>NC_136061.1:386963191-387443804 GCF_964261635.1 Lissotriton helveticus | reverse complement strand
GGTGGGTGAGGGTGAGGGTGGGTGAGTGAGGGTGGGTGAGGGTGAGTGAGGGTGAGTGAGGGTGAGTGAGGGTGAGTGTGAGGGGCTTGAGGGTGGGTGAGGGTGAGGGTGGGTGAGGGTGAGTGAGGGTGAGTGAGGGTGAGTGAGGGTGAGGGGTTGAGGGTGAGTGAGGGTGAGGGGTTGAGGGTGAGTGAGGGTGAGGGGTTGAGGGGTGAGTGAGGGTGAGTGAGGGTGGTGGGTGAGGGTGAGTGAGGGTGAGGGGTTGAGGGTGAGTGAGGGTGAGTGGGGTGAGGGTTGAGGGTGAGTGAGGGTGAGGGGTTGAGGGTGAGTGAGGGTGAGGGTGAGGGTGAGTGAGGGTGAGTGAGGGTGAGGGGAGGGTGAGTGAGGGTGAGTGAGGGTGAGGGAGGGTGAGTGAGGGTGAGTGAGGGTGAGTGAGGGTGAGGGTGAGGGTGAGGGTGAGTGAGGGTGAGGGTGAGGGAGTGAGGGTGGTGAGGGTGAGGGTGGGTGAGGGGTGAGTGAGGGTGAGTGAGGGTGAGGGTGAGTGAGGGTGAGGGGTTGAGGGTGAGGGGTTGAGGGTGAGTGAGGGTGAGGGTTTGAGGAAGAGTGAGGGTGAGGGGTGAGGGGTGAGGGTGAGTGAGGGTGCGGGTGTGAGGGTGAGTGAGGGTGAGGGGTTGAGGGTGAGTGAGGGTGAGGGGTTGAGGGTGAGTGAGGGTGAGGGTGAGTGAGGGTGAGTGAGGGTGAGGGTTGAGGGTGAGTGAGGGTGAGTGAGGGTGAGGGTGAGTGAGGGTGAGGGTGAGTGAGGGTGAGTGAGGGTGGGTGCGGGTGGGTGAGTGAGGGTGAGTGAGGGTGAGTGAGGGTGAGTGAGGGTGAGGGGTTGAGGGTGAGTGAGGGTGAGGGGTTGAGGGTGAGTGAGGGTGAGTGAGGGTGAGTGTGAGTGAGTGTGAGTGAGGGTGAGGGGTTGAGGGTGAGTGAGGGTGAGGGGTTGAGGGTGAGTGAGGGTGAGGGGTTGAGGGTGAGTGAGGGTGAGGGGTTGAGGGTGAGTGAGGGTGAGGGGTTGAGGGTGAGTGATGGTGAGGGTGAGTGAGGGAGGGTGAGTGAGGGTGAGTGAGGGTGAGGAGGGTGAGTGAGGGTGAGTGAGGGTGAGTGAGGGTGAGGGTGAGGGTGAGAGGGTGAGTGAGGGTGAGGGTGAGGGTGAGTGAGGGTGAGTGAGGGTGAGTGAGGGTGAGGGTGGGTGAGGGTGGTGAGTGAGGGTGAGTGAGGGTGAGTGAGGGTGAGGGTGAGTGAGGGTGAGGGGTTGAGGGTGAGGGGTTGAGGGTGAGTGAGGGTGAGGGTTTGAGGAGAGTGAGGGTGAGGGGTTGAGGGTGAGTGAGGGTGAGTGAGGGTGAGGGGGTGAGGGTGAGCGAGGGTGAGTGAGGGTGAGGGGTTGAGGGTGAGTGAGGGTGAGGGTTGAGGGTGAGTGAGGGTGAGGGTGAGTGAGGGTGGTGAGGGTGAGGGTTGAGGGTGAGTGAGGGTGAGTGAGGGTGAGGGGTTGAGGGTGAGTGAGGGTGAGTGAGGGTGAGGGGTTGAGGGTGAGGGGTTGAGGGTGAGTGAGGGTGAGGGGTTGAGGGTGAGTGAGGGTGAGGGAGGGTGAGTGAGGGTGAGGGGTTGAGGGTGAGTGAGGGTGAGTGAGGGTGAGGGTGAGTGAGGGTGGTGAGGGTGAGGGGTGAGGGTGAGGGGTTGTGGGTGAGGGGTTGTGGGTGAGGGAGGGTGAGGGGTTGAGGGTGAGTGAGGGTGAGGGGTTGAGGGTGAGTGAGGGTGAGGGTGAGTGAGGGTGAGGGGTTGAGGGTGAGTGAGGGTGAGTGAGGGTGAGGGGTTGAGGGTGAGTGAGGGTGAGGGGTTGAGGGTGAGTGAGGGTGAGTGAGAGTGAGGGTGAGTGCGGGGTGAGGGGTTGAGGGTGAGTGAGGGGGTGAGGGGTTGAGGGTGAGTGAGGGTGAGGGGTTGAGGGTGAGTGAGGGTGAGGGGTTGAGGGTGAGTGAGGGTGAGGGGTTGAGGGTGAGTGAGGGGTGAGGGTGAGTGAGGGTGAGTGAGGGTGAGTGAGGGTGAGTGGGGGTGAGGGTGAGTGAGGGTGAGTGAGGGTGAGTGAGGGTGAGGGTTGAGGGTGGGTGAGGGTGAGTGAGGGTGAGGGGTTGAGGGTGAGCTGGGTGAGGGGTTGAGGGTGAGTGAGGGTGAGGGGTTGAGGGTGGGTGAGGGGTGAGGGTGAGTGATGGTGAGTGAGGGTGAGTGAGGGTGAGGGGTTGAGGGTGCGTGAGGGTGAGTGAGGGTGAGGGGTGAGGGAGGGTGAGGGTGGGTGAGGGGTTGAGGGTGAGTGAGGGTGAGTGAGGGTGAGGGGTTGAGGGTGAGTGAGGGTGAGAGAGTGAGGGTGAGTGAGGGGTTGAGGGTGAGGGTTGAGGGTGAGGGGTTGAGGTGAGTGAGGGTGAGGGTGAGGGGTTGAGGGTGAGTGAGGGTGAGGGGTTGAGGGTGAGTGAGGGTGAGTGAGGGTGAGGGTTTGAGGGTGAGTGAGGGTGAGGGTTGAGGGTGAGTGAGGGTGAGGGTGAGTGGGTGAGGGTGAGGGAGGGTGAGGGAGGGTGAGTGAGGGTGAGTGAGGGTGGGTGAGGGTGGGTGAGGATGAGTGAGGGTGAGTGAGGGTGAGTGAGGGTGAGTGAGTGTGAGGGTGAGTGAGGGTGAGTAAGGGTGAGGGGTTGAGGGTGAGTGAGGGTGAGTGAGCGTGAGGGTGAGTGAGGGGTTGAGGGTGAGTGAGGGGTTGAGGGTGAGGGTGAGGGGTTGAGGGTGAGTGAGGGTGAGTGAGGGTGAGGGATTGAGGGTGAGTGAGGGTGAGGGATTGAGGGTGAGGGGTTGAGGGTGAGTGAGGGTGAGTGAGGGTGAGTGAGGGTGAGGGGTTGAGGGTGAGTGAGGGTGAGTGAGGGTGAGGGGTTGAGGGTGAGTGAGGGTGAGGGGTTGAGGGTGAGTGAGGGTGAGGGGTTGAGGGTGAGTGAGGGTGAGGGGTTGAGGGTGAGGGTGAGGGTGAGTGAGGGTGAGTGAGGGTGAGTGAGGGTGAGGGGTTGAGGGTGAGTGAGGGTGACGGTGAGTGAGGGTGAGGGGTTGAGGGAGGGTGAGGGTGAGGGTGTGTGAGGGTGAGGGGTTGAGGGTGAGTGAGGGTGAGGGTGAGTGAGGGTGAGTGAGGGTGAGGGGATGAGGGTGAGTGAGGGTGAGGGGATGAGGGTGAGTGAGGGTGAGTGAGAGTGAGGGGTTGAGGGTGAGGGGTTGAGGGTGAGTGAGGGTGAGGGGTTGAGGGTGAGTGAGGGTGAGTGAGGGTGAGGGTGAGTGAGGGTTTGAGGGTGAGTGAGGGTTTGAGGGTGAGTGAGGGTGAGGGTGAGTGAGGGTGAGGGGTTGAGGGTGAGGGGTTGTGGGTGAGGGGTTGTGGGTGAGGGAGGGTGAGGGGTTGAGGGTGAGTGAGGGTGAGGGGTTGAGGGTGAGTGAGGGTGAGGGTGAGTGAGGGTGAGGGGTTGAGGGTGAGTGAGGGTGAGTGAGGGTGAGGGGTTGAGGGTGAGTGAGGGTGAGGGGTTGAGGGTGAGTGAGGGTGAGTGAGGGTGAGTGAGAGTGAGGGTGAGTGAGGGGGTGAGGGGTTGAGGGTGAGTGAGGGGGTGAGGGGTTGAGGGTGAGTGAGGGTGAGGGGTTGAGGGTGAGTGAGGGTGAGGGGTTGAGGGTGAGTGAGGGGTTGAGGGTGAGTGAGGGTGAGGGGTTGAGGGTGAGTGAGGGTGAGTGAGGGTGAGTGAGGGTGAGGGTGAGTGAGGGTGAGTGAGGGTGAGTGAGGGTGAGGGGTTGAGGGTGGGTGAGGGTGAGTGAGGGTGAGGGGTTGAGGGTGAGCGAGGGTGAGGGGTTGAGGGTGAGTGAGGGTGAGGGGTTGAGGGTGGGTGAGGGGTTGAGGGTGAGGGGTTGAGGGTGAGTGATGGTGAGTGAGGGTGAGTGAGGGTGAGGGGTTGAGGGTGCGTGAGGGTGAGTGAGGGTGAGGGGTTGAGGGAGGGTGAGGGTGGGTGAGGGGTTGAGGGTGAGTGAGGGTGAGTGAGGGTGAGGGGTTGAGGGTGAGTGAGGGTGAGAGAGTGAGGGTGAGTGAGGGGTTGAGGGTGAGGGGTTGAGGGTGAGGGGTTGAGGGTGAGTGAGGGTGAGGGTGAGGGGTTGAGGGTGAGGGGTTGAGGGTGAGTGAGGGTGAGTGAGGGTGAGGGTTTGAGGGTGAGTGAGGGTGAGGGTTTGAGGGTGAGTGAGGGTGAGGGTGAGTGGGTGAGGGTGAGGGAGGGTGAGGGAGGGTGAGTGAGGGTGAGTGAGGGTGGGTGAGGGTGGGTGAGGATGAGTGAGGGTGAGTGAGGGTGAGTGAGGGTGAGTGAGTGTGAGGGTGAGTGAGGGTGAGTAAGGGTGAGGGGTTGAGGGTGAGTGAGGGTGAGTGAGGGTGAGTGAGAGTGAGGGTGAGTGAGGGGTTGAGGGTGAGTGAGGGGTTGAGGGTGAGGGTGAGGGGTTGAGGGTGAGTGAGGGTGAGTGAGGGTGAGGGATTGAGGGTGAGTGAGGGTGAGGGATTGAGGGTGAGGGGTTGAGGGTGAGTGAGGGTGAGTGAGGGTGAGTGAGGGTGAGGGGTTGAGGGTGAGTGAGGGTGAGTGAGGGTGAGGGGTTGAGGGTGAGTGAGGGTGAGGGGTTGAGGGTGAGTGAGGGTGAGGGGTTGAGGGTGAGGGGTTGAGGGTGAGTGAGGGTGAGTGAGGGTGAGGGGTTGAGGGTGAGTGAGGGTGACGGTGAGTGAGGGTGAGGGGTTGAGGGAGGGTGAGGGTGAGGGTGTGTGAGGGTGAGGGGTTGAGGGTGAGTGAGGGTGAGGGTGAGTGAGGGTGAGTGAGGGTGAGGGGATGAGGGTGAGTGAGGGTGAGGGGATGAGGGTGAGTGAGGGTGAGTGAGAGTGAGGGTGAGTGAGGGGTTGAGGGTGAGGGGTTGAGGGTGAGTGAGGGTGAGGGGTTGAGGGTGAGTGAGGGTGAGGGTGAGTGAGGGTGAGGGTGAGTGAGGGTTTGAGGGTGAGTGAGGGTTTGAGGGTGAGTGAGGGTGAGGGTGAGTGATGGTGAGGGGTTGAGGGTGAGGGTGAGTGAGGGTGAGTGAGGGTAAGTGAGGGTGGGTGAGGGTGAGTGAGGGTGAGTAAGGGTGAGTAAGGGTGAGTGAGGGTGAGTAAGGGTGAGGGGTTGAGGGTGAGTGAGGGTGAGGGTGAGTGAGGGTGAGTGAGGGTGAGGGTGAATGAGGGTGAATGAGGGTGAGTGAGGGTGAGTGAGGGTGAATGAGGGTGAGTGAGGGTGAGTGAGGGTGAGGGTGAGGGGTTGAGGGTGAGTGAGGGTGAGTGAGGGTGAGGGGTTGAGGGTGAGTGAGGGAGGGTGAGGGTGAGGGAGGGTGAGGGTGGGTGAGGGTGAGTGAGGGTGAGTGAAGGTGAGGGTGAGCGAGGGTGAGGGTGGGTGAGGGTGAGTGAGGGTGAGTGAGGGTGGGTGAGGGTGAGTGAGGGTGAGTGTGATGGGAGATGTATATGGGCATATAACGAGAAAGCGAAAGTGAAAGAACAGGTGATGTGGAGGACTCAGAGGTAATCAGAACGGGGCCGAACGCAGAGGAGATGGCTTCGAGCTCCAGTACACCACCCTGGCAGCAGGTGTAAGGTGGCTGAAGCAGACAATGCGCATCTTGACGACGGAGAAATCCCATTTCAAAAAGCATCCAGGGCCCTGCATTATAGCTTTGGGCTTTGCTGACAATCACTGATCAGGAAGTCCTTTGCTAACTGGTAACAACCTCTGCTACTGGACGCAGCCTGTGGTGGGCACATTGCTTGTACTGCAGAAAAAGACAGAGTTTAAGCAGCACGTGAGAAGATACCTCGGGCTGCAGGTGGGAGCAAAGTACAGGCCCTGCACCCTCCTCAGTCTGCATGCATGCACGGAGCTTGAATTGCCGTGGCTCTGAGATTTTGGTGGCTTACTGCAAAGTTGCCAGGTTTTGCATGTATGTGCACTGAACACCAGGTTTGTAGAACTGAGCTTTGATTTAACAAACGAGTGTCTTCTGGGAGTTGTAGTATTCGTGTGCCAATATGTAAAAAAAAAATAGGCTAATCTCCATGCCCGATAACTATCTGTAGTAGAAAATATCAGGAGTAAGAGAGATGGTGATCGGCACAAATGAACGGCTGGTAACCTTATTTGTGGCACAGAACCGTTTGCAACCAAAAAGATTGGCTTTCTGGATAAGAAAGTAAGGTTAGCAATAGGCAAAGAAAAGAGACTGCTAGAGGCACACACAAAAGCCAGCTGCTGCTGTGTGTAGGACCACCGGTGAGCCCAGCCTGCCTTGAGCATGTAAACACACTCCATTCAGCGTCATCGGAGTGCAAAGTTCCCAGAGAAACAAGAAAGGAAACAAGACGGAGGGCATTGCTGTGGGGAGGGGGGGAGGAGAAATGCACACGGCGGGCAGGGGAGGGGGCGGAGCGGGGAGAGCGGCATGAGGGTGTGAAGCAGCCGGGGCCTTTGAAGTGAAGCTAAGCTTCACTTCAAAAGGTGTGGGAGGAATGCGGCTGAGGGAACAGACGGCGATTTGGTGATGTGCACGCGCATTTTAGGTCAATGCGCTTGCATTGACCTAAAAGCCACGGGCACAGCAGCAAATCGCCACAGTTAGGTAAGCTTTGTTTAAAGCCCTATAGTCTCGCTTCTCTCAATGCGCATGCGCATTGATAGGTCACGAGACCTAAAAACGTAAAGAAGTCCATTAGAGTGACCCAGTGAGAATGAATTAGAGGGCCAGGAGAAGTCCGGGGGGGGGGGGGTACATAGTTTAGAAATCAAAGTCCGGAATGGCGAGGGTAGTGTAAACAACCGCCGTGCCACACGATGCAGGATAGGCTGAGACAACCTTTCTTTTGCTTTTTCTCACTGACAACGTACACCCGACGGTGAGTCTGTGCATGCTGTGGTGTCCCTGTCAAACTATGGAGGGAATACATTCGTTTTCCAAAGCTCCCACCAATTATGAAGGCAAGGGCAAAGAATTCCAGAAACAACATGAAGGAAAAAATGTCCTTTTAAATTAGTTTGCTGTATCTGTTGAAGGAGGGAGAGGCAGGGTGAACGTTGGGGAAGCAGAGGGAGGGAGTCTGGGAGGAGGCTCACTGGATGTGTGGAGACAACGTGCCAGCAGGGGGATCTCTTATCTTTATGGGGCCATGTGTTTGGCCAATTGATCGGGAACGAAATCGCTCCCATTCCGAAAGCATTGTTGCATTGCAAGAAGTATATGCCACAATTAATTTCCGTTCAATCATTTTACTCTTGGTATTCCAATCTTTTAAATCTTCCAATTTTTCAATTCGTTCTTTCACAGGAAATCCATATTATGTATAAAAACATCTGATGCTGAAGGTATGCCCATCCAGGCCTTTTCCATAAAGCAGGACATATACATATTTCATCCTCATTAGTATATCATTCCCAATGCATTTCGGGCATCTTCCTCGCCCTTCGTCAGGGGTTCACTACAAATATAAGCAATTACTTTCGACTTAGTGTTTAGATTCATAAAACATTTTACATCCTAAACTTGTGGCATGCTCATTATATACTTCCCTTTTAACAACCTAAGCAGGGAAGCAGGAGTGAGAGAGCAGTTTAGATGTTTTTTGTAAAAGGTGGAACGAGATCAGGACATCTACCACAGGTATGGGAGCGTCTCTCAGACGGTTGGTTTAACGCGTATGGGGTAATTTGTGAATTAAGGCAGTGGGGTGACATTTCTACACAGTTTTAACAAGGTTTATAACGCTAGACCGAGAGGGAGAAGAATGGGGTTATATTATATCTAGGTCTTGTGTTGTTGGTTATTAGAGGGAACACGCCGATTGAAGCATTTAACTAATGCATATATAATGAGCATGCTACCTAATAAAGGATCATCAGGACTTAGAATATACTTGGCCCGAGCAAGGGTAACATAGTGTAATTAAGTTTCAATTATTCTGGCTCACCAAACAGAGTAAACAGCTCACATTCGAAGGATAGAAGGGAAACGATTAGTCGGAAGCGGTAAAAAATGAATTAGGAGCACAGAAGGAATCCAGTGAATTGCCAGTAAGCAGGACAGGTGTCTAAAAAGGACATCAGGTGGAAGAGTGCGCCATGCCAGCAGCCTGCAGGGTCAATCAGGCAGTGGTCTTGACTTGTGAGCTGCTACTAGACCACAATTGCATGTGGGACCCTTGTGCCAATCCCTCCCACCTGACTGACCCTGCAGGATCCTGGCATGGCATTCTCTTCCAAGTGATATCATTTTTCACCTCACACCCTGTTCAGTATTACCTGTTGTTCTCTAATTATTCAGTAAATAAGCATTGACTGCTATTCTACTTCATTTGTTTTTACTGATTTCAGAGTTGGAGCCACTGTTGTGTCAAATATACATTTGTAAACCAAGGGTCCTAGTGATGCCGACGTTCACCATTGTTCTTGATTACACTTCTGTCCAGCGGCACCAGCCAGCTCTCAGTAGTTTTCTCCAAATACATAGCACTTTCAGAGTAACATGTTTCCTTTCCCCTTGTCTTCAGGATTACCTCCAGCTAGAGAAGTATGTGGATTGGAACCGGAGACAGAGCCTGCTACAAAGCCCTGTTCCAGCAAAGCGAAGACCTAATAAATGTGTGACATGGGATATGCAGAGTCCTGAGGAGGTCGAGGTTGGTATCGTGGAAAGTGGGGGTTTGGCACACGCCCGGCCAGGCCACTGTGGCCCTGTTAACTGAGCACTGAGTACCATCTCTTGGACAGACCAGCAACAAGGAGTCACTTCAAATGCTGAGCAGCTCTGTATAGCCCAATTGAAACTGAACTCTGGATGAGCTAAAGAGACAATTGCTGGGTTTTGTGGTTAGCTTTTCGGTAAGCCTTTTACTCGGTCAGCCAACATATTGTTGCCTGTTTTGTAGTGCTACACCTTAGTCCACTATAAATCCCTCTTCTCTATGAAACGGCTGCCACTGAAACAAAATGGTGTGTGTAAATATAAATATCATGAGACTAGGGAAAACATTTTATGGAATATTCATCTCGAACTTCCCTCCACTGTAATAAATACGAAAATGCCACGATCTGAACAGGTTGGACCAATAACTAATACAATTTTTATTACAATGTTGTAAACGTTCACTCTTGCAGCATCAAATACTCTTCGACTAACACACCACTTAAAACGAACTCAAGAGGGCAAAAGCCAGGATTTTAAATAGCAATGAACAAAAAAGCCACACACAGTAATAAATGTCTGCACTGGATAGGTTTCCTTCTAAACCGCACAGAGAGAACCGCAATCCTCACGCACCCAATAATTTATAACTGCATCCGCTTTGGTGAAGGGACGTCTCACTTTTCTCTGGATTGCATTTATACAGCAATTAACACCTACTCTGAATGTGTACTGCGGATGCCCATAAAAAACGTCTAAAATACAAATGGACTAAAACAACAGAACATGACTTCTTGATATCACATACCACCAACAACTGGTATAACTGAATATGGTTAAAAAATACAGCAAATGCTCAACAGAGAAACATATTGAAAGACAATCAACAGCCACCTGTAATTGCAGACTAACAGCTACTACATTGGTACAGGTGCTACGCAGAGACATGCTCCCGTATCGGTGGGATCAAGTGGAGTAAAGGTCTGCAATGGAAATGGAAGCCAGACGTGAAAATGCATATTCACATGATCCAACAACCAATTACTTCAGAACCCATTCACACATATTCAAGGGTCATCAAAATGAAAAGCAACCAATAATGTACAACTCATAATGCAAAAAATGCCCGCAAGAACAAAAACCAGATAGCGATTGCTTACAAGGATAACTTTACACCGACGCATCCATTTTGGGCACTGACTGTTGCCCAACAGTGCTCATTTGGAAGACTTACTGCTGGCCCACTCCTTTTTAATAATACATTTTTTTCTAAATTAGGCATTACTGACTTCCATAGAAACTGAGGAATTTGAATTTAGTAGCTCTGATATCGAGGGACAAAATCATAAGGCAGCATTATAAGTCACCACAGGAAACTGATTTCTATGCTACTGTGACATTTTAATTTGGAACAGAGCTATCTTATGTACAATGTGAGGATATGATATTGTGCTAATATTTATATATTTAAAGTTTCTACATAATCCTAAGAACATGTACCTAAATTGTGACATAAGTTTCTAATTTATACAGCGTTTCCTCCCTTACTGTTTTTAGGTCTCGCCTAGACGAAAGCAAAAGCGAAGCTTTTGCTGTCTAGGGAGACAACTTATGTCGCCACTTTCTGGGGAATGTGGACAGCAGACTGTTACGAATTTCTTCTGCTGTAGACAGACTGTCACAAGCTTCTCCTGCTGGAGATTTGACCTCGTGAGCGCGCCTTGACTGCATCTAATGTGTGTGGCTTTTTTTTTTAACGTGGGCCGGGCGCTTGCTTTAGTCAGTTTCACTTTGAAAGTGCAGGCGTCAATGGGTCTGGTAGTTGTTCATGTGGAGTGCCTTTTGACCTCGTGAGCGCGCTTTGACTGCATCTAATGTGTGTGGCTTTTTTTTAACGTGGGCCGGGCGTTTGCTTCAGTCAGTTTCGCTTTAAGGGGCTGGCGTCAATGCGTCTGGGATTTGGGGATTGATGTACGGCGTGAAGTGGCGGGCGCGCATTACATGTTCATTTATTTGTGGGGGAGGTATTCGAAAGGGGCTGGCGTCGATGCGTCTGTGACTTACTAAGGAAGCTTGACTTAAATGGCTTGTTAAAGTGCTGCTAAATAGCCCGATCTGGGGACTTGAAGCAAGTAGGCTCGCGCAGGCTTCCAGGGGGGGCTTCAAAGCCAATTTCTTTCGAGAGACAAAACCTACGTTTATACAGTGAGAAAAAAAACGGCGTGGTTTAGGGATTTAAAGCCCCTGCTTCCAATGACCATCATAAATCTGCCAGTTCACTTAACACACTCGGAGAATCTGCAAAGCGCTTCCCAGCCGCCCTCCTGCTTCCCCCACCTCACCAAAACCCCCTCCCCTTACACTCGAGCATATTGGCGACACACGGGACATTTGGTGTGTATTTGTCTTGTTTTCTGTTTGGTAACAATCTGAAGCAACGCGTTTGTTTGACTCTAAACTCTGAACAACCCTCAGGGCTGACACAGAAGTTCCCACGTTTCACATAAAACCGCCACACCTTCCCTGCAGTAAATTGTCGTTTTCCAAAAAGCAGGCTTATTTTTAAACTGCAAAATGGGCGTTCTGAAACCAGTGAATCCACTGCAGATGCCCCTAAATTCTGCGGAGACTCGTAAATATCAAAGAAGCACGTGAGAGGCTGTGATACGTTTAGCATCTGAACCGGCTCTTCGGTGCTTGTATTACGTGGAGGGTGTGCTGCAGTTCTGAACTGGAGTATAAGTAGACCTGTGCCCCTCTCCCCGCGCCAGAGACATGCCCACGAGCAGTGGGGCACCGGGTTACACGTCTGAAACAAAATGGAAGCCACAGTCCCAATAAATTCAGGCTTGACTCCTTCGCCTGAGCTAAATCAAATACAACATTTACTCAGGACTTTAATCTAAGAGTTGCACAGATTTAAAAAAGTAAAGTTTAGAGTTTAACCTCCTGGTTAACAAAGGTGTGTACATTTAAATTTCGGCGGCGTACAGCATGGCTGCGTACGTTATACCTTACGAACATACATATCTTTCATACATACCAACGTTTTGAAAAAACATGGTTACCGGGGTGGGTGCGCGCTAAGCTCGTAATGTCTTTGTAATTTTTTCATATAAACAAATAGCATGGTGGGAAACGCTGTACATGGCGTGGGGGGCGTGTTATATTACTGGTGTTAGGGACGCGGTATATTTGTTCACTTTTGTGGGCTCAATGGGTTTTGCGGGCTCAATGCGTATAAGTAGGCAGGCGCGCTATATTACTAGTGTTGGGGGCGCGGTATATTTGTTCATTCACTTTTGTGGGCTCAATTCGTTTATTACTTAAAAAACACAATGTACATTATGTAATCTTTTAATGTACATGCATATTTGAAATATGTTGTGCCCATTTAAATTTCGGCGGCGTACAGTATAGCTGCCTACGTTATAACTTACGAATTTTTTTTTGATACAAACAAACGTTTTCAAAAAAAATGGTTACCGGTGTGTGTGCGCACCAAGCTCGTAATGTCTTTTTTTTTTCATACAAAAAAATTGCGTGGTGGGAAACGATGTACATGGCGTGGGGAGTGCAGTATATTTGTTCAGTTTTACGGGCTAAATGCGTTTTGCGGGTTCAATGCGTACAAGTAGGCAGGCGCGCTATGATGTCTGTATTTGTTTTAATAAAAAAACATAGCGTGGTGGGAAACGCTGTACATGGCGTGGGGAGCGTTGTTTGATATGGAGTGGGAATTGCAGGTTTTCTTTTTAAATGTCGATAAGGACGGGGTGAGTCGTGTTTGACTTCACTGGGTGAGGAGGATTGAGGCGTTACACCACAGACAATGCAATTAAAGAATCTTCGGAGGCAGGAAACACTAAGATGTCCTCAAGACCGTGGCAGGAAACTAGGAACAGGCCTCAGCGCCTGCACTTCCTTCTCAGAGGGTCGGAGATGAGAGACCCGGAAGCTGCCAGCTCTTGTCATCAAGAAAGTCTAATGTAGAACTGGGGCGGGAGACTATGGCACTGGTCGCTGCCACTGAAGGGAGAAAGTGATTCCCATGACTCACCTCGCTCTCCACCTCCTCCCCCTTCATCTGACAAAGATCTTACGTGCCGTTATCCGTAAAACCAATCCATGGCGCACTCCAATAAAGCAGCATCACTGGAGGTTTTAAATGGGCATCTTGGCATGTAACTTTCTGTCACGTGGTAAGCATTTCCTCACAATTTACTTTAATGCAGTTGGTAATGCACAGAGTTCTTCAAATTACAGCAAAGGCAATAAATACCATGCATACAAATGAATACTTATACAGAGTATTGGAATGGGAGACATTTGATCAGGGCTTTAAGTGGGATGAAGAAAGTGTGTGTGTGGTGGCGAGGTCTCTAAAAGGAGCATGACCTATGTAGTTAAAGGCATGGCTTAAACATGTAAACTCAGTTTCTCTGAGTCTCGTTCTGTGCTACGAAACTAGTATTTTGGTTTCTCTCGCAGATTTCTGTTATTGCATTCAGATACAATAACACAACTGACTTACACCTAAAACCAGCCTGGGCTGTTGGCTTTGTCAGTGGTTGTCTTTATGCGCTCTGTACAGAAGCCAACAACTGGATAACCATGTATTCTTAACACCCTTTGACCAGCTGATATGTCCTGAGAGAAACTCACACTGACTTCAGCACCAACTCTAGAGCTCTCAATTGTGTCCGTTCTAATACCAAGGGGGGACTCGTTTCAAATCATGCCCTGTACAAGAGTAATATTGTGATTGTAATTGCATTCATATAGCGCTTACTACCCCTGGTGAGGCGTTGAAGCGCTTTTCGGTGAGTAGCACGCTACTCCGAAACCCAGAAAGGATTAGCGGCGAGTAAGTATAGGAAAATATTAAATGTATTTGACTGGTGGTAATTTGAATCTGTTATTTGTGTAAATCATCTCGAAAATAGCTAACTCTTTAATGGAGTGTAAGATTCGGAACAATATGTGAAATATGAACAGGAACAAAATCACTGACCTGGATAACCTCAACACTCATTACATTAATTGTTGAGAAATCACCAGTGTTTCCCCAGTTAAAGTTAAGGCCATGAATATAGGCCCCGATAGGGACACGTTTCAATATCTGTTTTAAAATACTATAGGAACACAAAAAGATGTTAAATTAAACCCAGATCTGTGACTGGGGGTGAATGTTTGCATAGTCCAGCATTCCGTCCATCAATTGTTTCTTTTGCATATAGCTTCACGATAGCCACATACGATATAACTACAACACATCTAGTTTGGACTCATTTACAAAAGCACAGCTTATCTTGAAACTTGGCAGGAATTTGTCCCTCCTGGACCTACGTTGGATGCCCGAAGGGCAATAAGATGCTTAACCCACAATGTGCAATTGCCCTGATCTTGTGAGAAGCAAACGTTTTAGGGAACATCATTAAACCCACAAAGCTCGTTCCTCACTGCCTCTACCTTCTTCTCTACTTCACCCACTGCCAATCCTTTTCGAATCTCTCCTGACCCCCTCAGCACTTTAAAGCATCCTTAATGTGGCACGAAGTGCTGAACAACCAATTTATCTTATCCCCGAACTCCCATCACACTTTTCAGTGTTCGAGACTCCTTGGAATGCCACTCCACTGAATTCCCAGGCCCACCCAATTTCTAATACTTAAGTTCACACCTATTGCCAATATTCTCATTGTCTCTTGTATACACCTGCCGAACATACGACATTGCTTTCTTTGTCAGAACAATACCCTCTTGGGCACACCATCCTGGCCAGTAAATTACCAGAAACAGCATGCTTAAAATAAACCAGCGGCTAGCACCTCAGCCTACGCCGGAGACAGAGAAGGGTGGCTCGTGTTTGCGGACGCTTGGCTCGCCAGTAGCAACAAAATAAACAAGTAGGCAGGCGCGCTATAAAGTCTGTATTTGTTTTAATAAAAAAACATAGCGTGGTGGGAAACGCTGTACATGGCGTGGGGAGCGCAGTATATTTGTTCAGTTTTGCGGGCTAAATGCGTTTTGCGGGCTCAATGCGTACAAGTAGGCAGGCGCGCTATGATGTCTGTATTTGTTTTAATAAAAAAACATAGCGTGGTGGGAAACGCTGTACATGGCGTGGGGAGCGCAGTATATTTGTTCAGTTTTGCGGGTTCAGCGTGGTGGGTAGATTTACAGCGCAATAGCAAAAAGGAGGCGCTTTTATAATTTATACGTTCTTTATGCTGTTTAACATTGCGGCTAAAAGGTTATAGCACTTTTTAAATAAAAATGCGTTGTGTCCTTTTACATATTCTTACATTTGTGCAAATTTAAAATTTTGTTTGCTATTTTACGCTAACATTGTGCTTTTTTCATCCGCTATACGTTTCTTAGCATTTCACAACATTTCAAGAAACGAAACCGAAACACTTTAGATACTATAGCTGACCTTTGATCTTTCATTGACATTGACGTTTAGCAGACCACTTCCTGTCACACGTTGACATTTTCACACCAGATTTATGCATTTGTTAGCTTTCCTTGCATTTTATTGCCCCGAAGATCTTATCTGATGAGAAAAAACGTACTTAACTAGAGACGTTTCTCTTCTCTAACTTGCCAAATTTGTGCTCATATTATTTGTGTCGACATACATGTAAATTAACGTAATTTTATATCTTACGTTTTGCTGCAGTCATTGCAATTTATTAAATGCTGCTTTTATATTACCACTAGCCTTTTATTAATAAATTACCTAGCAGTTCTGTTTTTCAAAATCGGCTTTTGCTATACACTATTTAATTTACAAGCCCCCGAAAAAGTCTTACAATTTTGTCAATTAAGTGGGCAAATGCGTGCGCACAACTTTAATGGGAACATAAATTACAATAAAATATAAATTGCTATATCGCGTTGTCACTATATGCAGAGTAAAAGTAACAACATTCGTTTACATCTAACTTTCGGCCGGCATTTTACGCTTTATAAAGTATCGCTCCAAAATAACACCACCATTTTACAATGTATTAACGTACAGTTTTATCGAGTAACTTGCAAAATGGTGCGCACTTCCTTAATGGCAACAGTCATGTTTATTAACTTACAAATTGCAATATCGCGTTATTATATGCAGAGTAAAGTTCGCAGCATTCATGTACATTCTACTTTCTACCGGCATTTTACACTTTCTGTTATTGTTTTTATTAAAAATCATTCTGCTATTCCATTTCTATTTGTACTTGGAAATGCATGCGAAGTAAGGTTTGCAGCATTCATGTACATACAACTTTCAGCCGCTATTTTGAGTTTCTGGGATTGTTTCAATTAAATATCATTCTGCCTTTGAATATACATAATATTACTTATCGTAATACAAGCAGTAGTTAGATAACAAATTAGATTTAGTACCACACTCTTTTTAAAACTCTGCCATATTAGATAACATGCCATGGCTAAAATGCCCTTTACATAGACTTGCTCGCGCTATGCAGCAAACTTTATAACATCAAAAACTCATTTTCTTTTAATATAAACAATTATCGTAAACATGGGAACATCTTTGTAAAAGTATAACACATTGCCGCTTTCTTATTTGTTATAACTATATTTTTGCTGCTGTTTGCGATTAATTATAAATTACCTTTTCAAGCTAGCTTTGTCATCACTCGAACACCCTCTGCAATGGCTACCAAGCAGCTTTTGCTCATACATACAACAATGTTTCAGTTACCTCCCTTCATACCAATACTGCATTCCTATTGGTCCTTACCAAACCCCTATCCTAACGTTCAAACAACAGTATTAACTATTTCATAACTAAAAATAAACCGCACGTAAACAGTTCTTTATTTCTCAGTACAGGCTATATTTTCGGTATTCACTTTATGTTCAAATTATTTTACATTAGATAAATAGCGCTATTATGATATTTGGTAAAATGTCAGTCTTTGGCGTATGTTCAAACGTAACATATGCGTTTTATAAATTGAGCAAGTTAGGAAATAATTTATGTTTAGTTTATCTTTTCAAAATTAAGTGCTTTGGGTAATCAGCTTGCCATTTCACTGTATGCCACGTGCACCTTTTGTGCGAGCCTAATAACTGCTTAGCAATGTAATGTAACATTTATCAACATCGTAATTTTTTCCTGACTGTTATTTAGTGTATGTCAAATATAAATGCTGTATGTACATTGCATATTGAACTGGGTAAAAAGTGAGGGTGGTACTTAATTTGCAAATTTATGTACTTATTTATTTTAGCAATTTTATATAGTGCTCACTTTACACACTTGTGTCATAATATTTTACAATACAACAACGTATATTACATAATCAGCTTTATACCATCAACAAAATGCCAAGCAGTCGTAACAGACATAATAACTGATGTCTTAATTTTACAAGTTTCTTTACAAGGAGAAATATTTAAGATTTGTTTTGAAGGTCTGCTTACAAGTGGTATTCATTAGCCTAATTGTTTGCAACAAAGATATATTCCAGCCTTTCTAATGTATGCTAAGGTGACTTAACTTGAAGTCTATATTAATACAACTAAAATAATTTTACTTTTGCTGCCAGGATATTAGTATCTTCAATTTCAATTTTTTTATAACAGTACAAAGTAATTGCACTAATTGTAATTAAAAAGAATCAATCACCTTCAAGTGTCAATTGCTACATGTAGGATAATTTGCACTCTGCACTGAGTACACTGCATTTACTAATCTGCACTTACTACTCGCTACTCTGCACTTACTACTCTACACTCACTATTCTGCACTCAGTACTCTACACTCACTATTCTGCACTCATTGCTATGTACTAACCACTCACTACTCGGCACTCTGCCTACAAAGTAGTACTGCCCTCAATACTCAGCACTGTGCGCTCACTACTCTGCACTCTACACTCACTACTCCGCACTATGCACTTACTACTCTGCACTTTGCCCTCACTAGTCTGCACTCTGCCCTCACTACTATGCACTATGCACTCATTACTCTGCACTATGCATTCACTGCTCTACACTCTGCCCTAAATACTCTACACTCTGCTCTCACTACTCTGCACTCTGCCCTTACTACTATGCACTATGCACTCATTACTCTGCACTATGCATTCACTGCTCTGCACTCTGCCCTAAATACTCTACACTCTGCTCTCACTACTATGCACTCTGCCCTCACTACTATGCACTTTGCCCTCACTACTCTGCACTCTGCCCTCACTAATATGCATTTTGGCTTCACTACTCTGCACTCTGCACTTACTACTCTGCACTCTATACTCACTACTCTGCAATCTGCCCTCACTACTCTGCACTTTGCACTCACTACTCTGCACTCTGCCCTCACTACTCTGCACTTTGCACTCACTACTCTGTGCTCTGCACTCATACTCTGCAATCTGCCCTAACTACTCTGCTCTCTACCCTCACTACTCTGCATTTTGGCCTCACTACTATGCATTGTTCACTTACTACTCTGCACTCTGCACTAACTGCTTACACTCTGCACTCACTACTCTGCATTTTGCACTAATTACTCTGCACTCTACCATCACTACTCTGCACTCTGCCCTCACTACTATGCACTATGCACTCATTACTCTGCACTATCTTTTGATATAATTGTTACGTTTATTTTACTTCATATCCTACAAAATAAATACTTGTTACATTGTTACTACTTGTTTTGATAAAAGAATGTACATCAGATTATCATATTATTTACAAAATAATACCAATTATATGTACATTTGAGTATATATTTCTTTGTGTCATAAAAAAGGAACTTTTTATACCACACTGTAGTTTGCCTGATTATTTTCTACAAACAAAATGCTAACTATAACATATCTATATAATTGTTGTATAAATGTGTGAAATAAATGTATGTAAATCACATAAATACAAAATATATTGCAGAAGAACTACAATATATGTAAGATATGCAAAAAATAAAACTAATGCCATTACCAATAACATAACTATTAATTTGCAGAATACCAACAACAACACATAAATAAAAAACAAAACATTTGCAATGTTAATAGCTTAATCTTAACTAAGGCGAGACCTATTGCATTGCAAATGCTTGTTTTTTTACCTTTGACATTCTGATCGGAATTTCAGTGCTCTGTGTGTTTCTGTCAAAATTCCACATTTGTGCCTCCAGAAACCCAAAGCCTGGCATTCCTTATTGCACTAACAGATGCCCCAGTGCAACGTTGGAGAAGTAGTTTCTCAAATCTTCATGTTCCAACATGTTAGTTTGGAAGAAGGGACTTTACGTGGTTGAGAAACGAAAGTAAATTTTGTACTCGTGCTTTCAATCAAATAAAGTGTTTTAGTCAGTGTAACTAACTTGTTTCTGTCTTGGACTCATTAAAATATGTTGCAAATGATGTAAACTTGGTCCAAGTTTAAAACCACTCTACAGTCTGCTTACTCTGATTTGGAAAACGTGTTTCTACAAAATCTGTTTGTTTGCCAGACATGCCGCCTTGCTGGACACCTGTGCATGGCAGGAGCCAGCTCCAATAAGCTAGTGAATTGACTAGGGGACCAGGGAAAAAGTAACATTGTTCCCAAGCGGGTGGAGCAAATAAGGTGTCATGTCAGGGCCGTGCAGCACTGCGATGAGCTTCGTTTGGATTTAGGTGAAGGAAAGCTTATGTAAAAACGAATTCTCCAGGGACGATTACTCATTTGTATGTAGGAAGCGCGGGCACGACTGATTAGCTCCATTGGTAGTGTTATAAATAAACTACTGCATTCGTCACTAGACTTTTCTAGGGAACGAAGTCAATTTCCTGGAAACTGCGTCAGTGATAAGTGATTGGTTCCTCCAGGTCCAGTGCTCGTCCATAATTCTGTGACACTGCAGAGAAGATTGACAGAAAGGTGAGCTCCGCGGCATATACACAAAGATGGGACGAGAGCATAATGGTGTTGTGTTGTGGGGGTAGGTGGACCCTAGGGGCATAAGCTGGGGGCCCTACACTGTGGGGGCACCTGGGACACACTATGCCTGACACGTGGCTATAACAAATAAACGACACGGGCACTAAAGGATGTTTATGGCTCTCCGCACTCTCGCCAACTGGCGTACGTGCGTGCGTGGCCCCTCTTTATTAAACAGGGTCACATGACTTAGCGTGACACGCCTGTGGCGTCACCAGCGTGCGCACGCTAGAACACAACATCCCTCCCAAAACATGAAAGAAGAAAATGCAAACACAAAAGTTCAACTTGGAGTCCCACGTGGCAGTCTTTGGACTCAAGGCACATTAGATCGAGATACCCAGTAAAGGTTTCTGACAATTGGTAAACACATTTAACTTATATAAGAACAGTCTTACATGAGGTGATCACGAAGGCGACAGGACGGTTCTGGATTGTTCCTCAGCCTGTATTGTGACCTCCCTCGGCTCTGGGTGTTGTCATCACTGGTCCTGGCTGTGAGTAGGGGGCTCGTGGTCACAGAGTCCGGAATGTCCTGGCCCGTGGGATTCTCGGCATCATCCGGATTGTCACTGTGTTCTTCAGGAGGGGTGTTTCTCCTCTGGTCTTCTTGGACATCTGTGGCGACCGAAGTAACTGGACTATCAGCTACATGGCTTGCTGGTCTTTCGGAAGTGAGCCTCTGCTCCGGTTCCGGGTGAAACAGTTTGAAATGGGAGACATTCCTGGTTACTGAATCTCTCCCCCTGGAGGCTATTATGCGGGTGCCTTTCACACTCATGACTTTCCATGGTTCCGGTTCATAGGTTAGTCTGAATTTGCCGCTGGTTATTCTATTCTTTAGCAGTACCAGGTCTCCTCGGTGGATTCTATCTGCCACAGCTTTCCTTCTCTGGCTGACTTGGGCGTAGGACTTCTGTCTTTTCCTGGCAATTCGGCTTTCATCGGCTACCTCCGGTGTCCATCGGGGGTCATGAGGAATGGAGTCTGCCACCACGCGTCCCATGAGAATATGGGCCGGAGCCACCCCTGTGGTGGTGTGGGGTGTCTGTCGGTAGCTCCGCAGAAATGTAAATATGGCCATTTCCACTGACTGTCCTTTGTCATGTGCGATTCGAATTACTTTGTTGAGAGTCCGCATGAAGCGTTCAGCTTCACCATTGGCCTGGGGCCAGCGAGGGGTGATGCGGCGATGCCGGATTCCCATGGCATTCAGGTAGCTGGCTTACTCCTGTCCTTGGAACGGGGGTCCGTTATCCGTCCGTAGTTCACGCATCACTCCGTGAGCGGCTATGATCTTTTCCAGTTTGGGTAGTACTTCAGCGGCACTGGTAGTGGCTATGACTTCCACTTCCGGATATTTGGAATGGTCATCTATCACGACCATGGTGTGTCGCCCATCAGGTAGGTTTCCAAAGTCCATGCTGGCGCGCTCCCACGGTTGTTGAGGTCGAGGTTCAACTAGGACTGGTGCTTCTCGCGGAGCGTCCCCCGTGACTTGGCAAGCTGCACAGGATCGTACGGTCCGTTCAACTAGATCATCCATGAGTGGGAACCACACTGTAGTCCTTAGTCGTGCTTTTGTTTTGACCATTCCTTGGTGGCCGACATGGGCCAGTTGCACTACCTGATCTGTCAAGGCAGAGGGTATTACTAGTCGGTGGCCCCGTAGCAGGCATCCTGTGTTGTCTTCATTCAGCTCTCCTCTCACATGATGCAAGCTTTCCATGATGCGTTGGGCTTCCGGCGTGAGTATCTTCCAGCTCTCCTTGGCGCGATTCCAGTTTCCTCTCCGAAGGGCTTCCCGGGCCCTCTGTAGACAGTCATCTTTTACTGTAGCTGCGGCAATGTCACTCAAGGATATGGGCCGTGGACATGATCGTGCGGTTACACATTTGACATAGGCTTCCGTGTCTTCGGCATCCTCCATTTCCTGTGGGGTGGCCGCTCGTGGATGCCGTGAGAGATAGTCTGCTGGATTGCGTGACCCTGGTTGGTATTCTATCTGACAATTATAGTCCTGGAGTTGCAGCATCCATTTTTCTATGCGGGGTGGTGGTTTCGTTGAGGTCCCCGAAAATAGTGCAATCAGTGGTTTGTGATCCGTGATTACTGTGAACGGTTTTCCGTATAGATAGAGATGAAAATGTCTGCACCCCCAGTGTATGGCTATTGCCTCCTTTTCAATCTGAGAGTAGCGTTGTTCAGTATCCGTAAGTGAACGGCTGGCAAATGCTACCGGGGTCCAATCCATTTCGTCCCTTTGTTTTTGCATGAGTACTGCACCTAGCCCAGCTGGACCGGCATCTACAGCCACTAGGGTAAGCTTCCGGGGATCAAAGAATGCCAATGTGGTGGTGTCTGACAGTGCTGCTTTGATGGTCTCAAAGGCGGTCTCTTGCTCCGGTCCCCATGTCCAAGGCGTAGAGTCCTTCGTTAGTTCTCTCAAGGGGAGTGTGAGGTTGGCAAGGTCTCTGATAAATCTCCCGCAGTAGTTGACCATTCCTAGGAAGCTGTGGACCTCGGTGACAGTGGTGGGTGACTTGGCTTCTTTGATGTCTTTCACTTTCTCGGGGTCAGGGTTGACTCCGTCAGCGGAGAATGTGTATCCGAAGAACCCGATCTTCTGCTTCAGAAATTCACACTTTTCCCGGTGTAGCGTGAGACCCGCTTCTCTCAGCCTTCGAAACACCTGCGCTAGTCGTTGATTATGCTCAGTTATGGTACGGGCGTGTATCATGATGTCATCGCTGACGTTGATTACACCCGGTATGTCAGTGATGAGTTCTTGGATCACATTTTGAAAGACCTCCGCCGCACTGGATATGCCGAAACTGAGTCGAGTGTACCTCCGGAGCCCCACGTGAGTCGAAAACGTCGTTATGTTCCGTGACTCTTCATCAAGCACCAGTTGATGGTATCCAGACCGGAGGTCCAATTTCGAAAACCAGCATGCCCCCTCTCCGATCAAGTCATCAATGGTGGGCGTGATGTGACGTTCCCTTTTGATGGCGGCATTGGGAAGGCGCATGTCCACACAAATCCGGACGGCTCCTGGTTGTTTTGGCTTCCGGGTTACCACAATGGGCGACACCCACGGGGTGGGGCCTGTCACTTTTTTGATGATGCCGGCGGCCTCGAGCTTTTTGAGTTCTTCTTCCACCAGGGGTCTGAGATGGAAGGCGTTGCGGCGGTGTCTCAGCGCCACCGGTTGGACGGCCTGGTCGATGTGTAGGTGTACTTCGCGACCTGTGAATTTTCCGATGCCCTTGAAGATATCTGAAAAGCCTGTTACAATTTGCTGCTCCGACTCTTGGTGGACTCCAAACGCAAATGTGACGACTCCGAGTTCTTCCGCGGCCCGGCATCCCAACAGCATGCCCTGACCGTCTTCCGACACGAAGATGTTTGTGGTGACGGTGCTGTTGCCATGATTGATTGCCGTCCTGAATTTTCCTCTGATTTTGAGTGGGGTGTCCTGCCCGTATGCGAACACCGTTATAGGCGAAGGACTTAGGGGAGGGGGCCGATCCATCGTCCTGTATAGGGCTGCACTCATAATGTTGATGGTTGCGCCTGTGTCAACCACGGCCATGATTTCTTGTTCTGCCACTCTTATGCAGCACTGTGGAAGCTTCCTGGCTCGTCTAGGGGCTGTGCCGATCATGTGTACTTTGTGCACCGTCCTTTCCTCTTCTTCATCATCATCCATATCGCTCTGGCTCGGGTCTCCTTCCGGTATGGCGTTCACCGCCTGCCGGGGTTTGTGGAACTTCTTCGACCGGCATACTTTCTCAAAGTGGTTGAACCTGCCACACCCAGAGCATCGCTTCCCCCGAGCTGGGCATTCCGGTGCTGGGTGGCTTGGGCCACCGCAGTATCCACATGACTTCCCTGTTGCACTTGCCGATGTTCCCGAGGGTTTCTTGTTCCACTTTGTCGGGGACTTGACCAGGATTTTGTTGACTGGTTCGGCCTTGACGGGCGCTTGGAGGGCTGCTTCCATGTGGGCAGCTCGGGCTTTGGACAGTTCTTTCGTGCGGCCTAGGGTCAAAATGTCAGCTAGCGGTTTTCCTGATTCTTCTAGGATACGCTCTCTCAGTTTGGCTGAGGCACAGCCTTGAATTATCTGACCCCGTATTTCTTCAGTGGTATCTGCAAATCCACAGGACAGCGCCAGTCGCTTCAGCCTGGCGTGATACGTGTCCAGTGATTCTTCTGGCAGCTGCCGGGCTTGCCTGAAGACGAACCTTTCATAGTCGTGATTGGCCATGGGTTCAAAGTATGCATTCAAGGCGTTGATGAGTGAGTGGTGAGTCCTAGGGGTTGCCCCTGTTAACGTTTTGGCGATGGTATGCACATCCTTGCCCCCTAGGTGGAGTACCATAGCTCTCTTCTGTTCCTTATGAACTTTGGTGGCCTCAAAGAAAACTAACAGCCTGTCCACCCAGTCCTTCCATTTGGGGGCTAATGACGACGGTGAGCCTTCTACCACAAAGGGTTCAATAGGTGGTATTGTGGCCATGGCGTGACTGGTGGGGGAGTGGGGCACCGTTCGTTGAGTCTCCTGTGATCTGTTCCCTGGAGCGCGTGGACACCAACGAGGCAGGAATGGGCGTTTCCACCACTTGCGGCTGCCGTTGCTTGTTGCTCACCCCTTCACGATGGTCTCCCCTTGCTGTGTGTGGGATGCAGGATGTGGAAGAGCCAGTGACAGTGTCCCCCGTGTCTTGTGGCAGTGGAGTTAGCAGCGGCGTATCTTCCCCCCCCGTGCGCGAGAACAGCCGCCTTCAGGAGTTCAGCGCACCGCGTCCGCGCGATGCGTGAGACGCCACAAGGGCGTGGCCCGGGCGATATAATAGAGGTGCGCGGAGGCAGCAGGCAGCGCGCTTCATGCACCGGCGGCGAGCCTGAGTGCGGCGCTGACCCGGGGTGTCGAGGCACAGCTGGGAAGCTAGTGGGCCACCAGACGGACGCGAGGCCGTGCCCGATGAGGGCGGGAATGACGGCAGTAGTCCGGCGGGCGGGGCGCAGGGGCAGTGGATGGCTCACCTGCAGGCCCAGACAATCGCCGCATGCAGCAACTCCTCTTGCACCGTGTGTGTGTTTGGCTTGAGGCACGAGCACCGCGAGCAGGGGCACAAGCTCGCGGCCGCCACGAGAGGAGGCGGGCACACCACACACTCGGCGAGGGCACGACCACCCTCGTCGCCAGTTGTTGTGTTGTGGGGGTAGGTGGACCCTAGGGGCATAAGCTGGGGGCCCTACACTGTGGGGGCACCTGGGACACACTATGCCTGACACGTGGCTATAACAAATAAACAACACGGGCACTAAAGGATGTTTATGGCTCTCCGCACTCTCGCCAACTGGCGTACGTGCGTGCGTGGCCCCTCTTTATTAAACAGGGTCACATGACTTAGCGTGACACGCCTGTGGCGTCACCAGCGTGCGCACGCTAGAACACAACAAATGGGTGTGGAGCAATCACGAAATGATTTAAGGAGCCGAAAGGAGAAAAGAGTAAGGAATCAAAAGCAGCCCTCGAAATAATGTCCCCATAACCCCTTACGATAGCCCGACCCTCTTCGAGCCGACGGGCATGGCATGAATCTTTGCATGCTAGGCTATAAGTAAACTGTTGGAACATTGAGATCTGTATGTAAAGCGCCTGTTCACGCCAAGCACGTTTCTCTTTGTATAATGTAAAGTGCATATTCCGCTGCTTGTTTTTACATCTCAGGTCAGATAATGTTTTCCAAATTAAAACAGTCCCCGATGAGGATTGGTGCTTAAACAGCGGCTGGGCTCGGGGCCCTGGCTAAGCCAGGGCTCAGGACCGCACTAGTTCACTGAGTCTAAGAACTCTGCGGTCGGGCCGGGGCACAGACTAGGGGGGGGGGGGTTGTTTTGTGTTCCTGCCACTACCAGTTCAATGGGTAGCACTGCAGCTATGGCCGACAGTCGCTCTCCTGCATTCTATATATATGGGCAGGGGACAATGAGGCAGCACGGGCGCCACAGGCCTCAATGCAAGTAAGGAAGATGGACCCCTTGGTCGCTGTTTGGTAGTATAATTCATCCATTATTGGGGTGGAAGGGAGCCTCTCACAGCCCCGCATATACTGCTCGTAGGTAGGCATGCACCGAAGAAGCAGCGGCGCTAAAAAAACACAACTTTATAATAAAAGCATTGTTTGAGCCAATTGATCTCGCCTACTCAAGACCTATCGGCTTTGCCAACATATATTAGCCATGTTGTGGTGCTCAGCATGACTAAAAGTCAGTGGCATAAAGCAGAGTAGAGTGAAGTAAAGTGAAGTGTCGTGGAGTAGACTGGAGTGTTATGGAGTGGTGTATAGTAGAGTGACGAAGAGTAGAATTGAGTGGCGTTGAGTGAAAGGAGAGAAGTGAAGTGTCATGAAGTGGTGTGGAGTACAGAGTTGTAGAGTAGAGTGGCGTAGAGTGGAGTAGATTGTCGTAGGGTGGAGTGGCATCGAGTGTATTAGTGTAGTAGAGTGGAATGGCATAGAGTGGAGTAAAGTGTTGTGGCGTGGAGTAGAGTGTTGTAGAGAGGAGTGGCATAGCGTGAAGTGGAGTGGTGTACACTGGAACAGTGCAGTAGACTGGAGTAGTGTGTGTCGTAGAATAGAGTGGAGTAAAGTGGCAAGGAGTGGCATAGAGGGAGTTACATACAGCGTCGTAGAATGGAGTAGTGTCGTAGAGTGGCACAGAATGGAGTAGATTATTGTAGAGTGGAGTAGAGTCTCAGAGTGGAGTGGATTTAAACGGAGTAGAGCATCATAGAGTGGAGTATCGTAGAGTGGAGTGTCGTAAAGTGGAGCAGAGAGGCCTAGAGTAAAGTGGCATAAAGTACAGTGGTGCAGAGTAGATTAGCATAGAATGCAGTAGGTTACAGTGCACTGTTTTTGAGTAAAGTGGTGTGGAATGCTTTGGCATAGAGTGCAGTGACATAGGTTAGAGTGGCTTAGAGTGGAGTGGTGCAGAGTAGAGTAGAGTGGAGTGGCGCAGCATAGATTGCAGTGACATAGAGTGCAACGGCGTACAGTGGAGTGGTGGAGAGCAGGGTGGAGTAGAGTGCAGTGTCATAGAGTAGATTGTTTAAGAGTAGAATAAAGTGGTGTGGTGCTGGGTAGAGTGGAATGGTGCAGGGTAGAGTGCAGAGGTGTAGAGTAGAGTGGTGTAGAGTGGAGAGGCCCAGAGTGGGGTGATGCAGAGTAGAATGCAGTGGCATAGAGTGCAATGGTGAAGAGTAGAGTGGCTTAGAGTTCAGTGGCGGAAAGGGCAGCCTTGCAGAGTAGAGAGTTCTAAAGTGCAGTGGTGTAGAGAAGATTGGATTTGCGTAGATTGGTGCAACAAGCAGTGGCATAGAGTACAGTGGTACAGACTAGAATAGAGTGGCATAGAGTTCATTGACGTAAAGTGCAATGATGTAGAGTGGCGAAGCGTGCAGTGACGTAGTGTTGCACTGTAGATTATAGTGGTGTTGAGTTAAGTGGTGCAGAGTAGTTGGTGTAGAGTAAAGTGGTGTAATGTTCACTGGCATAAAGTGTTAAGGTTTAGAGTAGAGTGGCATAGAGCATACTGGCATCGAGTAGAGTGGTGCAGAATAGAGTGGTGCAGCACATATTGAAGTATGTGTAGAGTGAAGTGGTGTAGCGTGCAATGGTACAGAGTGCAGTGTCATGGAGTAGATTGTTTCAAAGTAGAGTGAAGTGGCGTGGAGCAGGGTAAAGTGCAGTGACATAGAGTAGTGGCATAGAGTGGAGTGTAATAGAGTGCAGTGTTGGAGAGCAGAGTTGCATAGAGTGTAACAGCGTAGAGTGGAATGGTGCAGAGTAGAGTGGAGTGGCCCAGACTGGAGTGTTGTAGAGTGCAGTGGCAAAGATTAAGTGGTGCATAGCAGAATGGGGTAGAGTGCACTGGCATACAGTAGAATGATGCTAAGTAGAGTAAAGAGGCATAGAGTGAAGTGGCATAGAGTACGGTGTCAAAGTACAAAAGTGGACAGTAGATTAGTGTGACGTGCAGTGGCGTGAAGTGCAATGGCATAGAGTGCAGAGTAGAGTGCATTCACGCAGAGTAGAGTGATGAAGAGCAGAATGGCAGAGAGTGCAGTGTTGCAGAGCAGAGTGTTGTAGATTGCTGTGGTGTGGTGTAGAGTGCAGTAGCATAGAGTTCAGTGGCTTAGAGTGGGGCAGGGTAAAGTAGCATAGAGAATAGTTACACATAGTACAGTGGTCCAGAGTAGATTAGAGTAGCATTGAGTTCAGTGACAGAGTGTATTGGTGTAGAGTGGCGTAGAGTGGCGCAGTGGCTTAGAGTGCAGTGGCATAGAATACAGTGGCATAGAGTACAGTGGCAGACAGTGCAGTGTTGCAGAGTAGACTGTCATAGTGTTCAGTAGTGTATAGTGGAGTGGCATAGGGGAACATCCTTTTCAACGCGGATGTTACCCCGCAGTGCTTTTACGACGCGTCCTTTAGCGCTGGAGGGCGCTAATGGATAAAGAATAGTATATTTACTATTCCAACACCTTCCCTACTATTCACAGGGACTGGTGTTAGAATAGTAAATTATACTATTCACTATCCGCGCCCAACAGCGCAAGTCGTTGAAACGACTTGCGTTGTTAAAGACGCGTTGTTAAGGCACGCGTAGAAACGGTACGCGTTGTACCGTCATACATCCGTGGCATAGAGTGAAGTGGTGTAGAGTTCTACAAGTAGAGTGGCATCGAGAACAGAGGCTTGGAGTACAGTGGTGTAGAGTAGAATAGAGTGACATTGAGTATAATGGCGTAGAAAGCAGTGGCGTAGAGTATAGTGACATACGGTGCAATGGTGCAGAGTAGATTGGTGCTGAATGTATTGGTTTTGAATAAAGTGGTGTAGAGTGCATTTGCTTAGAGTGCAGTGGTTAGAGTAGAGTGCAGCGGCGCAGAGTAGAGTGGTGCAGCGTAGATTGCAGTGGTATAGAGTAGAGTGACGTGACACAGAGTGCAGAGGTGCACGCATAGTGAAATGGCAAGGAGTGCAGTGGCGTAAAGTGCAGAGTAGATTAAAGTGGCATAGAGTGAATTGGCATGTAGTGCACTGGCATGGTTTGGGGTGGTATAGAGTAGAGTGCATTAGCAAAGAGCGCAGTGGTGTATAGTAGAGTAGAGAGGCGTAGAGTGAAGTGGCATAGAGTGGAGTGGTGCTGAGTAGAGTGCAGTGGAATGTAGTCAAAAGGTGCAGAGTAGAGTGGAATGGGGGTAAGTGGAGTAGCATGATGTGGTAGCGCACTGTCATTACAGACAACACATCCTCAATTGAAATGACCATTACATTTGCAAAGACATACAGTTTCACTGATAAAAGTATACAGCGCTCAAACGATAATGTGTGGAAATGTCATCACCTAGGGCCAGATGTAGGTAAAACTTATTTACCGATTCTTAATTACCGAATTTTACCGATTCGGTAATTAAGAATCGGTAAATAAGAAGTGGGGATATGTAGGAACATCCAGATGTTCCAGTTACCGAATCGTTAAGAATCGGTATTTACCGATTCGGTAAATACCGACCGGTAATGCTCCATTCATTCCTATGGGCTTTGAAGCCCATAGGAATGAATGGGGCATTACCGGTCGGTATTTACCGATTCGGTAAATACCGATTTTGACAAGGGTGCAGGGGGTGTCACTTTGACACCCTCTAGCACCCCCACAAAAGGTTCGGGGGCCATATGGCAGGCATACCTGCCCTAAGGGCAGGTCTGCCTGTCATATGGCACAGGTGTGCATGCACACATGTGCCTGCACACCTGAATCGGTATTTTAACATCAAATACAATTTGATGGTAAAATACCGATTTTGTAGGCCTTGTGGGACTCAGAAGAGTCCCACCTACATATCAATTTTACCGATTCTGTAAATATACCGGTCGGTAAATTTACCGACCGGTATATTTACCGAATCGGTAAAATTACCGATTTTCCCTGTTTACCTGCCCCTACATATCAAATGCCAAATACCGGTCGGTAACGGCCGAATTCGGCCGTTACCGACCGGTAAAACCCTACCTACATCTGGCCCTTAGTGTGTTGATTTGTTTTGATCATATTAAAATATTGGTTTCCACCTCACTTCACAGCCTTTCTCTAGCACACTCTCAGTAACCAGCATGACTGTCACATAAATCATCTCACTTTAACCCCTTGGGCACGGCCGCGATTCTGCGCCTGTGCGGCTGTTTTATTGAGTGGGCGGGTTCATGACGGCCCCCAGCCGTCATCAGCCCACGCCCACCGTGATGCATGACAGCCGGGGGCCGTCATCAGCATGGAAGGGGTTAAAGTCAGAGAAAGAATAGAAAACACCGAGCACCCTGGAAGACAGAGCCTGACACTTAACCTCTACTTTTGAATGCACAGCAAATGTGAAAAAATAAGAACAAGATGTAAAGGCCTATTTACAGAAATCGAACACTGGTGGAAGGATACAGTAAATAAGATATGGACAATGGAAGGGACGAGCTCAGGCTAGACAGCCTAAAACAAATAAAGCCAGCAAACAGAAAGCAAGCAAATGTGAGTTACAAACCACAAAGCCAATGGTAATCAATGGGCATAATTAATTCCCAGGGACACTTTGCGAATATCCCCAAATTGGTTTATAACAACCCGGACAGCTGGGCAGTCTGTCAGACTTCAACTTAAAATGGTGAAGAGATTGTGCAATATGCAGGAAAACTGTAATTGTGTGTATATATCTGTTTCCAGGCTACTCTTTAGTCAAACAAGGGCTTTTGTAGGGGGATTCTCTTTCAAAAATGACATCGTAAGTGCTGGGTGGTTGGAAGCATACATTGTTTTGTAGGCCAGTGTGCACTAGTTGTGTTCTGTCTTTATACAGGCAGGTATGTAGAATGTCTACTGTGTGTGGCACGCGAGTCTGGTGTAAGAGACTTGGTTATGATTGTCTGGTTATTAGGAGTGGAAAAGTGAGTACATGTTGAAGTGTGGAATAACATTGTAAGCTGTCGGACATACTCAGTGTTTTATTGGGCATGTGGTACATATTGTACAGTGTGACACACTTGCAGAGAGGGCAGTCTACATTATTTGGTGTTAAAGGTGCATATTGCTGTGCCTTTGTGCACACTACTATGAGGTCCTTCATGATTGTTGATTGAAGTTTTTTTTACATTATCCCATGTGCATAGGTGTACATATCCGGTGGCTGGGAAGTTTGTAATAGGTTGAATTCGTGCTATTATGTGTTGGTTTCTTCTATTCTTATCGATATATTCTGTTTGTTATTCATCTCTGCTTTCTCGCTGGTGCTTCTTGTGAGGTAATGGAATATGATGCTCAATGGAGGTTACTAGTTGGCAGTTCGGATAGAAGGAACTGGGTCTAACAGACTCTGGTGAGAGTCTGCTGATCTGTAACTGTTCTAAGATTTCTCATTGCAGTAAAGTCCCCAACACACTCGGTACATCAAACACGTTTCCGTGGTGATTGACTGAAGGTCCGTTGTCTCCCTGGCCCAGTGCACCTTTCTAGGTCTCGCCTACACTGCGTATGTGCTGTGAGACATATTGTTTACAACTCAGTGGGCTTTTAATCCGCCTACATCATATCATTAGTTGTTTTTGTAGTCACTCTCATTTGCAACCTCTCGATTGCTTAATTCCCTTAGGCTTTCCTTCCTTCATTTTAGCTCATCCCTGGAGCATGGATCAAGCATGTGTTCTTCCTTGTCTTTGTTTTCCCTCGTCTTTTTTGCAACACAATATATTTTTATTTTATAAGTGTTTTACTATTATTTCTGCATGTGCAATGTGCTCTCATACTTTTAACACAGGCATGCAGCTTCTTATTTATTTGCTTTCACCCTATTTGCTGTCTCTATTGATGCTTATCATACACACACCTGTACTAATCTAAGCTACTTCACTCTATCACACTTTACACCACTCTACACTATGCTACTTTACTGTACACCATTTGAGTCTATGCTGCTCTACTCCACTCCACCCCACTCTATGCCACGCAACTCTACAGCACTCTAATCCACCTTACTCCACATTAGTCTATGCCACTCCACTCCACACAATGCCCCTCTGTGGCACTCTGCACTACTCTACGCTGCTACTCAACTCTAAGCCACTCTGCTATATGTCCCACTCCTCCACGCTGCTTTATACCACTCTATGCCACTCCACTCCACTGTACGCCTCTCCTTTCTAAGCCACTGTATGCCACTCCAGTCTACGCCACTTTACTCTATGCCACTCTATACTGCGCCAGCCCACTCCACTCTACTGTACACCCCTCTATTCTATGCCACTCTACTGTAAGCCACTCCACTCTACAGAATGTCACTCCACACCACTCTGTTACTCAACTCCACACCATTCAACTCTGAGCCATTTTACTCTAAGCTACTCCAAACAATGTGACTATACGCTACTCTACTCTAGGCCACTCTAATCTATTCTACACCTCTGTACTCAACTCCCCCCTATGCGACTATATGCCACACAACTCTATATAAATCTAATCTACACCATTCTATACCACTCCAGTTCACGGCACTCTACTCTATGCCACTCCACGTCATTCCACTCCGCACAATGCTACTTTATTCTACGCCACTCCACTTCACACAATGCCACTCTACGCCACTCCACTTTACGCCATTCTACTCTATGCCACCCAACTCTTCTAAACTCCACTCCACTCCACTCTACTCTACTCTACTCTGCTTTACTCTAATCCACGCCACTCTTCTCCACTCAACTCTTTACCTATCTACTCCACACAGTGCCACTCTATGGAACTCTACACCTCTCCATTCTAAGCCACAGTATGTCACTCAACTCTATTCCACTCCACTATTTTCTAAGCCACTCCACTCAATGCTACTCTACTTTATACCAATCTACTCCACACCATGCCACTCCGCACTACTCCATGCCAATAAACTCTATGCCACTTGATTCTATGTCACTCTGTACTCCATTCTACTCTATGCCACTCAACTCTATACCAATCTAATCTACACAAGTCTATGCCACTCTAGTCCATGCCACTCAACACCATTCTACTCTACGCCACTCAACACCATTCTAACCTATGCCACTCTACACCATTTTTAACCTACACCACTCAACTCCATACCAATATAATCTACGCTACTCTGTCACTTCAATACACACCACTCTTCTACGCCACTCGACTCCACACAGTGCCACTCTCTGCCACAGCACTTTACTCCACTGTATGCCACTCTACCCTATGCCACTCCATTGCACTCGATGCAACTCTTCTCTGCACCACTCCACTCAATTCTAAGTCACTCCAACCCACACATTGCCACTCTACGCCACCTTGCTGTATGCCACTGTACTCTACTCCAAGCCACACTATGCCACTCTACTCTACTCCACTCTATGCCACTCAATGCAACTCTACTCTACGCCATTCTATGCCACTCGACTCTATACCAATCGATATACACCACTCAACGCTTCTGTATGCCACTCCAAGCCACGTCACTCCAATCTATGCCACTCCATACAATGCCGCTCTATGCCACTCCACTATACACCACTTTATGCCACTCTACTCTCTGCCACTCTGCTGTACACCACTCAACTCTACGCCACTACATGCTACTCCAGTCTATGCCACTCTAATGTATGCCACTCTACTCTATGGCACTGTACGCCACTCTAGTGGATGCCACTCCACTCTAAGCCACTCCACTCTATGCTACTCTACTCTACGACACTCCACTCTACGGTACTCCAGTCTATGACACTCTACTCTACAGGACTCTACTGTACTTTACACCACTCTACTCTATGCCACTGTAGGCAACTCTACTGTACGCCACTCCTCTCTATGCTACTCTATGCCACTCCACTCCATGCCACTCTACAACACTCCACTCTCCTCTACACCATACTACTCAACCCACACCCCTAACTTTTAGCCATGCTGAACTACAGCCACGCTGCTGTACAAAATGGCTAAAAGACATTGGCAAAGCCAATGTTATGTTATATGGATCTGTGTAGCGCAACTCATTACCCGAAGAGTATCCAGACGCAAAAGCAGGTGTGAAGGTTGTCTTCTGGGGATAGTTAAGTTAGTTGAAAATCCAGACCTTCAGCCTCTTGCAGAACTTAAGAAGCGAGGATGAGGCCCAGATGCATGGAGGCAGATCATTCCATGACTTGGGTGCGATGTAGGAGAAGGATAGGAGACTCCTCTTGCTTTTGTGGATACAGGGGGTGTGTGAGGGAGAGTGAGGCTGAGCGTAGGAATCTGGTGGGTTGATGGAAGTGAAGGCAGCTTTTAAGGTATGCTGATCCTATGTTATGCAGTGCCTTTTATGCGCGTGTGATGAGTTTGAAATTGGTAGCATTTGTGTATCAGCAGCCAGTGGAGTTCTCTGAGGTGTGGGATGATGCATGTGCTAAGTGGCAGACCAGGACGAGTTTAGCTGTGGCATTCTGGATGGTCTGTGGAGGAAATGACTGGAGATTCCGACATAGAGTGCATTGCTGTAGTCTAGTTTGCTAGTGACTAGGGCTTGGGTGATGGTATGCCTGGTGTTCGTGGGTAACCATTTGAACATTCCTGAGTAGGTGGAAGCAAAAGGAGCTGACTGTGTTTACCTGTGAGGCCATGTTGAGTATGTTGTCTAGGATGATTCACAGGTTTGTTGCGTGGTTAAAGAGTATAGGTGTTGGACCAGGCTCTGATGGCCACCAGGTGTAGTCCTCGGAGGAGTTTTTCTTCCCAAAAATCAGCATTTCCTTCTTGTCCAAATTGAATTTCAGGCAGTTGTTGTTCATCCATTCTGCTACACAGAACACGCATTTGGTGCATCTAGTCATGGAGGACTTGTCGGACATAGAGAGTGTTGGAAAGGCGATCCCAGGGGAGACAGAAGATGTCGGACTGCCCGCCCCGAGTCTCACCTCTCTCTATGGAATAGGCCGAGCGCCGTAGGGAGGCCTCCTTGGCGAGGCTCCTCTCCTACAATTGTACCAGCTGAGCAATCACACTACTACAGACGGACACCACACGACTGAATATTCACAAGTATCTTTATATAAGAATTGAAGGCAGGTACTTAGCAGGTTAGCAGGCAGGGATCGAGGGATCCATAAAGTCGTGGTTTCGGGAATAATGGGGTAGCGGGACAGTCTTGGCACCAACTAGTGCGTGGATAGTTCAAGGGGTCAGGCCGCGACAGTGTCAGCAGGGCCTCGAAGGTGGTTCAGCTTGGTCAGGCCGCGACAGCGTCAGCAGGGCCTCGAAGGTGGTTCAGCTTGGTCAGGCCGCGACAGCGTCAGCAGGGCCTCGAAGGTGGTTCAGCTTGGTCAGGCCGCGACAGCGTCAGCAGGGCCTCGAAGGTGGTTCAGCTTGGTCAGGCCGCGACAGCGTCAGCAGGGCCTCGAAGGTGGTTCAGCTTGGTCAGGCCGCGACAGCGTCAGCAGGGCCTCGAAGGTGGTTCAGCTTGGTCAGGCCGCGACAGCGTCAGCAGGGCCTCGAAGGTGGTTCAGCTTGGTCAGGCCGCGACAGCGTCAGCAGGGCCTCGAAGATGGTTCAGCTCGGTTAGGCCGTGACAGCGTCAGCAGGGCCTCGAAGATGGTTCAGCTCGGTCAGGCCGCGACAGTGTCAGTAGAGCCTCGAAGATGGTTCAGCTCGGTTAGGCCGCGACAGCGTCAGCAGGGCCTCGAAGATGGTTCAGCTCGGTCAGGCCGCGACAGCGTCAGCAGGGCCTCGAAGATGGTTCAGCTCTGTCAGGCCGCGACAGCGTCAGCAGGGCCTCGAAGATGGTTCAGGTGCAAGTGTTCGGATCAGGATCAGCCACGACAAGGTCAGCAGGGCTTCGACTCCAAGATACAACTGGCGTCCTAATCCAGGGCTGGCCCAGATATAGGACTGGAGTCCTTTGATGTTCGGACCCTCGCGCCTGGGGGTCCGAGGGGCTGGGATGAAGGTGTCTAGACACCCAGCAGGGGGGTGGAGCCAGGGCCCAGGGAGGCTGGAGGGCGATCGACACCAGGCGTCCGGGGATGGCTGGAGGCCCATCGAAACTCCCCTCCTCCGGGATCCGCCAAGTGGCCACTCTACCACCTGGGAGGATCTTGGTGCCTCGATGTCGGGGCTTCGCTGGGGCCGGAGCCAGGGATGGCTGCGGCCACGTGCTCGGGACGTGATGGGCCCAAGATGGAGTCGGGCCGGAATTGGTGGCCTGGCATGGTCGCCAGACCGGCAGTGTTGGCGAGCAGGGTCCGCTGGGGTTCCAGGGGGGGAGAGCTGTGGGTTGCCAGGGGGGCTGCTCTCGTTGATGGTTCGTGTTCAGGGGGGTCGACGGCGGGTCGACGGAGGCCGATGTCGTCCCGGGCCCGCCATGCAGGAGGGGTAGGACCACGCCATGAGGCCGGGTCCAACAGAGAGGATGAGCTGGGTTTCGTCAGCATAGGAAATGATGGAGATGCTGTGAGATCTGATGACATCAGCAAGGGGTGCCATGCAAATGTTGAACGGGGTTGGGCTGAGAGATGATCATTGATGGACTCCGCAGACTACTTCCTTGGGCTTTGATATGTACGGGTGGAGTCTGATTGTCTGAGTTCTTCCTGTGAGGAAGGAGCATATCCATTTAAAGGCTGGACCTTGGATGCCTGCTGCCGAAGTCTTCTGATGGGGCTGGAGTGTGCTACGGTGTCGAAGGCAGTGGAGAGGACCAGCAGTACGAGGGCAGTTGTTTCTCCTTGGTCCAGAAAGGTGCAGATCTCATCCGTGGCGGTGATGAGTGCTGTCTCCGTGCTATAGCTGCTGAGAAAGCCGGATTGGGTGTGGTCGAGAAGTTTGCTGAGTTCCAGGTGGCTGGTGAGTTGATGGTTGATTGTCTTCTCTATAACTTTAGGTGGGTACAGTAGTAAAGAGATGGGGTGGAAGTTGTTCATCTCTTTGGGGATTGGCGATTTGTTTCTTGAGGAGGGCCAAGACTGCAGCATGTTTCCAGTCCTCGGGTAATATTGCAGATGCAATAGAGGAGTTGATGATTTGGGTGAGGAATTTGTTGATCAGAGGTCCTTCTAAGTTGTAGATATAAAGTGGATAGGGGTCTGTGGGGGCCCCGGAGAAGATGTTTTTTATGATTGAAGCAGTATCTTCCTCTGTGGCTGTTCTCCAGTTGGTTAGGTGTGTGTCCATGTGGGAAGTGAATAGGTTGCTGATGATGTCCTTGGGGTTTGGTTGTTTGTTGGTTATTGCAGATCCTTCTTGATTCTGCTTTAAAAAAACTTGGAGAGCTTGTATCAGAGTTCCTGAGAGGTGGTGATAGAGATGGCTGAGGCGTCTGGGGTGGAGAATTCCTTGATGATGACAAAGACATCTTTGCTGTTGTTGTAGCTGACTTCGATCCGATCATTGAGAGAACTTCTCTTGGTGTCTCTCAGAAGGATGTGGTAGTGTCTGTGGGTTGCTTTGCAGATTGATATGGTGAGGGTATCGTGGCTGGCTCTCCATTTCCTTTCCAGCTGCTTGTTATGTTATGTTAAAGAGATTTATTGAGCACATGAATACCCGGAGGTGTCTTGGCGCTATGAACGCAGTAAGCCCAGCCTGGTGTCTAATTCAGGAATAGCCAGGTTTGTAGCCCTTTCCTGAAGATGGTGAGGGAGCTTGCACTTCTTAGCACAATTGGCAGCATATTCCAGAGTTTTGCCCCAACCTACAGATCAAATTCTTGGTACTTTCATGAGTCTAGCACCTGTGGAGCGTAGGTGTTTGGCCGGCTCGTACCAGACTAAAAACATTCTGAGAAAAGAAGGTCCTGTGTTGCTCAGTGCCTTATATGCTAAACACAGTGACTTCAATTTAATTTGTTGTGCTATCTGGAGCCAGTGAAGTCTATGGATCTCTTTAGTAACTGATTTGTACTTAGGGATGTTTACCAACAACCGAGCAGCTGTGTTTTGAACAGTCTGTAGCTTTTTTAGATATGGCTTCTGTATGCTCAGGTAGAGCCCATTGCAATAATCTAGTGTCCAGGGGGATGTAAGGTAGTATCTTCTTTAATTTCTTTATGAGAAAGTGGGAATCAGAGATGATGGCATTAGTCTGGTATGAGAGTGCTAGTTTGTTATCAATCCACACTCCCAAATGTGTTGCCTTTTGCGCAGGTTTTGGTGGTTCACCCATCTCCGCCGGCCACTAGAGGTTGTGCCAACTGGGTTGCAGGTTACCGAAGATTATGACCTCGGACTTCTCTGAGTTGAGTTTAAGACAATGTGTTCCCATCTATCAAGTTAATTCAAAAGGTTTATTGTATGATTAATTAAAATATTTACAATCATCCCAAAAAATAAAAAAATAGAAATTACTTTATAGTCACAATTAATACCAACAACGTTAAAAGTTACCCATTAGTTTTATAAATTGGGTCCATATGATTGGCTAGCATATAAAATGTTATAAATACAATAATTAAAATTTAGATCTAGTCCAGCTTCTGTGATCCTGCCAACTTAGTAAACTCTTAATCTGTTTTACATTCAGTCCATATGTTGCGCGGTTGGCCCATAGGGACCAAGCCTGGAGAATCATTCCTTTCTGTTTTCCTCCTGATCGGCTTGCCATAAGCGTTTTCTTACCTCTGCCATGAATTTTACTCCCCCGGCAGGCCAGAATTATGGAGGAGCCACCCAGCCAGCTTATTACAGCCTATCTGCATGTGTGAATGTTCTGTTCATTAAAAATAGGTTTTAAATACCATCTCAGGACCATGACTGCTGGACCTACGCATAATTGATGGGTTAGGGATTCCTTTTTATATCCACATAGTCGACACTGCGCTGTTTGTTTTTTGTGTTTCCCGGATGGCTGTAGATCTTTTGAGACATGCTGACCCATCCGATAGTCTGTGTAGCTTTTTTTTAAATGCCCGCTAAAGTGTAATACTAAGTATGCTTGCGGTTTAAGTGATTTGTAGGAGGTAATGATGGTCCACCCATACCGACGTTTAGAGATTGTGTTTTTATCCTCCAAAAAAGATTTCCTTTTTGCTGCGTCATTAACCGCTCTACTAATACTTTCTTTGTCTGTCCTGCTTACCCATACTGTTTCTAAGTCAAGGTCGGCGAAACAAGTTTTCAAATAACTTCCCAGGAACTCGATGTTTCTTGGTCCACCTGATACATGATTTCTTCCCAGCATAAACTGTCCATTGTGTCTGGAACGAAGTTTTTGGCATAGCTTCATGAATCCGCTCATGCTCCGTAATTTCTGATGTTGGAGGCCAAATTCGAGCCGCACTTGCGATGGGGAGGAAGATTTTGGCAGGTTGAAGACGGCCTTGTAGATCTTCGTCTGGAGGTCATTTAGTAGGTCCGCCCCCTTGCCACACCAAGTGACTAAACCGTAAGACAAGGTGGGCCAGATTTGAGAAGCCATCAACTTTAAGAGATGGTTGTGATTCGGGCAATCCAATTTTGTTTTTAGTAATGGATATGCACAAATTAGCGATTGCGCCTTAGATTTTATTGCCAATTTATGCTCCTTGTGTGTTAAGCATTGCCCTATTATTATACCAAGGTATTTATAGGACCCTTGCTCTTCCACAGTTGCCCCGTTCACCGACCATTTGAACTTGATTTTTTTGGGATCCACTAAGCGACCAACTTTTGTTTTCGCTTTGTTTAGTTCCAATTTTTCCTGGTTCAAATAGGATGCTAGGTTATTTATTGCTCTTTGTAGGTCTATTGGAGTTTGGCTTAGCACTATAATGTCGTCCGCATATTGTAATATAGTGATCGGTTTGTTGGCCATAATCGGCGGATAACATTCGGCTGCTTCCATGACTTTGCAGATGTCTGAAAGGAACAAGTTAAATAGGCTTGGTGCTAACACGGATCCTTGTTTTAAGCCTTGCTGTGTGTTAATGCTCGAAGTTGTTCTGCATCCATCGCCTTGTTTCACTCTTGCCCAAGTGTCGCTGTGTAGGGCGATTATTGCGTTTAGTAGTTGGCTCGGCAGTACCCATTCATTTAGCTTAACCCAGAGGTGGTTTCTGCTCACTTGGTCAACGAAACATGCGTACAGCCGTGTTCTCTTTTTACTGCTTTTTCTGTTAAAAGCAACAAAATAGCCAAGTTTGTTATTGTTCACATCCCTTGCCTAAAGCCTGTTTGGAACTTGGTAATTAAGTTTGTATCATCCATCCAGTCTCGTAGCTGTACTAGAAGGCAAGAAGCATAAAGTTTGGCCTCAACATCAATTAAAGATATCAACCTATAATTCGCTGGCTTGCGATGGTCTCCCTGTTTAAATATCGGGTGTATTATGTTCCCTTTCCAAGAGACAGGGACATCAGAATGTGCATAAATATTGTTGAAGAGAGGCGTTAGGGTCTCTGACCAGAAGTCAGGGTCGTTCTTAAAGAGCGCGTTGGGTAGCCCATTTGGACCTGCCGCTCCTTCTGTCTTCAGTTTTAATATTATGTCTCGCAATTGTTTGCTAGGGGTTAGTGAATTTTGTTCATTTCCCCTATCTTTTGTTCACTATCTTCGTTTTCTCCGTTATCCGGACTCAAATTTCTTTTTCTTTTTCCCATTTCCAACACGGTCCCGCGGGAACCTTCAATGGTGCTTAAGTCTGTATTGCAGTACAAGTTTAGCACGTGTTGAACCCACGTTTCCGCTCTAATTCTTGCCGCTTGTTGGCGTCATGCTACTTTATTCAGATTGTTTATAATGCCCTAGAAGTCCCTGCTATTTGGCAAATTGCCTGTGCACAGTAATTTATTCCAGATGGTTTCCTTATGTGCAGTTATGGCGTTCCTCAACATCTTCCTGTAAACGTTCCTTACTTCCGTTAATTTACTATTATTTGGGCTTCTTCCCATTCTTTTTGCACGTGTTTGTAGTCTGACCTCTCTTGTGACCCTTCTCTTTTGGTCTGGTAGGTCCGAGTTGAACCAAGGCTCCCTCCTGGTATTTAGTCTTCTTTGACTACCCGGCAATGCTGGAAATTTTCGGGTAAGGACCTGGGCCAACTGTTTCCAGTTATTTACGCGTTCATCCTCTGTCTAAGGCCCCAATTTACTCACATAATCCCTTGCTGTCTCCTGGATGCTTTTCAAGCCCTGGCTCGCCATTTTAGTTTTTTTAAGTTAAACTTATCGGTGTGTTGTGTAAGAGAATGAATTTTTTGGGCCGAGGTGAGAGAGATGTGCATTCTCGTTATTTGGGGGAAGTGATCGCTTTCTATGCGTTGGGCGATTTGAAATGTTTCAATACTGGGGAGTAACTTATTACTAGTAATTGTGAAGTCTATTGTTGAGCGAGCCTTGCTGCTCAAATACGTAACAGCTGCTGGTATGTCGCCCTATGTGTTGCCGTTCAAAATTGTCAATCTCAGGTCTTCTAGTATGTTCTTTATTTTTCGTCCACCACAGATCACTTGTGTCTTCCCTTCAGCCTGGTTTTTAGTTGTGAGGTTGCAGTTGAAGTCTCCTGAGATGAACATTGGGCATTGCGCGTAAGATCTTTGCATTGCTTTTATCAGGGACATTAAAGTAGAATATTTTTCTTTCTGGGTCTTCCTCTCTGGGTGAATGTAGACGTTGATCGCTAGAAGTTGCCACTTTTGTTTCTTTATTGTGGACTTATCCCTAATTTTAATCACTTCAGACCAATTAACCCCCACGTCCATTTCTTCTGTTAACCAATCGTACTTTTGGGCTGCGTATATTGATAATCCACCTCGCGGATACCCAAAAGGTGAAAATATTTCTGCGAAAATGTGGTGTTCCTTAAATCCTGGAATTGAAGTAGGTGTCATTTTCCATGTTTCCTGAAGCAAGATTATGTCTTTTTGCTGAAAGAAGGCTAGGGTTTCATGGTCCTGATCCATTTCTTGAAAACCATGGACATTCTCATCTATCTATTTATTTCTCTCATACAGTTCTGAAACTGTTGAGCTGGAGAAGCATGACGTCTGTATGCTGATACTACTATGTGAGTATCGCCAGCATAAGACGTCAAGCTAAACCCAAATTCTAGGTTCAAAGGCACAAGTTCAGAGACATAGGGCCAGATGTAGGTAGGCTATTACCGGTCGGTAACGGCCGAAATCAGCCGTTACCGACCGGTAATAGGCTTTCCAGATGTAGGAGGCGAAAAAAGAAGGATTCGTTAATTTACTGAATCGGTAATTTAAGGAATCGGTAAATTATTGAATTTTTAAATACCGATTCGGTAAATTACCGAATCCTGATATGTAGGGAGCACTCAAATAAGTGATTTTCCCATTTTAGGATTCGGTATTTACCACCAACTACAAGTTGGTAGTAAATAATGAAAACCTTTGAAAAAACATTTTTTTTGCTTTTCCAACAGTGCCATGTTGCAGACATACATGCCCTTAGGGGGCATGTATGTCTACATGCCCTTAGGGCATGTATGTCTGCAACATGTGCACTCATACACAATTGAGGGGTGCAACAGAAAGTGACACCCTGCCACCCTTCAATGTTTCCCCCAATTACCGAATCGGTATTTACCGATTCGGTAATTTTTTAAGAAAAATTACCTACATCCCATTTGCCTGTTCTTAAATACCGAATCGGTATGATTCGGTATTTAAGAATCAGTAATCTGGGATTACCTACATCTGGCCCCAAGACATTAAAAAGAGATGGGCTCAGAGAGGATCCATGAGGAACTCCGCAAGGGAGGACATATGGCTCTGATTGAGATACCCATCTAACGTCACTGTTAGTCTCCAATCATTCAGAAAGGAGGAAAGCAGTGCTAGTGCCCCTCCCTTGACCCCCCAACATCTCCATGCCACTGCTGCAAATGCGGCTGATAAGTCGAGGAGGACAAGGGCGGCTGTGCCCCCTCTATCCATCACAGCCCTGATCTCCTAAGTGGCTTTATTGAGTGTCGTTTCCGTAGTGTGCTCGTGACGGAAACCAAACTGAGACTGATCAAGCAATTTGTGTTCCTGGATGAATTGGAATAGCTGTTTATTCATAATTTTTTCAACTATTTTGGCTGGGAGCGGCAGCCACGCTATGGGACAATAGTTGTTCGGGTTAGACACATCCAGTTTGGGTTTTTTTAACAATGGGAGGATGGAGGAATCTTTCCATATAGATGGAAAGTTGCCTGAGCTGAACATACGTTGAAGATTTCTGTGAGCTCAGAGCTCACCACTTCTGCTATCTCTTTCAAAAAAGCAGGTGGGCAAGGGTCAAAAGGAGACACTGACTTAGCTTCTCTGATGTATTTTTCCATTGCCTTCGATGACATTGGGGGAGAAACAATAAAGGGTGTTTCGCATGGATTCGGGGCTCCTAAGTGGTTTGGTGGGGGAGTGGGCTGACGTGTCTTCGAAAGCGTTATAGATCTCTATAACTTTGGTTTTGAAGGCTACTGCGATCATATCACAAAACTTTTGATCCCCCTTAATACCTACGTTCTTAGGTAGAGAGGCCAACTTGTATACTACCCCAAATAATTCTTTGGAGGAGTTTTTAGCTTTCTCAATCTGCCTAGTGAAAAAATCCTTTTACTCAACCATCAGTAGTTTTTTTTAATGTGATAGCCAATTTTATAGACCTCTTTATCAGCTGTGTCGTAGTTCACTCTCCAGTGTCTTTCCAGTCAATGGCACTTTTGTTTTTCCTTACGCAGAGCGTCGGAGAACCAGGGGGCCGAAGGAGAACTCCGATTCCCTGAGGTTTTCTTAATGGGCACCGAGACCTTAATCGCTTTGTTGAACCAGTCTGTGTATTTAGTGTAAGCTACCTCAGGGGGAACATTCAGCAGTGGTTGAGTACTCTCCAAATGTGTTTAGAGAGTAACTTTATCTACTTTATTCCAGCCTGTGTAGGTGAGAGAATGGGTTATTGTCTACCCTGCCGGACAATGGGGGCTGATAAGTCAAGCTTGATTAAGGAATGGTCTGTCCATGTCAATGGGGCTTGCAGTACCTCTTGGAATCCCGGAGTCCTTCAATGTACCAGAAGGCCTGCTAGTTGGTTCTGTGGAGTTTATAGTTCTTGATGGGTGCAAGAGCATCACCACAGTTGAAAATCCACTGAGTTGGTGATAACCTCAACTAGGTTGTCAATTGTGATGAGTTGGTCTGTTTCGAGTGTACTGCGCAGGTCAGTTTCTGTTATTCTAATCCAATTTCTGCTGGGGAGGGTGGTGCCGATGGTTTTTTGGCTAGTAGCGTGGAGATTTTAAAGTGGATTATGGAGTGGTCAGCTCATGTGAGCAGTGAGGTGGAGTGTTAGCTGATGCTGTTCCTGGAGGCGAGGATTGCGACTACAGTGTGTCCTGCGCAGTGTGTGGGGTCTGAGATGAGCTGGGAAAGTCCTTTGTTGTGCAGGCTCTCAAAGAAGTTCGTGGAGCAGTGGTTGGAGGGGTCTTCCAGATGGAAATTGAAATCTTTGAGAAGTAAGGAGTCTTTAGAGCAGATGGTGAAGGAGGCGATGACGTTGGCGATGAGGTTGCTAAAGTTGCTTTGTGGTCCAGGTGGTCTGTATGCTAGAGTGCCCTAAAGGGTGGGCCTGACTTTGGTTTGTAGGCTAAAGGTGTAGGCTAAAGTTCATGTGTTCCATGAAGGAGATGTCTGGGTCCATGGAAGTAGAGCAATTGAGGGTGTCATTGTATATGATGGCGAGTTTGTGAAGGCAATCATGGTGTGCAATCGTGTATCCTGCGGGGATGGCCACAACGATGTCATGAAATGATCTGGGGTTCATCCAGGTTTCTGTCAAAAAGAGGTCTGGTGTGCTGCTGCTAAGGATATCCCAGATTTAGATTGTGAGGTTTTTGTGAGCATGTGTTGAGGAGCATGCATGTGAGTGTTTGTTGCAGGTCTGGAGTGGTGTTTGGGGAGGTTGTGAGTGGGTGCCGTGGGAGTCGGAGTATAGGGTGAGTGTGGGGGGTGCTGCTGCAGGTGAAGCAGCAAAGGAAGCAGGACAAAGGTCCTACCGTGCTGAGTGGTACAGTGCTGTGACAGTGGCTGGATGGGTGACCAGGGTTGAGCATGAAAAGGGTAGCTGCTGAGAAGCAGTGGAGGGTGTCCTGACCAGAGGTTATGGAGCTGGTCATGGACGGGTGCAGACAGGCTTGCCTTCTGGTGTGCTTTTTGTGCACCAGAAGGGTGCTTGCTGCAATTGCTCACTATGCAGTCATGCAGTGGCCGCCATTAAGTAGTTCTTGGAAGAAAGGAGGAGCAAAGGAGGTTGGTGGGCCGGACTAGGAAGAGAGGGAAGAAGCACGAAGATGCAGGAGAGCAGGTATGTAGCGGGGGAGGTGGGAGCAGGAAAAGGCCGATGGGCAAGGGGGCTGTTGGGGCCAGAAGGAGCTCAGAAAAGGAAGAATGAAAAGAAAGAAAAAGATTGAAAAGAACTCAAAAGTGTAAATTTTCAGAAGGCGGCAAAAGAGATCGGAAAAAGGAACAAAGAGTTCAGAAAAAGACACAGAAGTTTAGAAAAGAGGGGCAAAAAGTACAGAAAAGACACATGCATAAAATGTTCAGAGAAGGCACATGATTGCAAAGCGGAGAAGAAAGAGGCGGGAGTGGGTCACAAGAGAAAAGGTGTGATAAGGAGACAGCCTGTCGAGAGGTGGCTGCAGGAGGAGCGAGGCCGGGGCTCGAGGGGCAAGGCCGGGTCCGAGAGTGCCTAGACTGGTCGGATGACCAGTCTTAGGTAAGAGTGGAGGGGGAGCTTGGACCTTGGTCCCTGCTCAATGGGGTCTTACAGTATGTGCCATTAAGTAGGTACTGAAAGGGAGGAGGATGCAGGGTGTGGTAGGCTGGGCTAGGAAGGGCAGGAATTAGACATGGAAAGACTAAAGAAGATGCAGTGAGCAGGTAAGGAGCCACGGGTGGAAGAAGAAGTGTGGGAAGGGGGACCTTGCCACCCTGAAGAAGTATGGGAAAGGAAGGATGAAAGGAATATAAAAGATTGAAAAGAGCCCAAGAGTGTGAAAGTTCAGAACGAGGCATAAGAAATTGAAAAAAGGCACAAAGAGTTCTGAAAATGGCACAGAAAGTTCAGAAAAAGGCATAGAAAGTTTAGAAAACGGCACAAAGAGTTCGGGCGAAGGCACCGAAGGTCAGAAAAGACACATAGAGATGTGAAAAAAGCACAGAATGGTCAGAAAAAGAGGCACAAAAGTTGGGAAAAGACTTAAGAGTAAAAAATCAGAGAAGGCACTAGATTGGAAAGCGGATAGGAAAGAGACAGACGTGGGGAGCAAGAGAGAAGGCGATACAGAGGAGGCTGCAGGAGGAGTGAGGCAGGGCGTCTAGGGGCAAGATGGGGTCCGAGGGGGCTTAGACTGGTCAGAGGACCAGTCCCAGGTAACTGGAGAGTAGAGATTGGGCCTAGGCAAGACCTACTGGATTTGCCAATGCTTCTCGAGATCTTTTGTTTGTTTTCTGTGGGTAAGGACAGTGTGATCACTATTTTTAAATGGGATCGGTTATGAAAACTTCATACTGCAATCATCATTTGTGGCCTGCCCCAAAGTTTTGATCATCCTCTTATTTATTTTTCTATTATATTTATGGAGGGATGTCTCTTACATCTTAAATGACATATAGTTTTGCTACATGGTTACCTCTGGTTTATTTGATTCTATCCAGGGCTTTTAGGTCTCGTCTAGGCAACGGATGCGCTGTCTCTCGAGACATGCTGTATCTACTGTATGGGCTTTCAGCAAGCCGATCTGTTTTCTTTTGTTCCTTCATGTGCCTTTCTAAATGTCTTTGTTTTTGTTGGTGATTAGTTTAAATGTGTCACTCCTTTTGCTGTTTTGGTCACGCCCTGGAAACTGGCTCTGTTACCTGGATCACTTCACTATTGGCCACATATGGTAGTTTCAGTGCAATACTAATCTGATTTACACCATTTTAAAAAAGACACTTCCCAGAACCAACATCTACCTTCCTGCCAAATTTTGGTATAGTTTATTTACTTATTTATTTATTTTTGAGATTTATAGAGCGCACAAATACCCTACGGTGTCTCGGCGCTACGTTTCTGCAGTTTGGGCTGAGGCTTGTCTAAGGTTCCTATGAAAATGAACATCGGAAAAAAGTGTTTGTAGGCCCCCTCTTTTTCTTGGTCCCCACTTGACGAATCACTCTGAAACTTTCAAGACAGCAGCTTAAGTGAGCTAGTTTTGAAAATTTTGTGACGATTTGTCAAACAACGCCAAAGTTATTGGCAAAACAAAAAACATTCTTCCTATGGAAACTACATTCTAACTATGACTACCGCCAGTAGGTAATCTATACTAATATAATAAATAGAGAGCCCAAACCTTTGAGGCAGGTAATCTCAGGAACCACAGCACCAATCACAACACCCAACACAGCGTTGGAAAGGGCAGTTGCAGCAGAAGGACATAGGCTATGCAGACGCCCACCATATAAATTTAAAAGGTAAAAGAACTGTGCCAGTAAAGTAGTTCCTTGTGGGCGTGTCTGCGTTGTGCTGTGGGCGTGACAAACACTGTAGTTCCGCCCTTCATGCCATTTCTCATATCGTGTGCTGTGGGCGTGTGCTGGGGGCGTGGGCGTGTGCGGGGCGCGGGATTACGGGCAAAAAAAGCGAGCGTTGTGCCCAATATTTCATTGTTTTTTCTTCCCAGGTTCTGTACATTCCAGTTCCGGGTGTCCACCCTGCTCCCTTTAAATACCCCTGCACACCATAATCATAACCCACCCTTACTCCTTAAAATAGCCCAACACCCTTAAACACTAACCCATCTTAACCCTATAAATATACCCTGTACCCCAAAACCCAAACCTATCCCTAAACCCTAAAAATACCCCTGTACCCCAAAACCCAAACCTAGCCCTGAACCATAAAAATAACCCTGTACCCCAAAACCCAAACCTACCCCATAACCCTAAAAATACCCCTGTACCCCAAAACCCAAACCTAGCCCTAAACCCTTAAAATACCCCTGTACCCCAAAACCCAAACCTTCCCCATAACCCTTAAAAAAGCCTATACCCCAAAACCCAAACCTACCCCTGAACCCTAAAAATACCCCTGTACCCCAAAACCCAAACCTAGCCCTGAACCATAAAAATAACCCTGTACCCCAAAACCCCTACCTATCCCTAAACCCTGAAACTACCCCTGTACCCCATAACCCAAAACGATATCTGAACCCTTAAAATACCCAAACACCCCAAAACATATACCTCAGTACCCCAAAACATATACCCCATACCCATACTTACCTTATCCAAACATTAAAAAAAAACATGCTTTTACCATTCATGCATTTACAACGAATTTCGTTGTAAATGTATGCGTGGTAAAAGCATATAAAATGTAATGCCATGCATTATAATGGCATTGCTGAGTCATGGTACTTTCGTAATGAAAGTATGCGGAGTGATGGTATGCGGAAAGAAAGTTGCGGAATAATAGGTGTTTACCCTCCCCCGGTAAGTACATTGGTGGCATGGCGGTCCACATCTCCAGCAACATACTCATATTTTTTCACCACCGATTTGAAAAATGCACAGGTCTCTCTCATTGATGGCCAGCACCGACATACACTTTTAGACACACCTCCCGCCACAAGTTCTAGAATTGCGAACTTTAGAGCTGGGGAGCTACGTTCGAAATTCGGCATCAGCTCAACATCCTGTGATTCCAGGCAAATCGCTTTGTCTCCCCGTGCCTACCACAAATGAATGTGTTCTTCTATAATGTAAATTGTGCTCATGCCATGTTGTCGAGTTCGCGCTATATACTATTGCAAGGAAAAATAAAGTAGGGAAACTCGAGTTCACACACTACTGAACGCGCACTCTTAAGTGCATCAGCAGTGCACTGTTAATCGGAGCGTTTCACAGGCCTGGCACAGATAAGAAATGCTATCAAAACGAAATCCTACAAAACAATATACTACTGGCCGGCAGAAATTCATACCCGGACAACGTCGGGACGGGCTGCTAGTACATATATATAAATAAAAATAAATAAATATATATACTGACTGAAAAAAACAAAGGTTACAGGTACGTTATAGTTAGGCTCAGATTTCACTCGTACAAAACCCTTGAAATTCAGCAGTTATAGTTACCTAAGCTAATTATAACTTAAGCTCTATAACTAATGTATTAATTTAGAGCTTTTAATAGGTAAGTTTATGAGTGCAAAGCAGGGGAGTCTGTACTTATGCTTTGCAGACTTCAGTAGTGCTTTTGATCTTGTCGATCATGCTGTTCTGTGGCCAACTTGACTTAACCTTGGAGCCCCTCAGACCATTATTTTTTTCCTTGCAAGGTTATACGAGAGTTTGTCATGCAAAGTTCGGTATGGGAAACATGGCGAGTGTACCCAAACTTTTGAGGTCAAACGAGGCATCTGCCAAGGTTGCGTTTTAGCCGCACTGCTTTTTACATTTTTTATAAATGAGGTTGATAAAGCCCTCCAGTTGGTAGAGGCGGATGCACCCCAAATTGCAGGCAGGCCTATACCGGTTCTGCTTTATGCAGATGACGCTGTTCTTCTGTCCAGAACTCCGGTTGGTCTACAACGATTAATGGACAAGTTCAGTAGTTTCATCACTCTCAGGAAACTTTTAATCAATAAAACAAAAACTTTTATTATGGTATGTGGCCCTAAACTTAAGAAACTTAAAACCTTTTTTATTGATAGTACTAGAGTAGAAACTGTTAATAACTTCTGCTATTTGGGAATAACTTTTTTAGGAAATGGGCACTGGCCGCATGAACTAACTAATGTACGCTCACAGATGCTAAAGCTTACACATGGGGTCTTCCAGTTTGCATCAAAACTAGGAGATCATTGTATCAAGGCTATGATAGATATATAAGGCTAGATGTATTTCTATCGCTTTGTATGGTGCAGAGGTGTGGGGTCACAATTGTTGACAGACCCTGCAACAAGAAAAAAATCTTTTTTTTAAACATCTTTTATGTTTACCTTCATCTACAGAGATCATGCATCAAGAAGTTGGAATAAATTATTTATCAGACCATATTGCCATGCAACGTTTAATGCTCTGGAGATCCACATGGGCCAAGGATGAAACTAAATTTACTCAAAGAATTATTAAGGACTTTCTACAATTGGACAATAATTTATGTATTGCCTGGTTAAAATATATTGTTGATCTATATACTGAATTATTTAAGTTTAATATCCATGAAAACCCTGAGTATGTTTTAACCTTATCCAAACAGGAGAGTAAGGATACCTTCTTGGCACACATAAATAAGATTCGAATGAGGGCTCTAGGGAAGCAAACCACATATATATCTTATAAATCAATTGAGCTCAGAAGTGGTTTCCAAGATTATTTGTCTATAGTTACCAAGCCTTCACATCGTTTTGTATTAACAAGATTGAGATAAGGACTGTACATCATCTGGTTGCATTCCATGCTATGAAATCAAGGCCAATGTCCCCATGTCCTTGCAAGAGCGATCCAAACAGAGCATCTTTCACTTTTTGCTCTTGTGTAACTTTTACCTGTATTTTAGATGTATTTATTTAAAGCCACTTTTTAAAAAATACAATGTGAGATCAACCCATGCTGCTATGAAATTACTTGTTACTCTAAATGATCCAGGGATTATACATTTGAAAAGCAATCAATGTGAGAAAAAGTATCTCCTTTATTTTTTTGTTTTTTAACAACAAATGTTATTGATTTTCCATGGTACCAAATGGGCGAAGCCGATGAGCATCAAACACGCAATAATCAAATCGTACAAATCCAAGGCACCATATGTCATCCCCTTGATAGGTCTGCAGAACATCAGACCCAATCCCCCCTCCCTCCACCCGCCGCCCACACACCACACACCCTATATAGAACAGCACAGGAACAAAATGCAAATATGCCCTTTTCCCTTTGCACATCTCGATTCGATTACACCAGTGAATTGCTCACAACCAATCTATCTAATGGGTCTCTGGATAGTGTGGGCCCCAATAGTGACAAGTCAATACTTCTGTAGGTGGCCCAGCGTGCCCAAATCTTCTTATGTTTCTGAGGGCAGCCACATGCCTGAAAGACCGCAACCTCGGCCAACATACAGCGGTCCCTCGCTCTATTCCAGATCCCTACACTGGGCGGGGATAAATCTTTCCAGTGTTGAGCAATGTCACGTTTGGCAAGTGTGAGTCCCAGGAACAATAAATGACACTTATATCTGTTCCCCCCCCATATCGTCGGTGCTGTGCAGAAGGATCAATCTAGGGTCGGCAGGAATATCCCATGCGAAAACATGCCCCAAACAAGACCGAACACCTGACCAGAAGTGTTGCAGCGCTACACAGCTCCACTCAGTATGAAGAAAGGATCCCTCCTCCGACTCACAATGGAGACACACGGGGATGGAACGGCTCCCATTTTATACAGGCGTAAGCATGTGTAATATACCCTATGGAGGTACTTAAACTGAATCAATCTGTATTGGGTAGAAATAACTGAGTGCCGGGGACAGGCCAACCCCTCAGCCCAATCATCGTCTGTGAATGTGGGAACATCCGCCTCCCATGTCGCTTGAGTACGGTGTAAAGTGGTAGTGGAGTGTGTAGTGATCGTTTGGTAAATCTGTCGGATTTTATGCGCACCTAGCTCCCCCATGAGTAGTCGACCTTCCAGCGCGTGAAACTCTGGAAGAGTTGGGAGGCCTCGTATGAGAGGGGAGACAGCATGTCGGAGCTGCAGGTATTTGTGGAACTGCATTCTATGGAGGTTAAAATTGTCCTGTAGCCTTTGAAAATTTTGAGAGTAGACCCCTGCATTATGTCACCCAATGCGGAGATCCCAATATCATCCCATCTACGGAACCCCACAAGTGTTGATACTGGCCTAAGGTGAGAGTCCTGCCACAGGGGTGTCGCTACGGTCAGCCTGCCCCACCAACCCATTCGTCTGACCACTCGCCTCCAGATCTGAATGACGAGCTGACAAGCCGGGGGAAGTTCTGCTAGTTATGAGGAACTGTATAAGAAATGAAGCAGTGGTGTTTCATCCAGGAAAAGACGTTCTACCGCATAGGCGGGGTCCGCCTGGGAGCCATACCACCAGTTGTTTATCACGAGAAGATGCGATGCCCAACAATAGGCCTGGACATCGGCCGCGGCGATCCCGCCGCAGTACGTAGATTGGATACACATGGCTAGTTCCACCCAAACCGCACCTCCCCCCCAGAGAAACCTATTCAACAACGCATTGATTTGACAAATCCACGACGGGCGCAACAGAGATACCATTTTGAATATGGCGGATCTGCCTTATAACAAGATGGGAAGTTGAAACCAGACCGTCGTCTCGTCCCTAACTGTAGGAAGCAGTGGGGCAATATTACGGGCCCAAGCTTCATTAGGGCATCACATAATATGCACCCCGAGATACCGAAAACTCGCCTCTGCGATGATCAGATGCGAGGCCCAGGCCTCAGATCGCTGGTCTCCGCAAATAGGAAACAGAGTGGACTTGGACAGATTAGCAAATAGGCCGTAGGTTCCCCGAAGATCCGTAGGATCTGCAGCACCCGTAGCCGGATACCCAGGGATTCGACATAAAGAACAAGGCATCATCCGCATAGAACGCGATCCTGTCAGAGCATGCTGGAGACCAGTCCAGACGGCGTAGAACCGAGTCTCGGTAGACCCATGCGACTAATGGCTCTATGGCCAGCGCAAACAGGAGCTGGGAAAACGGGCAGCACTGCCTGGTGCCTCTACGGATGGGGAAGGGGGCCAACCAGTGGCCCGCTAAGCGAACCGATGCCGTAAGATCGGTGTAAAGTAGCTTCACATACGCCCGAAAGTGGGGACCGAGATTGACCACTTCCAAGAGTTTAAAGAGATATGACCAGCTCAATGTGTTGAATGCCTTGTCGATATCAGGCAGCAGTCCCGCCGCGGGACGTTCCAAGCGGTGGGCCTCCGCCACTGTGTTGTGGGCGCGCTGGATAATATGCCTGGTGGACTGCTGTGGCATGAAACTAGACTGATCAGGCTGCACCAGATCTTGTATGCACGTACGGAGGCGGTATGCCAGCACCTTTCTCCAGCAGCTTGGTCTCAAAATTCAACAATGAAATGGGGCGGTAGGAGCCGGAGTCCTCAGGTGAGCGACCTGGTTTAAGGAACACCACGACCTCAGCATGTCTCCAATCCAGAAAGAGAATATGCTGCTCTGCGGCCATGTAAGGCACCTTGAGCAGATAGGGACCTAAAGTCGTAATGTGAAGCCGCAGAAAATCACATGGGAACCCGTTGGGGCCTGGCGCCCCGGCGCCCATCAAGGGTGGGTGTTGGGGAGTGCCGACTGCAGCTCCTCCAAGGAGATGGGTTCATCCAGGGCAGCGCTTTGTTTGTCCGAAAGGCGACGGGTAGGGATGTCCACAAAGAAGGCATAAATGAGAGGTTCCTGGATGACCTCACGCTCCTCGTATAATATCGCATAGAAATCAGCAAAGGCCTTTATGACAGCCTCAGGGGAAGTGCAGGCGGCCCTCCAGGAGACTGCAAGAGGGGTACCTGCGTCGGGGCTACCCGAGCCTGACAGAGCCTATGCAGCATCTGACTGGATTTGTCCCCCCACTGGTATATAATGTGCTGGGTGGCTAGCCAGGCGTCTTTGGCACAGTCGGTATGAACCTGATGGAGCACCTGCTTCACATGCAGAAGGTGTCGGCGGGCCACGGGTTCCGAGCCCTCCACTTCGAGGGATTGAAGCTCTGCCTGTCTGGATTCCAGGTCTTGCACCTGAGCTAGGCGACGGTGCTTTTTCCAGTTGCGATAACTTATGTCAGCCCCCGGATCACGGGCTTAAATGCCTCCCATAGGATGACGGGAGACGAGCATGTGTCTGAATTGAGACTGAAATAGTCAGCAATAGCTTTGTTTAACATCTCCCTACAATCCTCGTCGCCAAGCAGCCAAGGGGACATATGCCACCTATACGGTGTCCTGCCTGTCTGTAAACGTATTTTGAGTTGAATCTGCTAATGATCCTACAGTCCGAGAGGCATGAGGGAGGTATGTGCCACCCTGTGCAGATAACTATGTGAGAGAAAAAGATCATCGAGGCGCGATAGAGTAGGTGTACTGACGACATGTAGGAGTACCCAGCGTTGGACGGGTGAAGGGCGCGCCACGTGTCCACCCATCCCAATGTGTGTGCTAGCACTGCAAATTTGGTTGGAGCACAGGATTCATCTGGCTGTCGGGTGTGCCACCTATCCAGTGGACCCATGCTGTCATTCCAGTCGCCATTGCCGCGTGACCTGAAACGGCACTCTGCGATGTATAAGTATGGCTGTGCCCCATGCCCCGCGAGTAAAGCCAGAGTGATACACTGTAGCGTAGCCATAGCGGGCCAGGCATGGGGCTTTGGTGCCAAGCAGATGTGTCTCCTGAAGCAAAAGAATATCTGCGGCATAGTGTTTAGCCTGTTGTAATACAGCTCCCCGTTTGACTTTGTTAAGCAATCCACATACATTCCAGGAAGTATCTCCTTTATTTAACTGTTTCTATCTTGTATTTAACTGGATCGTTTATGTTTGGTTCTCTGTTGTTTTAAGAAATCATGTTTATTTAATATTTGTTTTTGCTTTTCTGGTTGTTATACAAACCAAATAAAGCTTACTGAACTGAACTAAAGCTCCCAGTTTTCCACTTTTACAGATTTTTACAGATAAATACTGACAGAAACCAGTGTGATTTCTGTCTGCATTTATTTTTAAAAGTGGATAAACACAGAAATTGGGTTTCTTTTAGGTGACTCTCTGTGCTGTCTTTCATGACTTATAGGCCAACATCAAAGCAGATGGACAGCATGGAAACTTATTAAACAGGATTACATTTCTTTCAATAATGGCATGTGTCAACATACATTTGTGGTGTAATTCTAATATTTACCAGTGGATGTATTGTTATGTAATATTTGGCAACTTAAATAGCTGAAACACTACAGACATCAAAGTATGAGTGCAGGTCTATCAGTTAAAAAAATATGGAAATGTACAGTTTTACAACTTCATTTATTACAAAACACAAAATAAATATGGATAAGTACAGACGGAACAGTTAAAAAAATAAATATCATAAAACCAGGAGCCTTAATTATAACTTAAACCCCCACAATGCACTGATTATGACCTCACATATTACATCACTCAGGTCACTGATGACATCTTAGTGAGTGTATTTTTTGAGAGTTTATGATTGTTAAACATATATAGTAACCTACTACAAAAGTTAAATTATTCTACTAGGTGCACTACTATTGAGTGATACTTCTGCTAATATGTATTAGGCGAGTGGCTGTGTGACTGTATATATCCTTGTGTGTATGAGTGTGTGAGTAGCTGTGTGGGTGAGTGAGATGCTGTGTGAGTGGCTGCATAGGTAAGTGAGTGTGTCTGTGGCTTTATGGCTAAGTGAGTGGTGGTGTGAGTGGCTCTATGGGTGGTAGTGGGTTTGTAGTGACTGTATGGGTGAGTGAGTTGCTGTTTGAATGGCTGTATGAGTGAGTGACTGGGTGTGTAAGTGACTGTAGGGGTGTGTGAGTGGCTTTTTCAGTGGGTGTTTGGTTAAGTGAGTTGGTGTGTGAGCGGCTGTATTGGAGAGTGAGTGTCTGTGAATGGCTGGGTGGGGAGTGAGCGGATGTGGGAGTGCTTGTATGGATGTGTGAGTGGGTATGGAAGTGTTTGTGTGGGTGTGTAAGTGGGCGTACGAGAGGTTGTATGGGGCATGAGTGGGTGTGTCAGTGGTTCTCTGGACGATGTCATCAGTGATGTCATTTGAGATGTCATCAGTAATGTCATTGACCATGTCACAAGTGACATAATATGTGAGGTCATAAGCAGTGCATTGCGAGGTAGTAAGTTATAGTTAGCTCAGGTAACTTTAACTGCTGAATTTCACTGGTGTTGTACAAGTGAAATGTGAGCCTAACTATAACATCCCTGTAACCTTTGGTTTTTTCAGTGAATATATAGCCGGACATCGGGAGGTGTTCAACAGATTACGCAAAAATGTGTGTAAGAGAGAATGCACAATAAAACATGTACCCTCTGGGGTATGTCCCCACAAATTCAGCAACTAGAGTGCCCAAAGCATCAAAACCCTACTATATGGTCTTCTGCAACTGGTGGCGGGAGGGAGCCGCACAAATGAGGATGATTGTTAATTGGATGTGAAGCCCAGGGGCAGGAGACCCTGGTGGACGGGGTCCACTCTGGCCAGCAGGTCTGGTGGCCAGGGCTCCCTTACTGGAGTGACTGATGAAGACTTTGTCCAATCTGACATGTTCAAACCCAAATAACTCTATCAGCCGAGATCCTCTGAACGGATTCCGGACCAAAACGTGGCAGACTACATTACCAAAAAGATCAGGCAATCTTGAGAGAAGGAGGTCAGGGTTAGACTAAGAGCGCGATGCCCTAGACATTCTTTGGAGGGCAAAGTGACTATGATGTGTGACATAGATCCGAAAATGTGTATCTTTTTTACAAAATGCATGAAAGACCCCAAAAATGGATCTATCGCTCATGGAAAGCCCGTCAAGATACATTGCTTGACGTGGTGGGCCCTCTTACGAAGATCCTGGAGCTAGCAGAGACCACAGCCTGGTCGAGCTATTTCTGCCGATATAGTGTTCTGATAAGCACGGGCAAGAGGAAATATTGCTAGCAGGGTGGACCTAATGCAGGAACTTTGTGCCCCTCAAGAGGACATGGAAGAGGCAGGAACATCAGAGGGAATTTCAGAGGTGGAGTGAATGCCAGGGAGGATATCCCAGTAAGGATTATCCATTTTCTCTTCCACAATTCAAAGACAGATGGAAGGAAGTCACATCAGATCTCAGGGCTTCCACAGAGTTTTATGGGTCCCCAGTACAGACTGTTTTTTGAACCACAAGATGAACATTAGAGACAAAAAAGTTATGGACCTGGAGAGCAAGGGAGTGATTTACAGGTGTGTACTACATCCAAGGAGTTTCCTAAGCAACCTTTTTCTGGTTTTTTCAAAGAGTGTCCGTTTTACTGCTATTTCAAGGTGGAAGGGAGCCAGAAAGAAATGGTAGATCGGAATTCCAGACAGCACAGACCAGACCCAATAGCGAGTGCAGTGTTTGTATCCTGCAGGATTGGTCAGGCAGTCAGAGATATGCCTTTCCTCCATTCGCTGTGATCGCCAGGGTGTGTGCACAAGTGACATGCAAATAGTGAATCTGATTCTGTTGACTTCCACATGGAAGTAGCAGGCCCGATTCCCACTGTTAATAGAACTTGAAGGGATTACCTGATAACATGGAGGGTCATTCCCAACACCTTGCAGTACTGTAGCAGGCAACCTCACCCTTTAGTGATGCAGGGCCATCTCAGACTGATGGTGTGGTGGATTTCAGGGGACAATGGAGGATCAAAGGACTTTTGGAGGTTGGTGCAGTGTTCATTAAACAAGCGTGGACAAAAGATACTATCAAGAGACAGTGATCAGCATGGGCATTGTCTTATTGGTGTCTGGAGAGACAACTAGATCCACTGGGGACAGGAGCTGTCTGAATTCTGATCTTCCTAACAGAGAAGGATACATTTCGACTAGCCTACAGGACGGTGAATACACTAAAACTGGCAATTACAGCAGGACACAAACTAGTAACAGGACAGCAGAGGAAGAACACCCTTGGGTATGTAAGCTATTGAAGAGAATTAGATTATGTAATCCTCCAGAGCTTATATACGCCAGGCTTTGGGACGTGGATTTGGTTCTGAACCTTTTTAGGTCTCTTCGAGACATGTTGTATATACTTTGTAATCAAAAAAGTTTTATGGGGGGGGGCGTGGCTGGCAGCCAACGATGGCGGCCACAGCTTAGAGGGGCTCCCGTGCTGAGGCGGCTTCCCGCTAATATCCGACCTGCTTATCCTGCAAGAAACGGTGCCTGGCGGGGTGGACCGGACCCTGAGTCCTTGCGGCGCCCGCCGTAGAAAAATTGAAGCGGCAACGACCTGACAACTGCCCGAAATCGTGTGGCCACGATCGGGATAGGGAGGGGCCTTCCGACATCCTGAGAGCAGCGGAGTCGTGGGAGGAGTGGATCCGGCCGGAAGTGACTCCTTGGCGGCCACGATAGACCGGAAGTGCCGATCCCCGGAGCGCACGACCTGCATTGTTCCCTGACGGCCCGGAGGGGCGTGTGGGATCCGGCGGCTTCCAGCGACAGCGGGCACGGCTATTGGGCCACTTCCTGAGGCGGCGCAGACAACACCGGCGGTTCACGGATCGGAACCGCCATTTTGGGCGCCGGCGACGCATTGCACCCGGGGCTCAGGTGGAGACAGCCTGCTCTCCGAGACGGCGATTTCGTGACCCTATGGATTGGTAACGCTGCGTAGGAGGGAGCGGACGTACTGCTTGGTGCCTACCCTCGGCGGCGGAGGCGACGATTGTAGGGCCCCCCCCGAGAGGCACCTTGTTGTGGAATAGTGGCGAAGGGAAGGAATGGCTCGCCTGTCCTTGGGACACTGAGACGCAGCAAGACACTGAGCCGCGACCTTGCGCCTGTTGTGCTGTATACTCGTCCACCTCCTTGGGGCACTCTACTGCCGTGTAGGCGCTGCGAGCCACGCCGGCGCCAACACCAGTCGGAGGGGTACCGCGTCCTGCCTCCTGCATAAAGCGGTGGACCTGCCGGACCTAACATCCCTGCTGGGCTGGGGCCCTGCGCCTGAAGGCCGTTGGGGTGAATGCGGCCCGCGCCCTGAATACTTACCTGCAAGGCTACCTCACTGATAGACGCGGTGGAGTGACAGTTATCCCTCCTGGGTCTGACCACTGTCCCCCGGTACCAGGCGGCAAGGCCCATACGACCATAACTATGTCCAACAGAGGCCCCAAACACAACGCTACCCAGGCCAAGCTGGATAAGTTTGCGTACGAGAGGCACACTCCCCCACCGGAGCAACGCAAGAACGCCGGGAAGGCGACAGAAACTGAGGGGACGAAAAAGGCCAGGTTGGAAGAAGTCCTAACGGCACTGGCCCAAGTACAGGCGACGGTGGGAGCTACGGCCACAGAGGTCACCTTGATCCGGGCGGACCTCCAGAAAATGAGCGAGAGGGTCAAACAAGTGGAAGTGGTCACTAAGTCCTTGGTTGAGGATGTCTCTGTATTACAAACGGCGATGGAGCGACTCCAAACGGACAACAAACTACTTAGAGACAAGTTGGACGACCAGGAAGGGCGCTCCCGGCGCAATAACGTACGAAATTTTGGGTGTGCCGGAATCGGAGGACACGGGAGCCATGGACATCTATGTAGAAGACATAATCAAAACCAGACTCCAGCCCAAGGGCCTTTCAAACTTCTTTTCGGTAGAGCGGGCACATAAAGTGCCGGGGGGCAAACCTCGGACGGGAGGACCGCCTAGGCCGATCGTGGCCCGGCTGTTCAACTTCAGGGACCGCGACGCCATTCTGCAAGCCGCAAGAGTAGCTCCGGCCATTCAAATTCAGAACTCGAGAATAGCCTTCTTCCCGGACTACACGGCGGAGGTCGCCAGACGACGGAAAACATTTCTGGAGGTGAAGAAGACTTTGCGGGAGAAAGAACTGCCGTACTCGATGATCTACCCGGCGAGGCTACGAGTGGTAGCGGACAAGAAGGTATGGCTTTTTGACTCACCGGACGCTGCCCGGGACTGGCTGGAGGGCTGGCACACCGTGGGCAGGCAGAGGAGGTTGAATAGATCTCCCCGGGATCGAGGAGGCGGCAGCCGGCCTGCGTCACAGACGTCTGGACGAGAAGGAATGGAGGGCTCTCCGCCCCGTGGACTAGCAGCGGCGGGCGGAGAAGAGTGACACCACTACTCCCCACCCCACTGAACTCTAAGGTCGAGACGCTTGCCGACAGTTTCAACACAGATTCATAGCTGCAAATGGACGCTGGCATGGACACCCCGGATGCACGCAGGGATGCCGCCTGCTCGGGGAGACGCTCTCCCCCTTACAAGCAAGTACACTGGTTGTGGGATGGGTAAAGCACTCTGCTCAGTTGGGGAGGCGGGCAGTTGAAAGTCCGTTAGGCAGGGACGCAGGGTGGGGGGGATGGGAAGAGGGTTGTTGTGTTTTTTTTTGTAGTTTAGAGTTGGAACAGTATATCGCAGGAGAATGTCAGGCCCCGACCTGTGTTAGCCCCGAAGGGGAAGAGAGTAATGTGAAAAACACTGCCCCGGTGGGGGCATCCACCGTCCCCCTGCATTACCATGCTCACATTGCCTATGCCATGTGCGCCTACAGACACCCCATGCTACCCGTAGTTCAGAATGGCTGACATACCTTTGAATGGCGGAGGCGCCGCAGACACCGAGGGTATACGTCCTACCCTGAGACTCATGTCATGGAATGTGAGGGGGCTGGGGGACAAGGTGAAACGGGGTTTGGTCCTAGCAGCGATTAAGAGGCAGAAGCTCACTGTAGTGCTCCTGCAGGAGACTCACTTAACAGGGGGGGCTGTTAAAGCTTTGGATAGAAAGGGGTACAAAATGGTAGTCCACTCAGCATTCACGTCCGGCTCCCGTGGGACCGGAATCCTGTTACGTAAAAACGCACTGTTCATCCCCCAGCAGACCAAGACTGACGATCAGGGTTGCTTTGCCGCCCTGCAGGGGCAATGGGAAGGGAAGTGTTTCAGTCTAGTTTCAGTGTATGTTCCGCCGGCGCTGCACTCGGTGGTGCTCCCTAAACTGGGTGAGTTTATCTTATCTCTCCCAGAGGGGGAGGTCATCCTCGGTGGGGATTTCAATGCAGTCATGGACGCCCAGCTCGACAGGTTCCCACCACCGGTCACAGGGGGAGGGATCCCCCGGCTCCAACAATTCTTAACAGCCATGGGCCTAGTTGACATTTGGAGACATCTCCACCCCGCTGATCAGAAATTCACTTATCACTCAGCAGTGCATGGCAGCCTGTCTAGGATCGATCACTTTCTAACGCTAGGGGGGGGACTCCAATGGGTGGACGGAATGGAGATTCTTCCTAGGGGGATCTCAGACCACTCCCCACTGACTCTTACACTTTCCTCCCAGATACCGACACGTAGGCGCATATTCCTTATACAACCTGCTTACCTCAAGGTGCCCCAGATTCGCAAAGCTCTGAAAAAGGTCACGACACAATATTACGCTGAAAATATCCACTCGGTGGACTCTGCGGAGGTCCTCTGGGAGGCATATAAAACAGTTCTGCGGGGGCAAGCTATAAATGCCATCGCGGGACACAAGAAAGAACGATCCCGAGAACTAGCGAACCTGGAACTGGCCTTGCAGGACTCGACCACAACACATGAGCAACATCCCACCCCAGCTACACTACACACACTTACATTGCAACAGCAGATGTATACGGATCACATTCGCGTACACGTTAAAAACGATATGGCTAGCACCCAGAATAGGATTTATGAGGTGGGTGACAAGGCGGGAAGGATGTTGGCGTGGCTCGACAAACGTGAAGGGAACTCAAGGGGGATCCATAGATTGAAAGATGACCGGGGAGAGGTACACACCAACCCGGAGCACATTGTGACACTACTCGCAGATCACTTCGAACGGATTTATACCCCTGAGAGGGAGGTGACGCCTGCTATGGCCAGGGAAGTGTTGGCTCCAATCGAGATCAGTACACTGGCCCTAGAAGTATCTGCTGAACTGGATGCAGACATCACCGCGGAGGAAATACAGCTGGCGATCGGCGCATTGAACCCGGGTAAGGCTACGGGCCCCAACGGAATACCAATAGAATGGTACCAGGCTATGCCTGAGACCCTTAGTACACATTTGCTGGAAATGTATAGTGAATGCCTGGAGAAGGGTACGCTTCCGCCGGATCAACGAACGGCTACGATAGTGGCCATCTCCAAGCCGGGCAAACCACCTGAGGAGTGTTCTTCCTACCGTCCCATATCACTGCTTAACGCAGAAACCAAAATTCTTGCCAAACTTCTAGCGCTGAGGTTGATACCCCACTTGGCATCACTCATTCACCCGGACCAGTCCGGGTTCATGCCTCATCGAAATACTGCTCTGAATTTACGCAGACTGCACGGGGTGTTGGCTCGTGCTGAGTCGGTCACTACTCAGGCGGTCATCTTGGCACTTGATGCTAGGATGGCCTTTGACCTCGTGGAGTGGGCCCACTTATTTGAAACGCTGTCGCGCATGGGATTCGGCCCCCGCTTTGTTGCGTGGGTGCGATTACTATACACAGATCCAACGGCGCGGGTGGTGGCGAATGGGCATATCTCACGAGAATTCCCACTGGGCAGGGGCACGGGGCAGGGCTGCCCTCTATCGCCGTTGCTGTTTGCGCTCTCGATAGAACCTTTGGCCACTTTGATTAGGACGTCGCCTCGGCTTCAAGGTATTTGCTGGAGGGAGGGGTGGGAGGACCGGCTGTCTCTATATGCTGACGACATGCTGATATACCTTACCAACCCCGACAGCGGAATTCCTGCGCTCCTACACCTCTGTGATACTTATGGTAAGACCTCCGGTTATACGCTGAACTGGAGCAAATCAGAGGTGTACGTCCTGAAGGGGAGTGCCCCGGTCCTAGCAGTGGACTGTCCTTTACAAATAGCGGGCACCTCATTTAAATATCTGGGCATTCAGGTCACTGCGGACCCAGTGGAATTTATGGACAAAAACCTGAGACCCCACGTGGACAGGCTCAAACGTGATGTGCAATTCTGGTCAGGACTCCCATTGACGCTTTTAGGACGTGCAGCACTCTATAAAATGATGACTCTGCCTAGACTCTTATATGTTCTTGAAAATACTCCCTTTCCGGTGGCCCCAGGGTTCTTTCAAAAGATATCAGCGTTGGTAACAACCCTCTTATGGGGGACCTTCCCAGCACGTATAGCCCAATCCAAATTGTATAGAGGGTGGTTTGACGGAGGTATTGCCCTTCCCAATATCAAATTGTATTACTGGGCAGCACACCTTAAACCTATTAACCAATGGATCCATGCTCCGCAAACTGAGCCTGCGTTCCGAGCAGACAGACTGCAATTGGGCACCACCACTCTTCTGGCCCCGCTGTATGACCAACGTAAAGCGCGCAAGCTAGTGGGTCCTACTAGACTGACGGTAACACTCTGGCACACGGCTACGGCGGCCCTGGGTTGGAAGGGCAAGATCACCAAATTAACCCCGTTGTGGGACTCTCGAGTCCTTGGTACCCTGAGGAATAGCAAGGGGTTCTCGCACTGGGATACAATAGGCATATCCACCGTGGGCGATCTGTGGGACAGGGGGGGGGTCATACCCTTCACAAGACTGCAAGAACTGTATGAACTTAATGTTAGGGAACTTTATAGATACATCCAGATCCAACACGCACTGTTGGTGGCGCTTCCCGCGGGTACGGACCTACCAGAGTCCTCCCTGCTGGAGGACCGCCTCCTTACTGATTTCATGTTAGAGCGAGCGACATCTTTCACATATCGCAAACTGATTAATAACCTACCGGACCCAATGCTTTCCCTGAAGGTGAAATGGGAGGGGGACACAGAGGAGATGGATGAGCACGAATGGAATGAGGCGTTGGCCTCGCCCAAGGAAGTAGGCATCTCAGCACGACTGAGGCTAGTACAATTGAAAGTTCTTCACAGGGTGTATTACACGAGGACTATGCTGCACCGTATAGCCCGAGCTCAGCACCCCTATTGCCTTCGGGGATGTGGGGAGGAGGGAACGTTTTTCCACACCATATGGGACTGCCCCTACATACAGGACTACTGGAGACAAATAATGAGAACGATCTCACAAACGTTGGAGCTATCCCTAGTGCCAGATCCGAAGAGATGCCTGTTAAACGTGTGGGCACCTTCAGATATGACTAGACATGGGCGAATTTGGGCAGCGGTATGAATGGTTGTAGCGAAACGGGATATTGCGCAGAGGTGGGGAGTGGCGGATGTTCCTACCATATCGGCCTGGTGTCTAAACATGGACAAAATAATGATAACCGAGAGGGCGGTGTACACCAACCGCGCATGCCCGGGGAAATGGAATAAAATTTGGTCCCTATGGACCAGTTACAGGGGAGACATCTGTGACCCTTTGCCAGAGGAGGACCTAGCGGAGTCGGATGAGGAAGAGGAGGAGGGATGAAGTGAGGCGCACCGGGGGAGGATGGGGTGCTACAGGACAGGATGCGTAGCCGCACTTAAGAAAGGGATGGGGTCGAGGGGGACTACGAACAATAGCTGAGATAGGATCCATACCTCAACATTGGGATGGTGGCGGGGGGAGATGGGTGAACTAGTAGGAGAAATGCTCGAGGGTGCATGGTGGCGGGGGCCAGGATAATTCAGTGATGTTGCTTACATGAAAACGCGATTACTCCTGACTGTTCTTCTAAGTTTCTGTTGTTTGCGGGGGGGGGGGGAAGAAAATGTGAAAACCAAAAACCTATTCTCACGAATGTAACTTTGCCTATAACGCACCATTTCTTTTACGCGGCGGACATGGTGAAAGTTCAATCACGTATGTTGTATTACCGGTGAACACATTCCATGTATTGCACTAACTGTTATAGCGGCCAGCCCACTGGGTTGTAGGCATTTCGCGGTGTTAATTAAATGTGTAATAAAGGTTTTTGCAAAAAAAAAAAAAAAAAAGTTTTATGGGAGCTACCCTTTCTATCAGGAAAAGGATTGGGTCAACAATCTATACAAAAACAGGGTACCTTCTCCTGGGTTCACTATGACATAAATAGTATTCTTATACCATTCATGAGGGCGTTATTAACGGCGCAGGGGGTTACAGTGTTACACAAGTTACCAAATTTACACCTTTTTGCATATGGTGCCTAATGGTATCAACAATGACATGAAACAGTAATATTTATAAAAACATTGATCAATCATTTATTACAAAACAGATTAAAAGTAAATGGTAACATGTACAGGGTAAATGCACAATTTATCATAAGATTTTTAAACAAAAACATACATCATACTTAAAAAGTTGCTAATATAGCAATGTGTTACGCAAACATTACACCATCATCTTTACAATTGAAGTTAAAAGAAGTTTGTCATGGGAACGAAAAGTGTCGACGCGGCGTTTCGGTGCCTCTTTATTCTGCACCTTCTTCAAGGACTCGTTCGCAGCTCAAATTTAATCCAGGTTTCTTCTTCCTGGTTGTATTTCTTATAGTATAGCTGAGCACGTTTTTCATCCGCTCACTTTATTCATCCTTTTTTTTTTAAAAAAACACCTTTGATGAGGCTTCACTTGTTTTAAGAAAAATGGGGGACACGCTTCAATCCGGTCCACCTTTTCTTGATCTTATTTGAGGTTGGGGGGACGCCTCTGGGAGCTACCTTCTGCTGGTTTCGTCAACCACTTGCTCTTTATGGTAAAAACGAAATGCTCGTGATTATTTCCTTTCCATCATAGGTTCATCTTAGTGGGACTTTTTTGAAACATTAGCGGTCCACTTTGTGAATGGTAGCTGAACTGCACGGCGTCCTCCTCCTTCCTGGACTCATCTGAAATGTTTCAAAAAAGCCCCACTAAGATGAACCTATGATGGAAAGGAAATAATCAAGAGCATTTCGTTTTTACCATAAAGAGCAAGTGGTTGACGAAACCAGCAGAAGGTAGCTCCCAGAGGCGTCCCCCCAACCTCAAATAAGATCAAGAAAAGGTGGACCGGATTGAAGCGTGTCCCCCATTTTTCTTAAAACAAGTGAAGCCTCATCAAAGGTGTTTTTTCAAGAAAAAAAGGATGAATAAAGTGAGCGGATGAAAAACGTGCTCAGCTATACTATAAGAAATACAACCAGGAAGAACAAACCTGGATTAAATTTGAGCTGCGAACGAGTCCTTGAAGAAGGTGCAGAATAAAGAGGCACCGAAACGCCGCGTCAACACTTTTCGTTCCCATGACAAACTTCTTTTAACTTCAATTGTAAAGATGATGGTGTAATGTTTGCGTAACACATTGCTATATTAGCAACTTTTTAAGTATGATGTATGTTTTTGTTTAAAAATCTTATGATAAATTGTGCATTTACCCTGTACATGTTACCATTTACTTTTAATCTGTTTTGTAATAAATGATTGATCAATGTTTTTATAAATATTACTGTTTCATGTCATTGTTGATACCATTAGGCACCATATGCAAAAAGGTGTAAATTTGGTAACTTGTGTAACACTGTAACCCCCTGCGCCGTTAATAACGCCCTCATGAATGGTATAAGAATACTATTTATGTCATAGTGAACCCAGGAGAAGGTACCCTGTTTTTGTATAGTATATACTTTGTAGGCTTACAGACCACCCATTGCTTTTTATTTGTTTCTTCAAAAGTCTTTCAAAAAGCTTTGCTTCCAAGTGGTTAATCTTTCCTATTTGTCCCTCCCTTTCGTGGGTTGTTACCTCCCCCAGAGCACCGCCCCTTATATTTGTCCCATTTTAGCAACTGATTTTGGAACTTCTTTTTTCTTTGTCTAACAGCACTTCACACGACCCAGCTCGTGTTTTCACTGCTCCAAGCTCTTCTGTAAACAGGGCTTTAATTCTTGTTCTTATCTGGACACATTTGCTGTTCATTCAAAGACCAAGATCAAATGTCAGAAGCTGTTTCTCTGAGGGCACGTTTCCTTTTCTTTGTTCTCTGACTTCGAAGTGGGAGAAAAAATAACCCCCCCTTGTCGCTGCTTGTCCTGTGTTTGCCTTCTACTAATATTGCGCCCCCATCTAGTACCAGAAGGAATGAGGTAAACCTGTTCTTTTGCACTAACTTAATGTGAAGAATATTTGTTTTTATCATTTGTGTGATTTTATGCAATTTACGGCTTTTGCCACAACGCTGGAACGTTTGAGAAAGAAAAGTGAGAGGCTAATTCCCAGCAGGCTGCTCCTGTTCTCTCTCTGCCTTTCCATTTCTGAGAAGCAGAAGAGTTTTTTTATTGCAGCTCTGTCATACTCTCTTCCCTTTGCTCTCCTCCCCCACACGTAGGCTCTAGGAGAAAGGGAAAAAAGCTTCCTTCCTGACTAGAAAATCAGCCGCATTTAGTAGGGTTGTATGTTAGAAGCCGGCAGGCGCTATTCCCGCCTGCCTTAATAACGAGGTCCGAACAACAAATGCGCCTTTACAACGCATTCCATTACTACACAAGTCGTTACAACTAATTGCCTTAGGGAAAACGCTGGAGTTGGAATAGTATAATTTAATATTCTAACTCCAGTCCCTGCCAACAGTAGGGAAAGTGTTGGACTTAAACTCCAAAATCATTCCAACAATGCTTTTCTTAAGGCAAGTCATTGTAAAGAAGCATCTGCGGTTTGGAACTCGTTGTTAAGGCACTGCGTGGTTTGAGCTGCAGTATAAAGGCTGTTTTCCATTTAGGACTTGTGCCCTGATGTAAGAATTGTGACAGGAAGATGGACAAGGAGGTAATGAGCTTTTTGCTCTCTCAATATAATCTGTAAGCCCCAAACTTTGGTGCCTCCTTACCTCAGTCCTACTCTCCACACAAGCGTTAGATGCTACAGTAAATCATTTCCATTTCCATTTCCAGAGTCAGAGCTGGGCAAAAGTAAGGCTACTAGATGACTCTATGTTACTTGGGACATTCAGTTATAGTCCTGAGCTTTCCATTTACACCACTGTTTTCAGATGTGTTATACCTATTGGTTACTTTAAAATGAGTCAAGATTACACTAACACTGTGCGCATGCAGATTTGGACAGCATGGAGAGTAGAACAACTTGGTAGCAAATTGTGATTGTGGAACCTCGGGGGAGAGCGGGAGCTGAACCCACCCACTACTGCAGCCGAAACCCCCGACTCAGTCAGCAGATGTTAAACAGTACCAGCTGTCAGCCATAAATGTAAACAGAGACGTGACAACTGAGTCACCAGCCCACTTTCTCCAGTAACAAGCATTGGCATAGCCAATAGGTCTCACCTTTGGGACCTTATAAGTGTTCAGTTATCCAGCACAATATCCTTGGTGCAACAACATCAAATGTTGCATGGATAATAACTTATATGGTCCCAAAGGCGAGACCTATTGGCTATGCCAATGCTTGTTTTGAGTAAGTGGCTCATGCAGGTATGCCACTGTGAGGTAGAGATGCGACAAGTGCTTTTACCGGAGCCCCTGTGACATTGCGCCTCTTCAAAATGTATCTTGAGTCTGGTGTAATACCTCTAGCCCCTATTCCCGTCTTCTCGCACCCAATGCATCCTTAAATGTTTCATGTACAGCCGAGGTTGACACTCCTATTACCCCTGCCCTCCAGTGACACTTTACCCACCACGGGTGGTGGAGGTGGTGGTGGGGGTGGTGGTGGTGGACTTGGTGGATGTGGTGGTGGACATGGTGGTGGTGGATGTGGTGGTGGTGGTGGACGTAGTGGTGGTGGTGGATGTAGTGGTGGTGGATGTGGTGGAGGTGGTGGATGTGATGGTGGACGTGTTGCTGGTGGACATGGTGGTGGTGGATGTGGTGGTGGCCATGGTGGTGGTGGATGTGGTGGTGATGGTGGACGTGGTGGTGGATGTGGTGGTGGTGGTGGACATGGTGGTGGTGAACATGGTGGTGGTGGACATGCTGGTGGTGGTGGATGTGGTGATGGTGGACATGGTGGTGGTGGTGGATGTGGTGGTGGTGGACATGGTGGTGGATGTGGTGGTGGTGGATGTGGTGGTGGTGGATGTGGTGATGGTGGTGGTGGACATGGTGGTGGTGGATGTGGTGATGGATGTGGTGGTGGTGGGCATGGTAGTGGTGGACGTGGTGGTGGTGGATGTAATGGTGGACATGGTGGTGGTGGACATGGTGGCGGACATGGTGGTTGTGGTGGTTGTGGTGGTGGATGTGGTGGTGGTGGTTGTGGACGTGGTGGTGGTGGACATGGTGGTGGACGTGGTGGTGGTGGACGTTGTGGTGAATGTGGAGGTGATGGTAGAGGTGGTGGACGTGGCGGTGCTAGATGTGGTGGACATCGTGGACATGATGGACTTGGTGGTGGTGGATGTGGTGATTGATATGGTGGTGGTGGATGTGGTGGTGGTAGACATGGTGGTGGTGGATGTGGTGGTGGTGGATGTGGTGGTGGTGGTGGACATGGTGGTGGTGGACGTGGTGGTGGACATGGTGGTGGTGGATGTGGTGGTGGTGGAGGACATGGTGGTGGTGGACTTGGTGGTGGTGGGCGTGGTAGTGGTAGACGTGGTGGTGGACATGGTGGTGGTAGATGTGGTGGACGTGGTGGTGGTGGTGGACGTGGTGGTGGTGGATGTGGTGAAGGTGGACATGGTGGTGGACGTGGTGGTGGTGGACGTGGTGGTGGATGTGGAGGTGATGGTGGTGGTGGACGTGGTGGTGCTAGATGTGGTGGTGGTGGATGTGGCGGTGGTGGACATGGTGGACATGGTGGTGGTGGATGTGGTGGTGGTGGATGTGGTGGTGGATGTGGTGGTGGTGGATGTGGTAGTGGTGGACATTGTGGTGGTGGATGTGGGGGGGGTGGATGTGGTGGTGGACGTGGTGGTGGTGGGCATGGTGGTGGTGGGCGTGGTGGTGGTAGATGTGGTGATGGACGTGGTAGTGGTGGTGGATGTGGTGATCATGGTGTACATGTTGGTGGTGGATGTGGTGGTGGTAGACGTGGTGGTGGATGTGGTGGTCCTGGTGGATGTGGTGGTGGTGGACATGGTGGTGGTGGATGCGGTGGTGGTGGACGTGGTGGTGGTGGACATGGTGGTGGACGTGGTGGTGGATGTGGTGGTGGTGGTGGACGTGGTGATGGATGTGGTGGTGGTGGACATGGTGGTAGTGGTGGATGTGGTGGTAGTGGACGTGGTGGATGTGGTGGTGGATGTGGTGGTGGTGGATGTGGTGGTGGTGGACATGGTGGTGGTGGTGGACGTGGTGGTGGTGGATGTGGTGGATGTGGTGGATGTGGTGGTGGTGGACATGGTGGTGGTGGTGGACGTGGTGGTGGTGGATGTGGTGGATGTGGTGGTGGTGGTGGACATGGTGGTGGTGGAGGACGAGGTGGTGGTGGAGGGCATGGTGGTGGTGAACGTGGTGGTGGTGGATGTGGTACTGGTGGACATGGTGGTGGATGTGGTGGTGGACATGGTGGTGGTGGATGTGGTGGTGGTGGATGTGGTGGTGGTAGACGTGGTGGTGGTGGACGTGGTGGTGGTGACTGTTGTGTAGGTGGATGTGGATGTGAACGTGGTGGTGGACGTGGTGATTGATTGATTGATTGATTGATTGATGTGGTGGTGGTGGTGGACATGGTGGTGAACCTGGTGGTGGTGGATGTGGTGGTGGTGGTGGACGTGGTGGTGAACTTGGTAATGGTGGTGGTGAATGTGATGGTGGACATGGTGGTGGTGGACATGGTGGTGGTGGATGTGGTGGACGTGGTGGTGATGTGATGGTGGTGCATGTGGACATAGTGGTGCTGGTGGACGTGGTGGTGGTGGACATGGTGGTGGTGGATGTGGTGGTGGATGTGGTGGTGGACGTAGTAGTGGTGGTGGACATGTTAGTGGAGGTGGTGGTGGACATGGTGGTGGAAGTGGCGGTGGTGGTAGTGGATGTGGCGGTGGACATGGTGGTGGATGTGGTGGTGGACGTGGTGGATGTAGTGTTGGACATGGTGGTGGACGTGGTGGTGGATATGGTGGTGGACATGGTGGTGGACATGCTGGTGGTGGTGGATGTGGTGGTGGTGGACATGGTGGTGGTGGTGGACGTGGTGGTGGTGGACATGGTGGTGGACATGGTGGTGGTGGATGTGGTGGTGGTGGATGTGGTGATGGTGGTGGTGGACATGGTGGTGGTGGATGTGGTGATGGATGTGGTGATGGTGGACATGGCAGTGGTGGACGTGGTGGTGGTGGATGTAGTGGTGGACATGGTGGTGGTGGACATGGTGGCGGACATGGTGGTTGTGGTGGTGGTGGTTGTGGTGGTGGATGTGGTGGTTGTGGACATGGTGGACATGGTGGTGGACGTGGTGGTGGTGGACGTTGTGGTGAATGTGGAAGTGATGGTAGTGGTGGTGGACGTGGCGGTGCTAGATGTGGTGGGGGACATCGTGGACGTGATGGATGTGGTGGTGGTGGTTGTGGTGATTGATATGGCGGTGGTGGATGTGGTGGTGGTGGACATGGTGGTGGTGGATGTGGTGGTGGTGGATGTGGTGGTGGTGGTGGACGTGGTGGTGGTGGACGTGGTGGTGGACATGGTGGTGGTGGATGTGGTGGTGGTGGAGGACATGGTGGTGGTGGACTTGGTGGTGGTGTGCGTGGTAGTGGTAGACGTGGTGGTGGACATGGTGGTGGTAGATTTGGTGGACGTGGTGGTTGTGGTGGATGTGGTGGTGGTGGACGTGGTGAAGGTGGACATGGTGGTGGACGTGGCAGTGGTGGACGTGGTGGTGGTGGACGTGGTGGTGGATGTGGAGGTGATGGTGGTGGTGGACGTGGTGGTGCTAGATGTGGTGGTGGTGGATGTGGTGGTGGTGGACGTGGTGGACGTGGTGGTGGTGGATGTGGTGGTGGTGGATGTGGTGGTGGTGGTGGACGTGGTGGTGGTGGACGTGGTGGTGGACATGGTGGTGGTGGTGGTGGAGGACATGGTGGTGGTGGACTTGGTGGTGGTGGGCGTGGTGGTGGTAGACGTGGTGGTGGACATGGTGGTGGTAGATTTGGTGGATGTGGTGGTGGTGGTGGACGTGGTGGACGTGGTGAAGGTGGACATGGTGGTGGACGTGGCGGTGGTGGACGTGGTGGTGGTGGACGTGGTGGTGGATGTGGAGGTGATGGTGGTGGTGGACGTGGTGGTGCTAGATGTGGTGGTGGTGGACGTGGTGGTGGTGGACGTGGTGGACGTGGTGGATGTGGTGGTGGTGGATGTGGTGGTGGATGTGGTGGTGGTGGATGTGGTAGTGGTGGACATTGTGGTGGTGGATGTGGGGGGGTGGATGTGGTGGTGGACGTGTTGGTGGTGGGCGTGGTGTTGGTGGGCGTGGTGGTGGTAGATATGTTGGTGGTGGACGTGGTAGTGGCGGTGGATGTGGTGGTCATGGTGTACATGTTGGTGGTGGATGTAGTGGTGGTAGACGTGGTGGTGGATGTGATGGTCCTGGTGGACGTGGTGGTGGTGGACATGGTGGTGGTGGATGTGGTGGTGGTGGACGTGGTGGTGGTGGACATGGTGGTGGACGTGGTGGTGGATTTGGTGGTGGTGGTGGACGTGGTGATGGACGTGGTGGTGGTGGACATGGTGGTGGATGTGGTGGTAGTGGGCGTGGTGGATGTGGTGGTGGATGTGGTGGTGGTGGATGTGGTGGTGGTAGACATGGTGGTGGTGGTGGACGTGGTGGTGGTGGATGTGGTGGTGGTGGATGTGGTGGTGGTGGTGGACATGGTGGTGGTGGAGGACATGGTGGTGGTGGTGGAGGGCATGGTGGTGGTGAACGTGGTGGTGGTGGATGTGGTACTGGTGGACGTGGTGGTGGATGTGGTGGTGGACGTGGTGGTGGTGGATGTGGTGGTGGTGGATGTGGTAGACGTGGTGGTGGTGGACGTGGTGGTGGTGACTGTTGTGTAGGTGGATGTGGAAGTGAACGTGGTGGTGGACGTGGTGATGGATTGATTGATTGATTGATTGATTGATTGATTGATGTGGTGGTGGTGGTGGACATGGTGGTGAACCTGGTGGTGGTGGATGTGGTGGTGGTGGTGGACGTGGTGGTGGTGGTGGAAGTGGTGGTGATGGATGTGGTGGTGAACTTGGTGATGGTGGTGGTGGATGTGATGGTGGACATGGTGGTGGTGGTGGACGTGGTGGTGGTGGATGTGGTAGACGTGGTGGTGATGTGGTGGACGTGGTGGTGGACATGGTGGTGGTGGACATGGTGGTGGTGGATGTGGTGGCGGACGTAGTAGTGGTGGTGGACATGGTAGTGGAGGTGGTGGTGGACATGGTGGTGGTGGAAGTGGTGGTGGTGGTAGTGGATGTGGTGGTGGACATGGTGGTGGATGTGGTGGTGGATGTGGTGGATGTAGTGTTGGACATGGTGGTGGACGTGGTGGTGGATGCGGTGGTAGACATGGTGGTGGACATGGTGGTGGGCATCGTGGTGGATATGGTGGTGGACGTGGTGGTGGATGTGGTGGTGGACGTGGTGGTGGTGGTGGTGGACACGGTGGTGGACGTGGTGGTGGTGGATGTGGTGGTGGTGGACGTGGTGGACGTGGTGGTAAACATGGTGGACGTGATGGTGGTGGACATGGTGGTGGTGGATGTGGTGGTGGTGCTGGACGTGGTGGTGCTGGCCATGGTGGTGGTGCTGGATGGGGTGGTGGTGGACATGGGGGACGTGGTGATGGTGGACATGGTGGTGGTGGTGGATGTGGTTGAAGTGGTAGTGGTGGTGGTGGTGGTGGACATGGGGCATATGGTGGTGGACGTGGTGGTGGTAGAAGTGGTGGTGGTGCACATGGTAGTAGACGTGGTGGTGGACGACTATTGGGTAGGAGGGTGCTGGCAGAAAGAGGAAGGAGAGGAGGATCTCGAAGGGGGCACATGGGAGAGCAGAAAGAAGCTGAATATTAGAAACAAGCCACAGCATCGCTCTGGTTGATGTTTGGTGGTGGTGGTGGACATGGTGGTGGACGTGGTGGTAGTGGATATGGGGGTGGACGTGGTGGTGGAGGTGGTAGCGGTGGACGTGGTGGTGGTGGACGTGGTAGTGGTGGTGGACGTAGTGGTGGTGGTAGTAGATGTGGTGGATGTGGTGGTGGGCATGGTGGTGGTGGTGGATGTGGTGGTGGACATGGTGGACGTAGTGGTGGATGTGGCGGTGGACGTGGTGGTGGTGGACATGGTGGTGGTGGTGGACATGGTGGTGGACGTGGTGGTGGACGTGGTGGTGGATGTGGTGGTGGATGTGGTGGTGGTGGATGAGGTGGTGGTGACCATTGTCATGGTGGATGTGGTGGTGGTGGACTACAGTAAATCATTTCCATTTCCAGAGTCAGAGCTGGGCAAAAGTAAGGCTTTTGCAAACATAATGACTCTATGTTACTTGGGACATTCAGTTATAGTCCTGAGCTTTCCATTAACACCACTGTTTTCAGATGTGTTATTCCTATTGGTTACTTTAAAATGAGTCAAGATTACACTAACACTGTGCGCGTGCAGATTTGGACAGCATGGAGAGTAGAACAACTTGGTAGCAAATTGTGATTGTGGAACCTCGGGGGAGAGCGGGAGCTGAACCCACCCACTTCTGCAGCCGAAACCCCTGTCTCAGTCAGCAGATGTTAAACAGTACCAGCTCTCAGCCATAAATGTAAACAGAGACATGTGACAACTGAGTCCCCAGCCCACTTTCTCCAGTAACAAGCATTGGCATAGCCAATAGGTCTCACCTTTGGGACCTTAAAAGTGTTTAGTTAGTGGTGATGGAAGTGGTGGTGGTTCTAGAAGTGGTGGTGGTGCTGGACGTGGTGGTGGTGCTGGACATGGTGGTGGTGGACATGGTGGTGGTGGACATGGTGGTGGACATGGTGGTGGTGGAGGATGTGGTGGTGGTGGTTGAAGTGGTAGTGGTGGTGGACGTGGTGGTGGTGGATGTGGTAGTGGTGGATGTGGTGGTGGTGGATGTAGTGGTGATGGACGTGGTGGTGGATGTGGTGGACATGGTGGTTGACATGGTGTTGTGGTGGTGTTGGACGTGGTGGTGGATGTGTTAGTGGTGGACGTGGTGGTGGTAGATTTGGTGGTGGATGTGGTGGTGGTGGTGGACGGGGTGGCGGTGGTGGTGGACGTGGTGGTGGTGGACATGGGGGACGTGGTGGTGGTGATGGACGTGGTTGTGGTGGACATCGTGGTAGATGTGGTGGTGGATGACTATTGGGTAGAAGGGTGCTGGCAGAATGCGGAAGGAGAGGAGGATCACGAAGGGGGAACATGGGAGAGCAGAAAGAGGCCAAATATTAGAAACAAGCCACGGCATTGCTCTGGTTGATGTTTGGGAGGTGGCAGGGGTGTTCTGTGCAGAAAGGTATTATGGAGCTCTAGTAAATAAATAAATGAAACAAGCATGGTACGCGAAAGTGAATGAGACCGCGTTTGGAGCTGAAAGTGCACGCTGTGCTTAATGAGCCATGACGAGGGAGGAAAGCCTCGCTCACTCCTGCGGACCCTAGGCCAGTGCAGAGAGAAGGCAGGACATGCACCCACCTTTGGCAATTGCGTGCTGTCTTTCTTAGAACGACGCATGCAAAGGCCAATAGCGGGTGAAGAAAACAAAAGTACACGCACAAGCGTGTATTGCAAAGTTTGAAGCCCCCCCAATGACAACGCACTCCCATTTTCAGAAGCAAAGGTGCTGGAAGCAGATTAAAGGAGACGTGTGCTGGCGGACCTTGCATGCTCTAGCTGTAATCTCTAGTGAGCGGATCTTGCATCTTTAAATCCTGACGCCTCACCTCATTACCTGCTGCAGTTTCTGACCTGACAAGGTAACAGTCAGAGCTGATCACACCTTTAGGCGTGTCCTCCCTGGCAGCCCGGCTGCATGTCCTACTCCTGTCTGTAGCATCTTCCATCTACCTTCTCTGCCCCAAAACCAGCATTTAATTATCTAAATGCTTCATCTACCAAAACAGCCTATTGCCAGACGCGCCAGCTTGCAGTTGTTGCCTCGGTGCAACAGCTGTACTCTCCTTGGTTTCTGTTTGCTTGCTGTCAGCTGCAGTGCAGTAGCGCATAGGTTTATGGGTCACGGGAAGGGTTAAAGCGTCTGTGGACATAGTTTCGTACAAGACTGCTGACTAGTTAAGTGTGCTGGTACAAAGGGACAATACAGCTTGTGTGGACAGGGAGAGTCAATGTTTAGTGGCACTGTATTATTGACTCTTTGTTTTCTTCAGGGATGCTCAAGGAAACACAGGAAATGTTTTGCTCCCACACCACATCTCCTGCTGGGTGCGTTGGTTGCTGTTCGGTAATTGGGTGATACTGTAGAGCATGATGAGCCAGATAGGCAAAGGGGTACTCTAAGTATGTTTGCTTGTGCAGAGAAAATACCACTACCATGGAACAGAGAGAGCTAGTAACAAGAACTAGCCGCCGTGTTTACTTAACTGCCAACTGTTTTTATGCCATGGGCCACACTTTCACCCAGCCCTAGCTTTTCAGAAAACAGATCTTCCCCGTTTAGGATTTTTTGCCACATCATAAGTGCTAACAAAAACACTACAAGATGTCAGAATGCAACGTGGCTCTTAGCCAAAAAAAACAATAAGTGGCAGTAAATGTTGCACTTGACATGGGAACACATTCCGGCTGTTCGGCATAAATAATGTATACTATGTATTAAAGGCATGCCCGTTGTACTGCCAAGAACATTATGTTAGAGCAGCGTCACTTTCCAAAAGCATGGTGAAATGCTAGCTAGCCTAAGGATCTGCAAATTCAGGTTGTCTTATTTGCAGGTACTGGTGAAAACTTACAGCATGAAAGACAATTTCTGGTTTTTCATAAGGTTTCTCTTTCAGCGTTCTATAAATGAAACATTAATGAGCAATGTAAATTGAGATTTTCCTAGCATTGGTGTCAGAAAGGATAGATTTTATTAAAGACACAGAGGCGAGAATTATGCAGTCTCTTCTTGCTTTATTTTCACAGCAGCCAAGAAGAACTAGGTTTCCCAGAAAACAATGTAAAAAACTACGGAATGATATCACAATACATCCACCAATCAAATGTCGAGTAAACCAATAATATTGTTGACTTCGAACAACAAGTCCTCTTTGCTTGAGGCGAGAAGTTAAACAGATAAATAAAAAATAAAAAAACTGATAAAAGAATAACAAATATAACAATAATGTTCAACAACAGATCAAAAAGATCTGAAAAAATTGTCCAAAACACAGTTGAAGAAATCCAAGGATTGAAGAGCAGTTCTTTGAATCAGGTGAAGGCCCATCCAGTTTAAGAGGAGGTGCTGGTAGAAGGAGCCGGCACTCCAAAATAAAGGGAGGGTTAGAAAATAGAGATGGGATAATACTCCCCTCAGTGCTTTAATAAAACCTAGCCTTTCTGACACCAAGGCAAGGAAAATCTAAATGTTATTGCAAGACACGGAGGTTCCTATTATGCAGATTCAAAGCTTGACAATCACAGAATGAGAAACATGAACATTTGGTTTACGGAAAAAAGTTCTAAATGTACTCAAATTTGACCAATCAGCAGATTTGAGAATATTGTGTAAAGAAGCACCAGCCCAAAAAGCCAGAGAAGCCATAGCTCCTCTGGCAGAATGGGCACCAAAGGAAGAAATGTCAATACCAACGGGAGACATAATCCATTTTACCCAGCGAGCTAAAGAAGGGGAGGAAACAGGTTTATGAGGTCATTGAAAATAAATAAGTAACTGAGGGGACGAAGGAAGTCTCAAATCTGCAGTTCGTGAAACATAAGTCTTCAAACAAGTAACCACACACAATATAGGTTGAGAAGGAAACAAGGGATAAAGAATAGAGGAGAGATTTGTTTTAGTACGTCTATGAACTAGGAAAGAGACACCAAGAGAAGAAAGGTGAAAAGAGGTTACATCTAATGCTCTCACATCAGAAACGCGTTTCAAATAAATAAGACATAAAAGCATAGTAAGTTTGGCAAAAAACTGTTTGAGAGAAAGAGAAACATTATTTGGCCAATGAATAAAACAATTTAAGCACTAAATTAACATCCCACATAAAATTGTATTTAGGAAGAGGAGGTTAAACATGTCGTACTCCCTTTAATAGACAACAAACTAAAGGATGTTCACTAATAGGTCTCACATCGACACGTAGATGTTCAGCGGAAATAGCAGATCTACATGTATTGATGGTATGATAAGCTTTGCCTTAAGAAGCTAAGCTAGCTAAAAAATTGACCACTAAGATGACATTGGCTGAAATGGGATCTGAATTCCTGTCTAAACACCAGCTACACCAGGCAAGCCAGGTGGACTTATAAACCCTAGAGGTACCAGGGACCCATGACTGTTGTATAAATTGGATAGGTTCTTCCGAAATTCCTGGGGTTCGCCAGGATGGCCCGAAATCCTCCAAGCAATCAACATCAGGGATCCGTCTGGGATCATGTTCTGCTGATGTCCCAACAGGTTGAGTAGAAGATCCAGGAAAGGAGGAATCAAAACCGGAAAGTCCGAGGACATTGCCAACAGAGAGGGATACCACGGTTGTGCCTTCCAAAAGGGAGTTACCAAAACAAGGGAAGAAAGTTGCCTGCAAGCTTGTGCGAGGACTCGAGCTATGAGAAGAAAAGAAGGAAAAGCATACAGAAGATTCTGAGGCCAATGTTGGAGAAAGGCATCCGTGGCGAGGGCTTGAGGATCCGGTCTCCAACTGAAAAAGGAAGACAGATGGGAATTCAGCCGAGAAGCAAAAATATCTAGTCACATTTTTCCAAAGATGAAAGAAAGTCGATTGAACACCGAAGAGTGCAACCTCCAATCGCTGGAATCTTGAAGATATCTGGAATGCCAATCTGCTACCACATTTAACTTCTCTGGAAGGTAAACTGCTTGAACAAAAAGATTGTGTTTTAGGCAGTAATCCCAAAGATGACGGGCTAAATCCGCTAGAATCTTTGACCTTGTGCCTCCTAGATGATTGATATATATGACCGTGGTCAGATTGTCCATGCGAAGAAGAATGGTACAACCTACTCTGTTTTTGGTAAAAGACTGGTGTTGTGTGGCGATTTAGATTCTGTATGCATTTTCCCAATTCATGCGGATGTATGACGTTACAACGCATACTTTTACAACGCCTACCATTACCACGCAATTTTTACAACGCAGGATCCATTACAACGAAGTACCATTACAACGCATGTATTTACAACGCAGGTACCTTTACAACGCATACCATTACAACGTAAGTATTGCTAAATTTATAATATTTTTTTTAATGTACATTTAATTACAATTAATATTATTTAATTTAATTTAATTTAATTAATTTTATTTAATTTAATTAAAATAATTTAATTTAATTTAATTTAATTTAATTTAATTTAATCAATTTAATTTAATTTAATTTAAATTTAATTATATTTAATTTTTACCCTTTATCCCTTTACCCAAAAACCCAAAACTGACCCTGAACCCTAAAAATACCCCTTTACCCAAAAACCCCAAACTGACCCTGAACCCTAAAAATACCCCTTTACCCAAAAACCCCAAACTGACCCTGAACCCTAAAAATACCCCTTTACCCAAAAACCCAAAACTGACCCTGAACCCTAAAAATACCCCTTTACCCAAAAACCCAAAACTGACCCTGAACCCTAAAAATACCCCTTTACCCAAAAACCCAAAACTGACCCTGAACCCTAAAAATACCCCTTTACCCAAAAACCCAAAACTGACCCTTAACCCTAAAAATACCCCTTTACCCAAAAACCCAAAACTGACCCTGAACCCTAAAAATATCCCTTTACCCAAAAACTCAAAACTGACCCTGAACCCTAAAAATACCCCTTTACCCAAAAACCCAAAACTGACCCTGAACCCTAAAAATACCCCTTTACCCAAAAACCCAAAACTGACCCTGAACCCTAAAAATACCCCTTTACCCAAAAACCCAAAACTGACTTTGAACCCTAAACATATCCTTTTACCCAAAAACCCAAAACTGACCCTGAACCCTAAAAATACCCCTTTACCCAAAAACTCAAAACTGACCCTTAACCCTAAAAATACCCCTTTACCCAAAAACCCAAAACTGACCCTGAACCCTAAAAATACCCCTTTACCCAAAAACTCAAAACTGACCCTGAACCCTAAAAATACCCCTTTACCCAAAAACCCAAAACTGACCCTGAACCCTAAAAATACCCCTTTACCCAAAAACCCAAAACTGACCCTGAACCCTAAAAATACCCCTTTACCCAAAAACCCAAAACTGACCCTGAACCCTAAAAATACCCCTTTACCCAAAAACCCAAAACTGACCCTGAACCCTAAAAATACCCCTTTACCCAAAAACCCAAACTTATAATATTTTTAATAAAATTATATACTTACCAATACTTACGTTGTAATGGTATGCGTTGTAAAAGTACTTGCGTTGTAAATACATGCGTTGTAATGGTACTTCGTTGTAATGGATCCTGCGTTGTAAAAATTGCGTGGTAATGGTAGGTCGTTGTAAAAGTTGCGTTGTAAAGGTTGTATACCATTCATGCCCTTATATAGGTACAATTCACATTGCCCTTATATAGGCATAGAAATCAAGCCCTTATTTAGGCATAGCCCATGCTACCCAAATACATGCATGGCTACTTCCATCCGTTCATCTACGTCACAGCGATTTCTGGGAAAACCAGACTCCTAAGCCGAAGGGACTTCCCCTAGCCTGGATATTGATTTCTCCAAGAAACTCATTATTATGCATGAACAACGATTCCTTAGGGCACAGCTTTCCAAACTTTCCATGTTGGTGACACACCTATTTGTGAAAAATTGTTCAGGGACACGGTAGCGAGCATGAACCAATCAACAGGGGTTTAAATTTTTGAAAAAGTAGTGGGCAAAAGGTGCATTTCCAAGCAAATTTAAGAAAGCATGAAGGTTAATAAAGCAATTGTTAATCTGGTCTAACAAAGCCAGTGACTGGCAAAACTGAGTGTAAGAAAGGTTAGGTTTGTTTGTGCATGAAACAAGAATATAATAAGGCACACATTGACTTATGCACCAGTGATTTACGGCAAAAAGAGGACAGGTGCACTCCCTGCCAACCCTTTCAACCACGCACAAAGTCCACCTGCTGCCTTGCTGAATATGAGTTATACAAAAATCGGTTCTGGAAGGGGGAATTGTGAGTGATAAAACAATCATGCAACTTTTCAACCGGTCTCTGCGCATTGAACTCAGGTGGGACAGCTTTCCTTTGCGCAGCACGCCAAAAGGCAACAGAGAATAAGACTAGTCATATGTTTTCCATTCAGCACTTTGAGCTAAAATTAACTGCATGTAAGAGAGGACAAATACATATGTCATAGAAATTGTAAATATCAAATTTTATGGGGACACAACATATCGCACAAAAACCGTTCATTGTTTTTTTAAAGAAAATTATGATTTGTAATATAACACACATACATTTCCAAAACATGCTGTCCTTTATGACTAACAATATGTAAATATGTGCAAGAATGAAAAACTTTTAATAAAAACAACAGCACTTACTATTTTATTGAGATGAATGAGGTGGATAAGATTAACACAGCTGGTCAATATTTGGTGGAATATTAGATAAAGACACTGATGCAATCATAGTCTTGGATTTCAGCATTTGGAAAGTGTCTTATAGCACAAGAATTACAATATGTGAATAAAAAACAACAGCACTTGTCTTACTTTTTCAATGCGATATATGAGGCTGATAGGACGCACACAGTTGGTCAATATTTGGTTGAATATTTGATAAAGACACCTGCATTTCATCATCAAGCATTTTTAAGCATCCACGTTTCAGTGTCTTTAAGTTTGTCATTGTTGAAAAGGATACTTCACATATGTATGTAGTGGAAAACTGCAAGAGAATTTTTAACGCTTTTTTACCTAGGTTTGGATGCATTTTTGTAACACGAACCCAAAAGCTGTCTAAATCACCCTCTGAATGCATCATGAGCATACTTCGATCATTTTTTATTTCAGCTAATTCTTCTTCTTCAATAAGAGAGAAGTTCCCAGGTGCAGCTGAAAGGAATGGATTTCTGATCCAATCATAGTCTTGGATTGCAATATTTGGAAAGTAATGAGAAACTTTCTCTCCCAGCAATGTTAAATGGTCAACAATCAGCGGGCTGATATCGCATTTCATCTGGCACTCATCTGTTTTGGAAAACATTTCAAATAGTTCAAAACTACCTTCTTTCACTTTCCTTTCCCAAATTTTTATTTTGTCTCTCAAACCACAAATTCTATCTTCTGCTGTTAAGATATTTTCTCCTTTTCCTAGCAGTACTGGTGTCAATTTTATTCAAATGTTCAAATACATCAGCAAGATATGCCAATTTTGTGCACCAAAGTTTGTTTTGAATTAGACCACAGAATTCGTGCTGCTTATTGTCCTCAAAAGGTTTAAGCATCATGTCACGCAATTCATATACACGACAAAGCACTCCACCTCTTGAGAGCCAATGGATGTCTGTGTGCAGTAGGAGCTTTTTAAACCTTGCCCCCATTTGTTCACAAATATGAGCAAATATTCTTGATTTAAGAGGTCGACTTTTAATGTAATTCACCATTTGAATCACTTTGTCCATAACTTCCCTTAATTCATTCCCAATGGTTTGCGCGACTAGTGCCTCGCGATGTAAAAAGCAATGAGTAAATATGATACTTTCATTTTCTTTCTTTGCTAAATCTATAAAACCTTTTGTTGAGCCAACCATTGACGGTGCGCCATCCGTGCATATCCCAACACAATTTAACCAGCGCAAATTATTTTCCTTCATGAAGCAATCTAAAGTTTGAAATATATCCTCACCTCTAGTTCTCAATGGAAGTTCTAGGCAACACAGGAATTGCTCAATAATTGTGTCAGTATGAATGAAACGTATAAAAACCAGTAGTTGAGCTAACCCACTGACATCTGTTGATTCATCTAGTTGCAATGCAAAGATCATATTGTCATCTTGAAAAATATCCTTCATTTGCAGCTTAACGTTAGCAGACATATCTTGAATCCGTCTTCCAATTGTGTTATCTGCCAAAGGGATTTTATTAACTTCAATCTCAAATTCTGGCCCAAACATTGTTCGAACAATAGCACAGCAAGATTGCCTAATGGTGGTTTCGGCAACAGTGTGTGGTTCCTTCTTTTTGGCAATTATTTGAGCAACCAAGTAACTTGCCTTTTGAGCTTTCTCTGATGTCTTCATTCTCTTTGTGAATGATGCAGACTGCTTCCTTATAGATTTTGCAAGCTCAATAAAGTATTCCACTGGTTTTTCTGACAAATGGCTGTGTTTTGTGGTAAAATGGCGTTTTAATTTATTTGGCACCATGCTTTCATTTGCCAGTATTTCCCCACAAACTAAACACTGGGGACAAGGATGGTTTTCATTACCAGAAAATGTGAACCCCAGTTCCACATAAGCTTTCTTATATAAACGGGGATTGGCGATTTTCCCTTTACACTTCTTACGCACTGAGAAAGATTGTTCAGTTGATTCTTGGGTGCTCTGCTCAATAGCTGCTACATTTTGTTCTTCGCAAACGTCATCGTCACCAGCTTTTCGCTTCCGAATTATAAACGTATCCATTTTGAGTTCCTGTTTGCCTTCCGGGAAAATGAAATGTGGAAATCTAGAGATAGGAAGAACATGAGATACGAATTTTAAAAATCTTATGCCTCGCTTACAGTCTGGATTCTCTCCAGTAACATTTCAGGATTTGAGTAGTAGATAATCATGTGAAATCAGAGCTCAAATGGTATTCAATATGCTTGCTAAAAACAAGCACAACAAAGGTTCAAGCTGCGGCCAGTGCAACTAAGCACGAAAGGTCTTTGGCATGGGGTGGACATGAAAACTGACCATGGGCATAACACAGAAAAACATGGTTGTCAAGGCTCTGCTGTGCAAGACAAGCAGGGCATGATTGGAGGGGTACATTAACGCTATTGGCATAAAATTAATATGCCACCAATCTCAGAGGTGTAGTTTGTATCCCATGGTACTAAGTAAGTTAACTAGTATGGCGCCAATCTCGGAGATGTAGTTACAACTAGGTGCTCATTGTGTCAATTAATTGTATCTCAGTTTAGAATGCCAATCAGAGTGGGGTCTCATTTAGTATAATATGCCTCTTTTAAATAGGGATGAACCGGGGGGGGGGGCGCTAGAGGGCGCACTGCGGAATGGCTGACTTGTGAGTCAGCTCCGCCGGACGGGTGCAATAAACAGCGTTTTCAACCCTCTGAGCGAGCTACCGGACCCGGGAAAAAGCTAAACCAACAATCGGAATATGGAGCCTGTAGACTGCTACCCTTAAAAAACCAATAGCGTGAAGATTCAACGAGAAATTGGCAAAAACGGCGAAGGAACGGACGGCGAACCAAGATGGCCGCTACTGGGGATCGCATCTGCCGGGGACTGTGACGATGTGCAAGCAAGTAAAAACATTGGCCTGAGCTGCAAAAGACCCCTTGCAACTACGCATAACGCGCGACCCCGCGGGGACATCTAAACACGCTGTAAACACCGAAATCAGCTCCATGCGGCGTGCGTTCCACGGGTGCCAAGATGGCGGAGCAACCGACAACAAATGGTCACTAGCGGAGCCCCTCTGTACCCAGACGCCGAAACATTCCTGACGGCCTGGCGCGAAAGGCAGCTGCTGTGTTCGGAGGGCAGGTACGTTAGCGACGGAAGCTGGCAGCGCATCTCAAAGCGGACCGTCCACGGACTTGGGAGCTGACGCGCCAAAAGATTGCAGCGAAGGGAGCACCCCGGGAAACGTGCGGACATTACACTTCAAGCAAGATGGTGTGCTCATAAACGCATTGAGGACCTGATGCGACGGCCCGATGACAATGCAGCGTTCATTGATGACTGAAGACGCCTGCATATAGATATAAAGACACGATAGGCACGACAATCACGCTGAAAGTTCCTACACATGTATCTGCCCACGTGCTGGTAGGCGACACACTTCGTTAGAGCACTGGGAGTATTGCAGGAAGATAACACAGAGCCGAACCTGCGGAGGACAGCGGGAACTACACAGCGGTGTTGATAAGCCCCGGTACCCAGGGAAACGCGACGGGACTGACATGCCAGCTGGCAGTGCACTTGATGTATAACTCCACCGAGCAGTGGACAGCGGGGACACCCAAAAGACGTAACATAACTGCGACGCGAGGCTCGGCGGCTACAAACTCGGCGATACCAACACGCAGCCGGAATTATGGGGAAGCCTGAGAAGCAGCAGACCAAGCTACCCTTCGAAGCGAGGAAACAGACAAAAAACACTGCGACAACATCGGATGCTGAGGGAGAGCCCGAAGCGACCGGCGGAACTGGTATGGAGACAGTACTGAGGGCAATACAGAAAAGCCTGCAGGAAATGAACGACAAGCTGGACAATGTGGTGCAACGCGTGGACAGTATAGCCGCAAAAATTGAAAAACATGAAGAGCGGATAGTGGAGGCGGAACAAAGGATATCCAAAGTGGAAGACGAATCTAGATCCACAAAGAAGACATGCGGAGGTATGGAAAAGACACTAGAAGTCCTACGTGCAAAGGTGGAGGATCAGGAAGCCAGATCGAGACGCAACAACGTCCGCACAGCGGGCCTGCCGGAGTCCACAAATACGGGCAAGATGGAAGACTACGTTGAGGCGTTGTTGAAAGAATTATTTGGTGAGGACAAGTTGTCTTCTGTCTTTCTTGTTGAACGCACGCACCGATCTTTGGCGCCAAAACCAAAACCGGGAGCTACTCCACGCATGATAATCGCCCGCTTGCTCAACTACAGGGACAGAGACACGGTCCTCAAACTGGCACGGGAAATGGGTGCTATCACACACCAAGGCAATACCCTGGAATTCTACCCAGACCATACCATGGCAGTACAACTAGCCCGTAAGGAATTTGCACCAGTGAAAAAGAAACTACGGGAACTAGGAGTGGAATACGCAATGCTATACCCAGCAAAACTTAAAGTCACGAACGCGGGTAAGGCCGTTATTCTGCCCACAGCACAAGCAGCGCAAGAGTACATCAAGAATCTGGGACGACGGCGCAAGGCACAGGACCGTGGTGGCAGAGGAAGTGACAGCGACTGAGAAGTGGGGAAGAGGCAAAAAGACACATCATACAGACCTGCACACTGAGGATAGCGCGTACACGCTGGAGGCACCTCAAAAACTTTTCAACTCAAAAAAAATAAAAAAACGCGATAATACGAGAAGTGCAACTGATACACCGAAACAGGCGAAGATGACAGCGGAACACCGGAAACGCTTCCTGAGCGGACAAAGCTGAAACTAACAGACTACGCTAATGGAGAGCGCAGTGAGTACCCTGGTGGTCCGCGATAGACACGGGGCAAGGGAGAGACTTTGGGTTTCATGTACTGAATGTAAAATGCCCCATAAGGAACACGGTGCTGGACCCTAAGAGAGCGGCACCCTGCTAGCGGTAGCATGAGAATGTAACATACTTGTAAGCAGGCGAACACTGGGCCTCGCCTACGCGACTGAATAGGTGAGAAATATTACGAAATATAAGGGGCGGGAACAGAAAGGAATGAACTATCGTACCACATCTGACTTTAGAGACTCCACTGTCAAATGAAACTCCATACACTTGCAGTTGAGGAGTACTAGTTGAATCCCAGACTATGGCGGGAACAAGGAGGTGATAAGGATACAGCGGATTATAGAAATGAATTACGCACCCGTCCACATCCACAATATGGATGGAGACGTGTGTACCTGGCGACACCCCCAGGTGGGTGCACCCCAATTCAAGTTCTGCTATTAGTTTTGTTAACACATGGGGATGGCTTTGGCAAAGTTGGGGTGCTAAAGTGGGTGGGGGGAGGCGGGGGGCAGTGGGAAATGTTCGAATTGACTCACTGTGTCTGAGAAACATTGCGACCTCTTTATGCACAAAATGCACTGTATTAGATGATGAACTCATTGTTGGAAAATGTATACTTGAATGCGGGACAAAACACAAGGTAACCCTAGAGTACGGGGTGGGGGGCTCTAACAGGAACAGACGCACTATACAATTGCTGAGATGACACACGCCGCCACACTGAAATGTATCACGTGGAATATCAGGGGCTTAGGTAATCCGAAAAAAAGGCGGCAGATGTTTGCATATTTTGACAGATTGCATGTCGATGAAGCTTTCCTACAGGAAACGCACATAGCGGCCACCGACACTTCCAAAATGGGAGCTAGATGGGCAGAATCGGTCACAAACTCCAATTACTCCTCTTACTCTCGAGGGGTTAGCATTTTAATAAAAAAGGGGGTGCACTTTAAGATCTCGAACACACACATAGACGCCGAAGGCAGAAGTGTAATTGTGGTGGGCACAGTGAGACAGCACACGGTAGCACTGGTGAACACGTATGGCCCGAACGTAGACGACCTAGGTTTCTTTGAGGAAATATGGGGCAAATTAGCGGATATCCAGGTTGAAAACATACTATGTGGAGGCGACTTCAACATAGCACTAGGGGAGGGGCTTGATAGGTCCCCGAACACTCTGGAACCACACGTAAAGGCGAGAGCGACACTTCAGGAGGCTCTGGAAGACTTACAGATGGTGGACATATGGAGAGTTAAACACCCTGGGGAGCTGGTGGCAACGCACATAAATGCAGCACACAACAGCTGGTCCAGACTAGACTACTGGCTAGCCACACAGGAGGTGATGTCATGGGCAATACAAATAAAACACCTCCCACAAACATTATCTGATCACAGCCCGGTACTTCTGGAGGTTGAAATACCGCGCTACGCGCCTCCGCCATTTACATGGAGATTCAATGCAGTTGCCTTACGCGACCCAATATACGTAGACACCATACATAAAGCAATACTAGACTACTTTGACCTAAACAGCCCCACGACAGAAGACCCATGCCTACTGTGGGAGGCCTTCAAAGCTACATTGCGGGGGGTGTGCATTAGCACGATCACGGGCATCTTAAGAGACATCAGACAACAATTAAAAACACGTGAAGACGCCATACACACGCTAGAACAAAGATATACACAAACCAGGGATACGGCGGTCCTGGGGGAAATACAGGTTCTCCTAACAGAACACCGACAATTTGCAGCAGATGAACTTCAATATATCCATAAATGTACAGCCGCTAGGAGATACGGTGAGGGGGGACGGCCAGGTAGAGCACTAGCTGCGAAGATATGTACCGGGCTAACACCACAGCATATCACAGCTATCAGAACCCGAGAGGGACACATGACATACAAGGGATAATGGGTGAATTTATGGACACCTATGGCAAGCTATATGAAGCTCGCCCCTCGTTACCACAAGAGGAATTACTGGCTTACATGGCGGACATAGAGATGGCGTGGTTGTCTGAGGGCCATAGAGAATACCTAGCTCGCCCTATCACGATAGATGATGTAGTGGACACTATCAAACGTCTGCCAAATGGCAAAGTGCCAGGGCCTGACGACTTCACGATAGAGTTTTACAAGACGTTTGCGGACCTGTTAGCCCCACACTTGGTGAAACTGTATGGGGAGGCACACGAGGCACAGACACTACCGACATCCATGAGGGAGGCCTTATTGATTGCATTACTAAAACCGGGCAAAGAAGAGGAATACTGCGACTCATACCGCCCACTATCCCTCATAAACGTGGATACCAAGATTATAGCCAGCCTCTTGGCTGACAGACTTAAACCACTCATGCCGCTACTGATAAGACCCGACCAATCTGGCTTCATACCGGAAAGGTCAACGACACATAACACACGCACCTTATTTGCGCTAGCTCACTATCTGGCACCTGAAGTAAAGGCTGTGGCTGTTTTATTAGACGCGGCCAAAGCATTTGACGCGATCGATTGGCCTTTCTTACATGCAGTACTAGTACGTATGGGGTTTCCTCCGATCTTCATAGGATAGATCACGATGCTTTACACGAATTTGACAGCACGCATTAGAGTGAACAAACATGTCTCGGAGCCGATCGCGATCTGTCGTGGCACTAGGCAGGGGTGTCCACTCTCCCCAATGCTTTTTGCGCTGGTGCTAGAGCCCTTAGCATGCAAAATTCGACAACACCACCACTATTCGCCATACAGCTACCGACACGCCCGATACATATCTCACTATAGGCGGACGATATGGTACTTTACGTTAAGAATCCGGAACAGCACCTCAACCCACTGCTGCGCGAATATATCAAATTCGGCCAACACTCAGGACTCCAGATAAACTGGACTAAGTCCCTAGTACTGGCGCTAACAGATGGCACACACCCAACGGCAATGGACTATCCACTTGAATGGCAGGAAGAGCCGACCAGATACTTAGGAGTGTGGTTTCATAGGGACCCAGAGCTTGTTATCCGGACCAATTATGGGAGAGTGATCTCAATGCTAGACGACAAGATTAAACGGTGGAATAAGCTGACGCTGTCGTTGGCAGACAGAGTTGCAATTGTGAAAATGGTAATACTCCCCAAGTTCCTATACTTGTTTAATAATATCCCGATTAAGCCTCCTGCGGAGGTGTTCCGAAATATCACAAAACTGATACTAAATCTAATTTGGGCGGGGAAACAAGCGAGATTGGAATTGCAAACGATGACACTACCATATGCTAAAGGGGGTTTCAAAGTACTGTCATATAGCTACTGTATATCTTTATAATGCGTTAAGTTAGCATAGGCACATTACATGTTTAAACGCCATTTTTCCTTTTGCTACTTCTGCACACAACACTTAATTGTTGATTTAGCTTTCAACCTAGTAGTTCGTTGTGGTTTACATGAGAATAATATGTTATTACTCTGATATTGGCTTTGCTTAATAAACTATGTCTGTACAGAGAGTGCTGAAGCTTCAGGAACAACACGATACTGACTTGTTATGAGGTCTGATCTTCGCGCCTTCATAGACATAACATAAGTGCAGCTTCAACAAATTTGGGCTTTAGGCGGGTTTTATATTGCTTTGCTTGAAGCACACAAACACACTTGATGCTGTTCGCATGCAGAGAGAGCTGGTGTATGCTGATGTGATCTCTTCATTCTAGGATCCTGAGGTATGGGCCCGCCCTAATTCAAACCCAAAGAGACCTTCTTAGCTATTAATATAATATGTGTGTTAGGGAGGGTGAGAAATAAGTGTTGTTAACTCTTATTCATTACAGCATGTTAACATGCTGTCACCATCTGCTTTCTATGGACTAGTAACTATGCTGATAACTTTGCTTCTGATAATATGTTTCCTTGTATTATCTAAGATACTGCGCCTGAGAAGACGGCATTAGTAAATAAATATTTCAAATGTTCACGTGTCCTCATTTACTCCACGTTCTGGTTTGAAATGATTGTATAACGAAAGAGTGCTCATGTGTTCCACGTAACCTGAGGTATTGTAAGCTCATGTTCTGGTTTGTCTAAATATTGGGAGTTTGTTATGACCAATGAGACACTGTAGCTAGCTCGGTAAGGGGTTTGTTGGGTACTAAGGTGAGTTTTGGGTCACCCTAATTCTCTGAGGTTCCAATCCTCTGTGCACAGTGCTGTGGGAGAACAGAAACCCTGCTACATGGCACCCATACGTTGGTGGACTTATATCATGACACTCGAGTAGTATATCGTTCAAACCTTAACCCCTTCACTGTTGTTTCCGGAAAACGGTGGTGTCGGGGAAACCTACCTATTTTTTGAAATAGGTCTTTTCAAGCTTGATTCTATCTAAAACGGTTTCTTTTGAATTACTACCCAGTTGTGCTACAAAGTTTCCTTTGTTTTTTCAGTTATTCCGGTGCAATCATGGCGCAGGCTGTGGCCATCCCGCAGCATAGTCGCATTGCAGTACGCAACCATTTACAGGCTTTCCAAGTCCCGTTAGAGGGCTTGGCTGTGATTTTGGTGGTGTGTGCAGATCCGGCGTACCCTTTCGAACTGTTTTATTCGTGGGTAATGTTTCCGGGAGTGGACGCAAATTCTGGTGTGTTCCACACCTACACACCCTCACCTGTACTGGCTGAATATACACCGTACAGGGCACTAGAAATACCTATTGATCATTGGCAGCATCGCGTTTGGTTTGATGGCGCCCTACCCCATCCTTTGTCAGCTGCGAGGTTGGGTCCGTTGTCCATTCCAGGCACAAATTGGCCTGCATTGGGTGGATTCACCCCGCACCCGAATCACGGCGCTTGTCCCTTAGCGGATATTCGCAGACTACATATTGTCTCGATTGCCGTGATTCGTGCATTAGTGCAATACATAGGTCGTCATCTCCCGGGAGGTCCCCCGGGGGGTCCGGCCGTTCAAACGGAACATGGGGGTTTAAGACTCAATCCTGTTATGGTCAATTCGGTTTTTGGTAAGCGACCCGATGATAAAGATGATTTCCCTTTCTGGCTTGCCGAGAAATTTGACCAACTGGAGGCTGTGTTTCCGAATTCGACTCCTGCTGATAAACATAGAATGTTGACGATTACTTTGCCTAAGGATTTAACTCCTGAACTCGTTGACTGTGAAAGTTGGGGGAAAACTTTTGCGGCCGTTTATACGAGGTGTTTCGGCACCCCGTCTATGTCCGTACTGCCTACGATCGTTAAGCGTGTTCAGGATGATCATGGACCGGAAGCAGCGGTTGAATTGGGTATGCGCCTGTGTGGTTCTTTTGAGATTGTTAGCGATCTCATCCTCTCCAATATAAAGGGAGATGCGGTGAACTTTCAGGTGTCGAATGCTTTGGCTGCTCTACCCGACGCCGAAAAACCCCGACAGTTAGCGAAGATTGTTGTGGCCGCATATAAAACTATAGGTCGCACAAGTAAAGGTCTGAAATATTTTCCTATCAAGGAGAAAAAACAACCACAGGGGCAGTCTGCTACAGCAGATGTGCAGCCCAAGTCCAAAAAACAAAATTGTCCTCAAAAACAGAAACAGGGGAAGCAACAACAGCAGACTCAGGAGTCTTATCCTGCGCCACAAGTTCCTGCGCCGACAGAGAGAGTATATGATTTGCGCGATCGCGCGATGATTAAATCACCTGATAGATTTCAGGTTTCTGAACAACGCTCTCCTCGTTTCTTTCAGGACTCATCGGCCCCGAAGACCGGTGGAGGAGGAGGCGGTAGGGGACGTGGTGGCCAACAAGGACGTGGCCAGTCCCGCCAGACAGACGGCGCAGCGAAGCAGGAGGATTCTACGCCAAAGAGACCGCAGTTTGCGAAAAAGAAAGTCGCGGCCTTAACAGCGCATCGATATGCCACAGATAGTGAGAACGCGGCTTCGGAATCTGACGTGGGCTCTGACCTTGCTGGACAGCGCGGCGGAGATTACCATAGTGAGAGAGGCGCTGCGTCCACTACTGAGGGTGACAGCGACTGATGTTTACGTTGTAATAGAAACAGCCGATACGAGACTTGCTCCCCCTGAAAGACTTTATGAAATTGTCCTATTAATTGAAGGTGACATACAGCGTACCGTCAAAGGGGTATTTTGGGAAAATCTGTCTTCTACGTATGATATTTTGCTTTCGGAGGCTGACTGGCCCCCACCTTTTGTGCTCGCGGCGCCGCGAGGGGAGGAGGTGATCCTCCCCAGTTTCGCGAACACTGTCTCGAAAGAGCATGCGCAGCATTTTGCAGAAGAGTGGGCTTGTGCTCTCGCACCGGCTCTGTACCGTAACCAATGTGGTTGGGACAAATTATCCCCTTGCCACGAAATTCCGTTGCGGTCTCAGCCTCATCCTCAACCTCAATATCCCATTCGGCGTGAAGCCAAGGCTTCCGTCGCGGAAATCCTTGAACAATTGGAATATCAGGGAGTTATTGAAACGTGTGTGTCACCGATGAATAATCCTCTTTTTACTGTGACCAAGCCAGACGGATCGTATCGTTTGGTATTGGATTACCGGCATTTGAACTCGCATTGCCGTAACTGTGCAGTACAGAATACTCACGGCTCTGCCCTAGTGGATGGTCTTGTGCGTAAGCGTTTTAAAACAACGCTTGACATATCCAACGGTTTCTATGCCCACAGATTGGACAGCTTTAGCTCCCAATGGACCAGTTTTACATGCGCTGGAGTCCAAAAACAATTCCGGCGTCTCCCAATGGGCTATAAGAATAGTCCTGGTATATTTACCGCACGCATAGTCTCTATTTTGGAGGCACTCGACCCGGATGCTTGTTCGTATGTGGATGACATATATCTCACAGACGACGAAATTTGGGAGCATCTGTGTCGTGTAAATTCTATTATTTGTAACTTTGCAGACATGGGTTACAAATTTAACTTTGCAAAATCGCACATTGCTGAGCACACAGTGTTGTTTCTGGGCTATGAGCTCAACAATGAAGGTAGAGGTTTGGCACCTCACTTCTTGGAGAAATGCGCACAGTTGCGCACTCCTACTACACTGAAAAAATTACAGTCTTTACCGGGCTTTTTTAAATTTTGGGAGGACATACATTCCGGAATATGCCCAGCGTATCAAGCCTTTGTATGCTTTGATACAACCAACTTTTTCCAAATCATGCTGGCTGCCTGAGCATTCAGCCATCTTGCAGTCCTTGCAGGCTGATCTGCTCGCTTCTAAGTTCTTACTGACTCGTGATAACCATACCAACCTGGTGATAAGAAAAATACCGGGGACAGTGGGTTTCACGTACCTCACTTTTAATGAAGGAGACACAGTACCTATTGCTTACAAGTCACACTTGTACACTTCGGCTGAGATGCGGTTTCCCACTGTGGAAAAGGTTTTAACTGCTGTGCAGATGGCGATTCTTAAGGAACGTGCTCTGTCGCAGGGGAAACGCATGTTGGTTGTTACACCCTGTCCTCATTTGGAGGCAGTCACGAAAGCCAGTGTACCAAATTCTAAAGCTTTGCACCCTCGGTGGATTCAGTGGGCTGCGTCCTTGACGTCCACGGATGTCACGTTTATTTTTGACGCCTCGTTGCGGTCGCAAGAGTACTTGCAGTATGAGTTTGTTCATCCTGCTCCTCTAGCTATGCGACCTTTGGAGGACTTCCATTGCATCATTTACACTGATGGTTCGGCGCAGGTTGCGCATGGCTCTAAACATGCCTACGTTTCCGCATGCGCCATTGTGGTCGGTGCCATGTTGAACGATGAGTTCATGTCCAGGGAAGTGCACACGCTGCCACTGGGAGATTGCACCGCACAATTGGCAGAGCTTCGTGCTCTCTTACTAGCGTTGGAGTACGCTGATCCTAGTGTTACTACTCTTATTGTAAGTGATTCCTTCTACTGTGTCCAGTCTTACAATGAAAACTTGTTCTTTTGGATTCAAAATGACTTTAGTGATTCCAAGGGTAGCACAATAAAACATAAGATGATCTGGGTTCGAGTGGCGGAGCTTAAGGCTACGTTGCCGCTCGTTTTTGTAATTCATACTCTTGGCCACCAGCGTGTTGGAGTCCACGCTGTCGGTAACTCGCTTGCTGATGAAGCAGCAAAATCAGCGGTGTCTACACACTTAGTTGCAGCAGTTACACGGTCCAAAAGTAAGATTGATAGTGACATCTTGGCGGCTGTTGCTGCCACTGAGAAGGGAGGTAAACATCCTACGGGGTTCCCTTCGAAGTACACATACCACTTAAGTCCCGAAAAGGTTCCTTTTGTGAAAATTCCTGATGTTGGGGAACGTTTGATTCCCAACTCGGATCGCAGGGCTGACTTGATTACAGCGGCTCATGAAGGTGTGGCGTCTGCGCATGCGGGCGTCTCAGCCACTGTAACTCAATTACAACAACGTTTCTGGTGGCGGGGACTGTACAAACACGCGTGATTATGTCCTTCTTTGTGACATTTGTCAGCAGATTAAACCTTCGACTGCTGCGCGTCCGCCACAGACACAGTTGTACATTTCTAATAAACTGCTAGGTTGTGTTTACTTAGATCACTGCGGTCCTTTTTCCTCTGATACTGCGCATAAATACATCTTGGTAGCAGTTGATTCATGCACACGCTTTGTGTGGGTCTGGCCCCATCGCAGCGCTGATTCACGGACTGTCATTAGAGATTTGCGCATCTTTGTAGGGATTTTTGCCTGTGGTACCTTCCATTCGGATCAGGGTCCGGCTTTCGCCTCTAAGGCGTATAAGGATGCCATGACTTCGATGGGGGTCCAAGTCAAGTTTTCGTCTCCCTACAGACCTGAGGGTAATAGTGTAGTGGAGCGAATGAACCGTGATTTAAAGCAATCTTTGACAGCTCGAGTTATAGGCACTGGCAGAAACTGGCTAGCCCACCTCTATGGCGTGCAGCGTGCTCTTAATAATCTCCCTAGAAGGTCTCTGGGTGGGCGGACCCCATACGAAATGCTCTTTGGCTTCAAGATGTACGTCCCTGACCTTGACGGTCTAGACTGCGTGGCTCGCGCCACAACCTTTGACGTAGATGAACATTGTAATGTATTACAGGATCTACAAAAGACCAGAGACAGTCTTGCAAAGGAAAATTTGCCCTCCACGTCGGATGTTGCGTTGCAGATCCCGGTAGTCGGCTGGCTACCCCAAGTTGGAGAACTGGTTCGAGAGAAGATCGACAACAAGAAAGAATTTGGTCCTTCCTATCGAGCTCCGGTTCCAGTACTTGGAGTGAAGGGCACAAGAACAGTCATTTTACCACCACTTCCTGGTCGTAAGGAAAACAGGTTTATCTCAATTGACAATGTCAAGATACACAGAGTGGCCGATTCTTCTTAGCATGACACCGGCTGTTTCCTGTCCTTACATTGTGAGAAATTCAGTTTTGCCCGCTGCTTCTAATCATGAAACTGAAGTGGCAATCGAGTTGTCTGCTATTTCCAGTCCTTTATTAAGTACTTTGCCCGGTACAGACCTTGCTGAAATAGACTATACTTACCCCACTGACTTGTCCATGCCTGACCTACAAGCCCGTTTGGCCACAGAATCCAGATTTTCATTTGACACTGTTTCTAATGCCTCGAAGAAACCCTCACGTTTTGCAGTTTATGCCAGCTTGTTTAAAAAACATTTTTTTAACTCCGCCTTGGACATATATTTGGCTGGTGCTTTTTTCAATTTACCTTTTTATGTCAATTGAGTTTGTGTTTTATTTTTTCCGACTTATGAATGGACACTATGTCGAAGAAAGAACATGCATTCGACATCTAAATGGAACTTTGGCCCCCCTTTCCTCATCGCATTCTGCACACAGATTGAAAAGGGACTTGACATTTGTTAACATTTGTTAACATCACTGCTTGGCCTGTCCTTGATGGGATAGTGTGGGATGCCGTTAGGTTTCAAATTCATGGCCCTACCGAGGTTGTTAATGTCCCCAATGTGCTTAGAGTTAACATGGGGGATGTAGTGAAACAAAACATACGTTCTGATGATTGGGATGTGCAGGCCGTAGAGTCTTTGTTTTCTGATTTGAAATACTATGCTGCCTTTGATGCGGAAGATTTGTACTTAGAATCTGCTAATTATGGTGATTTGTTTTGCTTTCAACATTTTGCCAATCACTTCTTACATAAAACAGCATCCAGAAGGAATACTGTAAATTATACACAGTGGGAACATTGCCCAGCCCCTAAACAAGGCAGTTCGAGTACTTTTTTGAAAAAGTACACTTATTTTACTGACTTCAATCAGTCTAATCCCGAGTCCTTTTATTTCAAAATGACACAGAAGCCTATGTCCAAGGTTAGACTTACCGACACCAAATTATTGTATTCGAAGTCCTTTCTTGATCAGCTGGCTGTTGGCGGCTATGAATTATGGAAGGAAACAATTGACTTAAAATCAGTTTGGGGTTCTAAAAACTGGCAGGTACAAGGCACTGAGGCTTTGCACCGTGCTTGTCTCATCCCGAATCAATTGTTGTTTTTGAATTCTTCTATTTCACAATCGACGTGCTTTGGATTGGCTACTTCTAAAAAATTAAATTCTCCGACCATCCCAGAGTTAGAAGAATATTCTGGCTGGAGTAATTATACTCAGTTTTTGATTAGGGACTTGCAAACCCTATTGCTGAATTCATCATTTAACATATCCAGTATGGATCCAAAAGGTTGGCTAGTGTGGCACAGAAGTGCGGATTCATGCCAGCACCGTTTTCTGGGTTTATCTGATGGCTTTACACAGGTCAGACCTGATCCACGTTTTGAAACTGAGCATTCTGTCACGACTTACTCTGTGGGCAAATTGTGTCAGAATTGGCTGAAACATTCAACATTGTCTGCAGTTAAATTACATCTTGCAAAGCTGAATGATGATGTAGATTTGAATGTTTTCATAAAGGGCCCGGCTAGTGGTAGATCAAAAAGATGGATATATGCTGTTTACAATGAAATCTGGAAGACATCACAGATTGAGGCTGCGACACGCCTTAGAGCTATAGATCAAGCCAATCTAGAAAAGGTGCTTGCTGTGGTAGATAATAGTATTAACATGCTTTCTTCCCGCATTTACACTTTAGATAATATAGTGTCTTCTGTAGTGGATATTGTGCATGATGAAGTGTCTGTATTGTACCATGGTCAGAATCAATTACGTTCTATCATGCAATTTGCATGGACCCTTCAAACGTTGAAAGCTGGCAAGGTGCCATGGACCTACATGAATGTTTCTTCTCTCTTTGCCCCCTGTAATTTGACTGACAAGCAGCGCTTGCTTTCCATGCGGGATGCTTCATTTTCTATGTTACATATTGAGAAATTGGAGTCCTTGCCTTTTTCTGTGGCAGAGGCCAACGATGCAACGTGGCTTATCCACGGTTTAATAACTTTTCCTTTTGCTTTATATAAATTTACAAATTGTATGAAATATGTTGCCATAGGTCGATATGAACCCTTAGGTAGTGCATTTCTCCATGAAGTCTGGTCCCTTCCTTTCACTTATAGATGTTTGAAAGACGGACAGGAGGTTTATCTGAATGGGGAGGAGTGTACAGAAACACCAGACCATTCGCTAATGTGTAGGCATATACAATTGCACGGTTATTGTAACCAAGACCGGCCTAACTTAGCCTGTGTTTTAAAAGGGACTCCAGTGCCTGCAATCACCCCGACTTTTACCTTGTTGGGAAACGGAAGTTATTTACTTTTAAATAATGAAGATTGTTGCGGTTTAATTAGAGGTGTAGCTTATGTGGTCACCGTAACTGAACGTGTAGTTTGCTGCAGAAATGTTCTGTACCCACCCACGCATGAAAATAGGGATGTTTCCATCTGGCCACGCATCCCAACCTTGAAAGCAGAATTCAGCGGCATGAGCAGAATAAGGGCTCTATTGTCCCAGAAAGAAGTGGCCTTGAGTTCGGCTCGGGAAACTTTCGTTCTTCACATAGCTAATACCCGTACTGAAGTTCAGGCTCTTTTAAACACTGATTTACCGTTGCATTTCAGCGAGATGGTACATTCTATCTTTAACGCGTCCTCCACAACTGGCCTGGCGCATTTTTTTAAATCTGTTAGCAGTGGTCTTGTAACTTCATTTGAAAAAATCTTTGGAGTCATCCCTGCTTTCTTCCATTCCATTTTTTCGAGTTTGTTTGGTGGATTCCCGGTTATCCTGGTACTAGCGGCAGCCGTTCTTGTGATCATTTGCTTCCTTAAATATGGATGCCCCACATGTGGAAGGAGCAGACCAGCCCCTCCTGGCGCTGTTTCGTAACCGGATGCTTGAATATTATGGCACGCTGCCGCTTGCGATTTTAAGCACGGCATATGGATTATTGTTTCGATTTTCCTACTTCACCTGTGCCCAGCCTGTGTTTCATTGCCTAAGCTGTGATTTTGACTGGGCCATTGATTTGTGTCTCTGCGGACCGTTTTCTCCTGAAGTCTATTTTAATCTGCTGATGAGTACCATCGTTACTCACGAGTTGGTTTGTACTGGCGACAGGATTATGGCCTTAGCAGCGATGCATGGACTAATGGGTCCTTGGAACATTCTTACAGCAGCACAGGATTTCTTGGCAATGAGCTTTCTTGAAAACCCACCGAGTTGTCCTCTGATGGTAATAGAGGCTCCAGTATTGGGAGAACACGTTTGTTCTTTTCCTCTTTTGAATTGGATGGCTGAACTGTTTTCGGATGAAGACGGTGATTTCCTGTTGGAGGCTGTTGCTGCATATTTTGCATATTCGGTCTTGCCTTGAAGAACCTTATTGGTTTATGATGATGCCCCACTTTTTTGCGTTTTTTCACCTCCCAGTCCTATTGGCTTGAGTGCTGTGAAATTCTGAAATTGACATTTTTTATATTTTGATTTGATTATTGCAGAATTTTATAATTATAAGGCTGTTCATGGTTCTTGAACTCTGCTTTCATGAAGTTGCCCTTATCTTATCTTATCTTATCCGTCCTCGGATCATGGGGGGGTGTCATATAGCTACTGTATATCTTTATAATGCGTTAAGTTAGCATAGGCACATTACATGTTTAAACGCCATTTTTCCTTTTGCTACTTCTACACACGACACTTAATTGTTGATTTAGCTTTCAACCTAGTAGTTCGTTGTGGTTTACATGAGAATAATATGTTATTACTCTGATATCGGCTTTGCTTAATAAACTATGTCTGTACAGAGAGTGCTGAAGCTTCAGGAAAAACACGATACTGACTTGTTATGAGGTCTGATCTTCGCGCCTTCATAGACATAACATAAGTGCAGCTTCTGCCAACTTTGGGCTTTAGGCGGGTTTTATATTGCTTTGCTTGAAGCACACAAACACACTTGATGCTGTTCGCATACAGAGAGAGCTGGTGTATGCTGATGTGATCTCTTCATTCTAGGATCCTGAGGTATGGGCCCGCCCTAATTCAAACCCAAAGAGACCTTCTTAGCTATTAATATAATATGTGTGTTAGGGAGGGTGAGAAATAAGAGTTGTTAACTCTTATTCATTACAGCATGTTAACATGCTGTCACCATTTGCTTTCTATGGACTAGTAACTATGCTGATAACTTTGCTTCTGATAATATGTTTCCTTGTATTATCTAAGATACTGCGCCTGAGAAGACGGCATTAGTAAATAAATATTTCAAATGTTCACGTGTCCTCATTTACTCCACGTTCTGGTTTGAAATGATTGTATAACGAAAGAGTGCTCATGTGTTCCACGTAACCTGAGGTATTGTAAGCTCATGTTCTGGTTTGTCTAAACATTGGGAGTTTGTTATGACCAATGAGACACTGTAGCTAGCTCGGTAAGGGGTTTGTTGGGTACTAAGGTGAGTTTTGGGTCACCCTAATTCGGTGAGGTTCCAATCCTCTGTGCACAGTTCTGTGGGAGAACAGAAACCCTGCTACAGTACCAGATCTCTATCTGCATTACTTATGCGCACAAGCGCAATTTGCGCACTACTGGTATCACGAGATTCCTTTCCTGACCCACGTGGCGGTGGAAGCTGGTGATGCAGACCCGGTTCCATTGACCAGCATATTGACACACAAACGCGATAGATTGCATGAGCGTGATATAAACCCGGTGAACACCACCACGGAAGCATGGAGACTGATGGGAAAGGTGGCTAAACGCCTCCCACTCTATGCGCCTGCTCTCCCCCTAGCACATCATCCAGCGCTATCAGTTACGCAAGAACAGGTTGGGATAGATTTATTGAGAAACGTTGGTATAGATAAGATGGGAGATTTGTATAAAGAAGGGATCTACCAAACCCTAGACAAGTTAGACTACATTAGCAACCCAACACTGTTATTTAGCTTTAACTACTACAGATTACAAAGAGCGATAAAAGAGCACTTTCCCACATTCCCAGAGGAACCCCAGACCCTGTCTCCCTTGCAACTACTTCTCACCACGCCTACTGCCTCCCACCTAGTATCCAGACTATACACGAGCATACAGACTGACATTGGGGGGAACACAGAAAAGATGAGAGGTAAATGGAGCGACGTCCTAGAAGGTACATTGTCAGACAAGGACTGGGAAACCACATGCCTACTTACTGGCATGTTGCCAGCAAATGGGAACCTGAGGATCATCCATTACAAATACATACACCAAATGTACTACACGCCTCACAGGCTTCATAGATACGGGTTAAGGGACGACTCCAAATGTGTACGATGTAGGCAGGAAAATGCGGACTTCATGCATTTAGCATGGCATTGTCGCTCTGTGGCGAATTACTGGGAGCAGGTGACACAGGCCTTAAGTGACATGTTAGGGGTATCACTAGAATGCGAAGCCAAGGTCTGCTTGTTAGGCATTGTCCCGCACTTACGAGCGACACAACGTAGGTTCTGTGTGGTAGCGTTTTTAATGGCGAAAAGGAGGGTCTCCTTACATTGGAACAGTAAGATAGGGCCGAAGATGAAAAGCTGGTTGGAAGATTTGACGTACTGTTGTGACACACTGGCCACATATGAGGAGGAGCTGCCGATTAGATCACGCCCCAGGGACTATTGGATGTATTTGCGTGACTACTTACTAACGCACACACCAGACAAAAACCGTATAGAGTGACCAAACATGAACCGCGCTGAAATATATACTGATGAGTAATAAACACTTACCACAGGAGAGGAAGAATGTTGTGACACAGTGACTGAAGTTACGGAGTTTCAAGTTGGTTTATTACAGTTTATGGTAAAATTACCAATATAAAATGTAAGAACAAGGACACGCTCTGAAATGTATACAGTACTGTTTACTGATGCAAATGCTTTTACAGGTAACGCCGCCGGTCCTAATGATGTCGGCTGATGGGCTGTGTACAAACATAAATGTATTACATGAATTGCACCGCTATGTGGCCGGTCTAATAAGGTTGTAGGCGCAAAACTTGTATATTACTTCGAAATGTGCAATAAACATCTTACAATCAAAAAAAAAAATAGGGATGAACCTGTCTTGTTAATCTCATTACAAAGTTATCAAGTTATTCCAGTTTTGCTGTACAGACAGTTCAGTCCTGGTCCATAATTTATATATTGGTCCTGCGCCAGTGCATTACTGACGCTGCTGGCGTTATCCCCCCTCAACCCATTGTAACCTCCTTCAGCGCTGTCCACCGCTTCACACACTCGCACATAGTTGATCATCACTGCGTACTCTCTTCAGAGAGGCCAGGTATTAGATGGGCGTACACCAGCCATGTGATGTGACTACAAGCCAGGTAATGTCCCCCAAGTGACTTGTGTTCATACTATCTTTCCGCAGCTTGCACCTGTTTAGTCCCCCCATGCACCCAAATGTGCTGTATTATACCGCATAATTTGGCCTCTTTTTAAAAAAAAGAATTTTTTATACACAACCTTGCTGCATACTATAGCCCAAGCCATCTTGCTGCTTATTTATCTTATGCAAATAACAACCATTAACAAAGCCAATAGACCCGACTTATTGTCAGTATGCTGCTACTCGTTGTATCATATATCTGGATGCAATGACAGAAACAGCCAAAATAGAAGTGGGGCAGCACACTAAGCTGAGCACGATTTTTATTTTTTTGGCACGTTATTTAAACCACTCCCTTTATTACATTACCCACGCTGCTGGCGTTATCCTTTCAATCCACTTTTTGCTGCTGTACTGTCCCTCACACTTTAGCAAATTAAGCTGTTATGTGGGGCTGGTAGGGCAGGACGATGGTATGTGGTATTACAAGTTATTTCACCCTTCACCCCCTCTAAACCCGTTGTAACCTCCTTCAGCGCTGTGCACCCCTTCTCACACTCGCACATAGCTGACCATCGCTGCGTGCTCTCTTCAGAGAGGCCAGGTATTGGATGGGCGTACATCAGCCGTGTTATGTGACTACAGGCAGATAATGTCCCCCAAGTGACTTGTGTTCACACTATCTTTCTGCAGCTTGCGCCTGTTTAGTCCCCCCATGCACCCAAATGTGCTGCATTATACCGCATAATTTGGCCTCTTTTTAAAAAAAAGAAATTTTTATACACAACCTTGCTGCATACTATAGCCCAAGCCATCTTGCTGCTTATTTATCTTATGCAAATAACAACCACTGCTGTGTGCTCTCTTCAGAGAGGCCAGGTATTGGATGGGCGTACATCAGCTGTGTGATGTGACTACAGGGCAGGTAATGTCCCCCAAGTGTTGATATATATGTCATTGCGCAGAGAATTCTCTGAGATAGGAACAAGAGGAGTTGCGGTGTGGAGAGCAAACAGACATTGGGTGTCAATATTTTTCACGATGATTCCAACAACGAGGCAATTCCCAATAGAAGCACGGCCCAAGGAAGGCATTATACGGATCTTTGTTTCCTACCAACCGTGAACCATAAACTAAACTGCTAAACTTAAAATGCACTGGTGCCATCTCAAATGCCAGTCGTGGGTTGTGTTTGATGGTAATAAGTTATGAAGAAAGAAGGGGGAGAGGGGGTCTAGAAGGGGATGGAGAAATACTGGGGATAACTTGTCAGTGTGGGAGTAATAAAGAGGAAAGGCCAAGGCACACCGAGAAATCATTGGGTCAAGCTCTCAGCTATGGTGGCGGTTGTCAGCACTTCCGCATCTATATGGTTCATACGTAAAGCGAGGAGGATGCACCAATGGATATTTCTGCAGTCCAAATGTGTCCTCTCTGTGAAGCGCCACACTTTCAGCCTGCGCCCAGTTGTTCATTGACCGCTGCCTGGTCTCAAATTCCGGGGATGTGGGAGATATCCATCTTGTAGTAATACGACATTTGCCAATAATAAACCCCAAATCCAGAAAGAAGGGGGGTGGGAAGGGTCGCTCTGTGTTTTTTATTTCTGGGATATAGTCCCAGCAGGCATGTCTCCCAGTAGCGTAGGTCTGCGCACTCAGTGAAGTAGATAGGGCTGCTGTAACGGCACATCACTAATTATGTAGAGATGGGCAAGCCCATATAAATTGTAACAAATCCGCAACTATACACAAGTATTTTGGGCATACATAATCTGTTTTGCTATCAGTGCCGGGCGGGATAAATCTGTCTCCCAGCACCGCCGCAAAATGAGGAGTTTTTGGGTGGCGTGAAGGCGCACACAATCTGCAAGCCATCACGCAAGATGCCTGCCGCCCCCCCCAAATCACCTGTAAGTAGTGGCCTTTGAGATCTGTTGGATGTTCCTTGCATAATAAAAACCACAATTCCCAGAATGAACGCCCACTGGCACTGTTCGTGTGCGTGTGTGTATGGAGGCGAGCTTACCTGCTGTATCGAGTTCCAGATCACGAGGCTCCGCTCCGCAGCTGCTCTGCCTTCCGCCTTCTGCCTTGTCGCGTGCACGTCGTAATCATTAGGTGAGAGGGCTCAAGTCACATTCCCCGGCCTAATATCGGCCGGCCTACGTCATCGCGTCGCATCTCGCGACACAGTAACGTGTCGCGCCACACAGTTTGGAAAGCACTGCCTTAGGGGTTCATCCATGATGTTCATATGCCCGACTTTATGTCAAAGCTGGCATTCCTAAACACCTTCAAGGTATAAATATACTTTCACTTGCTATGGCAAAGCACGGTGTGGTTCGGTGCAATTCAACTACCTACTTGCATGATGCAGCTCAACACAGCAAGTGGAGAAGGAAGCCAACTCTCCAGCTGACGCACTGACAAGAAGCTGTCCTGCTCCGACGAGAATCCAGCTCCAGTGTTTCTGACTCCCCTTGCGGGGTGTTGGGAAATCGAGTCCGTAAAAGAGATACCAACCTCTCTCATTCTAAGGTATGGAGCTGTTTACAACCTAGAGAAATCTTTGGCAAATCTTGACAAAACTAAACCTATGCTAAAGACCACACTTACTTCTTCCCTGGTACTAGACCTAGGTTAGGTACATTGGGGTAGGTGTATTTTAGAAGCATCAGTTGAGTATTTTAGCCTGTGTTATTTATGTATGTATTTTTATATGTCATAGCACCAGACAATGCTATTACAGTATTATTGTATACTACTGTTTATGCTGTACGCATTATTCTTTGCATTCTGTCTAACGATTGTAGCAGTTCACCTCTCTTGCATGAGAAAGAAGACTGTTCAATAAACCCCCTTTATTGAAACACCCGTCTCTCTATTTAGAAACGAAGCATGCACGATTGACTGAGTAAAATAGTTATCTATTGTTTCCAAGACTCTGAAGATACGTTTTATTCTTGGGAAACAAAGTTGTCATGTTTATGCAGCTGTCAGAAACGAATCCCTTTTTGTGTATTCGAGAAACTTTCTAGTGACCTCTGAGGTAGCTGGCACTCTCAATTAAGTTTAGTATATTCAATAGAGACATACTGACCTCAGTCCTATGTCACATCTATAGGGAATATTATTGAAATGTGCAGAGCCAATTGGGAATATAGGAACTACAAGACTAAATAAATAAGACTCAGGGTGAAACACTCCACCGTCAACAGGAGAATGTTTACGTCTTTTCTCCAGAGGCCCAAGAATAGAAAGGTCATTTGATCCATCCAAAACATCTGAGTCATCAGCCATAGCAATATAATCATCATCATCAGTATCCCTTAAATGAGAAATAATTATAGGGGAAGAGGGAGGACCCGATTTAGACACCTTTTGGGTGGGAGGACCAAGTTTAATGGAAATACCCCTAAAGGAATCAGAAGGGGCCAGGCGTTTTTTACTTTTAATAGAAGACTCTTCACGAGAGGCAAACATCCTGGACAAGGAAGCTTCCAAATTCTTAGAAATGTCCAACATAGAAACATAAATGGCCTTTTGTACAGAATCTTTGATAAAAGACTTCAAATTATCTTTGAAATTTTGTGAATCTTTCTCTTCAGCCAAGCTGAATTAAGAAAAAAAAAATATTCTCTAAAGGAAAAGGGAACAGAAAAGAAATCAACAAACAAAGAGTGAATATTTTAGAAAAATGCTGATTGGAACACAGGGGGAGTGTTTTGAAGGCAAATCTCACAATTATATGGGCGGAGACTGACAGAAAGCCACACCAGAAAGCGGAGTTCAAACAACAACTCCGCGACACGAGGGAAAAAACGCCTGATGACTAGTATCGGGTACGATCAGCTGCCAAATTGCCGCTCACAACGGGAAAAACAAAGAATGAGGACCGCAGGGTGAACGTGGGACCAGCGCACACTGTGAAGGCGGTTAACAGAAGCCCACCTTAACGGTAAGACCGTTAAAAAAGAGAAAAACGGTTGGGCGAGGGCATGCGCGTGAGCGAAGGAAACACTTTAACACGCATGAACAAAGAACAAGAAACACTTAAGCTTAAACAATATTATACCAAAAATATAATAACAAATAATTATAATAAATAATTAAGAGCAAACCCCAAATTTGAGTAAGGGAAACAGATAACATAGATACTTATCTTGACTGCGAGCAGCATGAAAAGAGGACTTGTTGTTCGCAGTCAACATAATTATTAGTGTTCTTGACATTTGATTCGTGGATGTATTGTGATGTCATTCTGTAGTTTTTTTACATTGCTTTTCTGGGAAATGTAATTCATCTTGGCTGCTGTGAAAATAAAGCCAGAAGAGTCTGCATAATAGGAGCCCCCATGTCTTGCAATAAAATAAAATGTACTGAAACATACATTGATCAGTATACATTACACAGCTTTTTAAATGTTGTTTACAAATCACAGGTATTCCTCTGTGAAAAGATGATCCCAATGCAGGTAAGGGGGAGGGTCGTTTATTACGACCAGTCCCAACAGCTCCCTAGCAGCTACTGCCCAACATAGAATCCCACATTGACACTCTAAGTTGGAACACTCTGAGCGCGAGTGCAACTCGAGCCAGAGAGAACCCAACACATCCCCCTTCCTTCATAACAAAAATAAAAAATAAAAAAAGCTAAGAGAAAATTGAACAAAAATAATCATACAATGAGAAAACAATTAAAGCATGCAGTAACAAGAGAAATACAGCCAGCAACCAATTACTACATTTCATGGTCATGAAATTAGGTTGAAACAAATCTTAAAATGCAGCCTGTAGAAATCATACTATAGAGAAAAATACAACATAGCATGAAATAACAAAATAAGCCCTGCAATACACAATTTATCACATTTTGTAATCTTGAAATTTAACAGGAATAGATCTCACCCTGGAAGAAGTTTCCCTTGGAGAAGTATGGTCAGAATTTAAAACTTTTCTTTTACTGACTATAGTAGGACTAGAATCAAGAGGAGTATGAATCCCAAACCTCTCGTTGACACAATGGAACTAGGCACAATAGATATGGTACTCTTGTTCCAAATACTACCGTCATACAACACAACAACATGATCTCTTACGATAGAGACTTTCTTAGGAGATGAAAATCGAGACTCCCCCTTGCGAAGAAAACCAGGCTTTTTTATTCTCACCCAATCACCCACCTTCACTTTGATAGGAGAAAAAACCGGGGGTCTGGTATCATACTTAGCCTGGACAGAAGCTCTGACATCAGCTACAACAGATAGACTTTCCGCATTCACTACTCTCCTTGACATCCATTCTTTGTTTAGTTTGGAACCTGCAACCCTTCCCCGCAACAAAGTAAAAGGGGCAACACCAGTAGAAACATGAGGAGTAGTCCTCACTGCCCACAACATGTCACTAATTGCCTGACGCTAATGCAACCCATTCACTAAAGCAAGCTGAAGGTGTTCCTTAACAACACGGTTGAAACGCTCAACCAAACTGTTACTGCAGGGATGATAGAGCGACGTAAGGATATGTTTAATCCCAGGTTCTTTGAGAAAAAAAGTAATTTCAGACTAAACCAGCTGCATCCCGTTGTCAGACACAATTTCCTCTGGAAAACCCTCCCTTAGGAAAACATCCTGCAAAAATGTAATGACCACAGAAGAACTAATAGTGTCAACAAACCTAACTTCCGGCCACTTGGACATATAGTCGATTAAAACAAGAGCATACTTTGGAGAAGTTCCAATAAGACCAAACAGACCAGCTATATCCAACGCTAATTTGGACCAGGGAGTGTTCTTTACAACAAATGGTTCAACGGGAGAAGGACGTGTCACTTGAGATTTGTCACTGACAACACACGCACAACAGTCGCGGACAAAATGCTCAACATCCCTGTTGAGATCTGGCCACCAAAAATCTTGCCTCACTCTGCGTTTCATGGCCCGAATTCCTGGATGCCCTTCGTGAGCTAAACACAGAATCTTTTCCGAATTGAAAAAGGAACCACCAATAGTCCCCCTCTTCTTAATATACCATCCACTACACATAACTCATCCTTAACTGTCTTATAAGGTATCAGCTCCGGGGAACAATCCTTGTCGCAAGGCCACACACTACTCATGAGGTCGATAACCTTCACCACATCAGCATCCAAGGTAATGCTTTCCACCACTCATGTTCAGAAAGAGCACAACCCACAGTATCACTCAAGAAACCCACAGCACAAACCACCTCTAAGTCATCACATTCAGAACTATCTTCATTGTCTGGGAGAGGAAGTCTGGACAAACAATCAGCTACTAAGTTCTTGGCTCCAGCCACATATTCGAGCTGATAGTGAAATTCTTGTAACCCGAATTGCCATTTAGAGATACATGGAGTAGCCCTGCCACCACCTTTGGTTGTGACTAAATCGACCAAAGGCTTGTGGTCTAGTTCTTAAGATTAATTTGTTTCCCCAGAGAATTTTTTTTAAATGCAGTACACCCCACCACATTGCCAGGGCCTCTTTCTCTATAGTGGAATATGTCCCTTCTGCACCCATCAAAGTTCTGGAGGCAAAAGCAATGGTTTCCTCACGACCATCACCCCTTCTTTGGATGAGAACAGCCCACAAACCCACATTGCTAGCGTCTGTGGATAAAATACATAAATCATTGAAATTAAACAGTTTCAAAGGGCGAACACAAACAAGTTCATGTTTGATAGTCTCAAAATTACAATTGCAATCATCATCACAAACAAATTTGAAATTTGTCTTGAGTAAATTACGCATGGCACCAGTTTTGGTGGAAAAGTTCTTGACAAATTTGGAGTAATACTCCACCAAACCAAGGTATGACCGAAGCTGATCTCTGTTCACAGGAATGGGTGCATTCTGAATAGCATCAATGATCTTGATTTTAGGCTCGATACCATTGTGAGATATATGATGACCAAGATAGTCCACCCCATTTTGGAGAAACTTGCACTTGTCCTCCCTTAGAGTTAGACCATTGGATCTTATAATACTCAAAATCAGTTTTACACGTTCATCATGCTCTAATTCAGTCTTTCCATGAACCAAAATGTCATCTTGGAAGAAGAATATCCTTAAACAAATTGTTCATCAGTCTCTGGAAAACAGCCGAGGCTGAGGCCAATCCAAATGGCATACGAATGTAACGATATGCACCATCCGGGGTAACAAAAGACGTGAGATGTCTGGATTCTTTACACAACTCAATCTGATGATAAACAGATGAAATGTCAAGGGAAGTGAAAAACCTAGCTCCTTCAAGAGTGGCCAACATCTCATTGATGTTTGGAAGTGGCTGGCGATCGATCCAGATGTTCGCATTGAGATCGCGCAAGTCAACACACATTCTTAGGCATTTATCTGATTTTTGTGCCAAAACTATGGGGGCAAGCCATTCAGAACCTTCAATTGGTTCAATTACACCTGCAGTACATAAAAGTTCTAATTCTTTCTTAAGCTCTGGGCGTAAACTCAAAGGCACATTGCGTACTTTGTGAGCAACAGGTTTGGCATTCTGTTTTAGTACAATACGATGCTGGAACCCTTTGAGCTTACCAAGCTCGCCATTGAATACTTATGGAATCATTTGTGCCCACTTGGTATTAGTAATTTGAGAAACAGTCTGAGCTTTAGATGTTCTAGAAGTGGAATTATAAAATTCACATAAAGCACTGTGGGATACTACCATATCAGGATGATTAGGATCCAGGATGATATTCAAATCTCCTTGCTCATCCCAGCCTAATAAATTAGCGCCTTCGTTAACCACAATTAACACTCGTGTAGTGTGATCAGTATTGAAATTCAATTCGGCAGTACATTTTCCCACCATATGCAAAAATCTACTCTTTTGCCGCCATATGCAAAAATCTTCATATTCGAGGGTTCCAGAAGTGCACCAGAAATTTTGCTAAAGTCAGAAAAGTTCAACAAGGTAAAAGGGGACCCAGAATCTGCCAGGAATTTACAACGTACCCCATTTACAGTTATGTGACAAGAAGGAGATTTCCTTTTGCGGAGGCCAGACAGGGAAGACAATTCAACAACACCAGCCTCGTGGAAAGAAGAGGACAACATTAATAAATCGTAACACTCTTCATCAGATTCTTCAGTAATACTTTTCACTGTTTGAACAGGTATCTTTGCAAGAGCAGCTCTGCACATTCTAGAATAATGACCTTTGTTGCCACATTTGTAACAGGTTTGATTGAGAGCAAAACAGAACTTGGCAGTGCCAAGATGTGACTTGCTACCACAATGAAAACACACAAGTTAATTCTGTACAGGCTTAGTTTTGGATGGAGCAAAAGATGTGGTAGAGCGGGAAACACTATTCTAGGTACACTGGGTTTGGGTTTAGGAGGAGGCCTGGAGTTTTAAAGTTTCACCTCTGTGGTGGAAGAAGTAGAACTCATTTCTTTGACACCGAATTGCGAATGCTCAATACTTTTGGCAAGCGTAAGTGCGGTCTCTAAATCAGGATCACCAGAAGCCAGTAATTTTTCATGGATCTTTTTGTTACAAGTTCTTTCAGTTAGTTGATCACAAATAATTTCGTCTCTAAACTCCCTCTAGTTACAATTAATGGCTAGAATACGAAGAGCTGCCACAAAGTCATCAATGGATTCGCCAGGAGTTTGAGTACGTTGGAGAAACTTATGACGTTCAAGTATCACATTCCATTTGGGACAGAATCATTTGTCAAGAGTTTTTACTAAAGAAGCATAGTCGTCAATTAAAAGAGAATCTTCATTATCACCACCGCTAACTACAGTACTAACTATATCGAGTGTCAAAGTCTTCAAAATGTTTCTGCCTTCGGTGCCCAGCTTATAAGTTAAAAGTGCTTTTTTTTTCTTAGAAGTGAAAGAGTCACCATCAATCGCTTCTAAATATGCTTCAAAAGTATCTTTCCACTGTTCCCATGGCACCGGTGGTGTGCCAGCTGACTGCCAAAAAGGAGGAGGTGCTAGGACACGATCCATGTGCGTGGGTGAGTTGCTGCCCCACTGTGGAAAATAAAGTGTGTGTGTCACTGAAGAGCAAGCACAATAAAATGCATAGAATGGCTTATGAATAAACAATAAGTTGTAGAAACGTAGTAATGTTGAAATAAATAGCTGTGGGCATCAGCGAAGGAAACAACTGTGCTCAACAATAGAATGCCTTTGCTTGATCACGTGCTCACATGGGATTAAATAAACTCCTGTGTACATTAGCGAAGGAGATAATGCTAGTATACTAGGCACAGTAAATAAGTAAAATGCCCTTTGATACGTGATAAGAGTTAATATAAATACAACTGCTGTGCGCATCAGCGAAGGAGAGAATGAAAAACTGAGCGCAATGGAAATCAAGCTGTGCGCATCAGAGCGATAATATAGTCACATTGAGTTTGACTACGACTGCTGTGCGCATCAGCGAAGAAAACGGCAGAGCGCATGTAAATTAGGCTGTGCGCATCAGCGCTGAAGTCCGATGCGTTGCTACGGCAATACAAACTTGCCGGAATGCTACAAAATGGCCTCACGCAACGTCAGGCGTGTGGTCACAACGTCGCGTGTAGCAGGTCAGGCAGCGTTGCAGGAGAAGGATGCGGCTCGCGCAGGAGGAGCACAGCAGCGCATGAACAAGAGCGGTGAACCAAAAAGTTCCTCAGAGAGCCCGAACTGGCTTTTACCACACGCAGGCATCCAGACATCAAAGGGAATACCAGCCAAAGGATTTCCCAAACGAAACAGGATTCATCCACGGAATCAACAGCAAGCAGGAGATCGGGAACACAGGATCACAGGAATGACGCAGGGAGAAGGACGTCTGGACCAGGGAATCGATGAAATGGAAGAGCAGGACTGGCCAACCTCATCATCAATGAAAAGATGAGCCCAACGCAGGTAAGGGGGAGGCTAGTTTATTACGACCAGTCCCATCAGCTCCCTCGCAGCAACTGCCCAACATAGAATCCCACATTGCCACTTTAAGTTGGAACACTCTGAGTGCGAGTGCAACTCGAGCCAGAGAGAACCCAACACTCTGCAAACTCAAAATTTGCACACTCAGCAGGAAAAGTGAAAAGAAACAAGTATGCATCCAAGGCTCTCTTATTTTGCTTACACAGTGGTACTGTTTGACTAAACGTGGCCCTCTCTATATGCTGAGTAATATTTGGTCCTCTGACTCAACCTTTAGAAAATTATATTTTAAACCAATTTTTGAGGCAGCAGCTTTAATGGTGAGTAGGCTTTGAACAGGCATAATCCTAGCCTCTTGTCCTGTCAGGGAATGTAACATTTCCTAGCTATTGAAAAAGAAAGTTTGAGAAACAAAGTTTAAATTCTATTAAGAACATGGAGGCAAGGATTATCCCACCCAGGAATCTCCAAGAAAATGATTTGACCCTCACATGGTAAGTAATCCTTTGGAAGTAAATAAGGGTTTTTCTTATAATGTTCAATATTGTATATGAATATTGGAAGGTAGAAGAAAATTGTGTTACAGTTGTCAGATTTTGTACTATGATGGAGGTATGACAGTATTAAAATTGTTTATGATGTACAATGCGGTCATCGTAAATGTGTTAATGTGAATAGATGTTTTAAATCATGGTAACATGATGAGATTATTTGTTAAAGAACTGGAAAATTAAGTTGTTGATTTCTTAGGTATAGACAGAAGAATGACGAGTAAAAGAAAGAACAGTTTTGATCAATTCAAGATGGAGGCCGGAGCGGATGTGTCAACCTGAGGTCTGGCCTCCACGCAGTGAAATCCATCACCATCCTGTGCTACCACAGCCATTACCTTTATTCCGCTGGCTGGCGTAGGAATCCTACCTGCGGCGTGGAGAGTTTTAAACCGAGGTGTACTTCTTGCCGTGGTAGCAGACGCAGGAGTTCCGGAGGGAGCAGGCGAGTGCCGACGTCCTTGCAGGCGCTGAATTGTCTGCCTTCGAGATGCTGGCCCGATCACCCTGGGACCTGAGAGCGAGGGAAGCTTAGTGGGACTAGCTGGGCCTTGATTACTAGAGACGGTCCCATCCATTCTGTGCAACGTACGTGGCGTCATCCATCGGTAGACTCCCAGTTGTGGAGCCTCCTGTGGAGGACCCAGAAGGTTTGAAGAGTGCCGGTGGACATGCAAGCCCAGATTGCCTGCTGCCTAGACATTCGGCAGGGCAAGCCTGGCGGCCCGACCAGCTGCCCTGTGACTTGAATGCACTGTTGGCAAGCTGGGCTTGCCGTGGCCTCACTGTGGGTACTTGAGCCAGGCATTACGTCGTGGCAGAAATCTGCCTGCCCTGAGCGTCCTCCCTCTTCCCAGAGATGTAGCCCAGGACAGCTTAAGTTCAGGCCGCAGAGCCAGAATGCTGTCTCCGCCCACCACCACTCGGCCCTCTACCCCCATGGCCATCTCCACCTCAGGGATCCCTCCAGATCCAAAACCACCGCCGTAAGTGCAACAGCACCTGAAGGCCTGACTGAACACTGAAAGAATTTCATGCTCTGTAGATATGTAATATATAATTGTCCAACCCTAATCTCTTTTTAAAATGTAATCTTGAGTGAATTTCCATCTTGTGTATGTATATATATATATATATATATATATATCGTCGCTCCTCTTGCACCAAACTCACGCACTCATACACGGGTGCTGTATGCGGGGGGTGCTCCCGCAATATATTACGCTCAACTACGAAAGCGCTGTATTAAGATTGAATTCCCCATACAGGGCAGGATGAGGTAATGAGCAGTAAGAATGAATTTACATTCCCGCGTAGCTCAAACTTGAACAAATGATTATAAAAATCCATATGTACTGGGGTATTTACTAAGTGCATGAAACATCGTTACAAAATGGCGCCTACGTTTGTACTTAGATATTTGTCCTTTGTTTATGTTTACGTTTATGATTTCGAAAAGTGATCACGGGTTAACAATAATAAAAAGATGGCAGTCTTGGCGCACCCTCTTACCACAGAGGAAGGCGAATGCCGAAACGCGTCTGGTGCGTTTGAGAGTCCAAATAAAATATATGACTCTCCCCCCGTGAGGGCTGTGTCTTTTTGAAAATTGGGAAGAAGACGAGGAGCGTAATATATATATATATATATATATATATATATATATATATATATATATATATATATATATATATATATATAAATGCAAAAAAGAAGGAGAGAACTCTGGGTAGGTCTCAGTTTAGGTGGAAAGCAGCTCCTGTTAGAGCACTCTCAACACCAGCGACACTCTAGATCTGCTCACCTCAAATGTTCTCTCCTTCTTTTTTGCATAAATTATGCGTCACTCTATGCCTGAAAGGGTTTTGTTTTGACTTAATACTGGGTACTCCCTTGTGTCTGGACAAAGTTATACCTCTCTGAAGAGCTCTAATTAGAGCGAAACACTATGTCAGGGGTTGCTTTTACTCATTTCAGGTTGGCTTGAGTTGGTATTTCACCAATTCAAAGCTGTAATATTGTGCCTGGAGTGATAAATGGCTTTTGTTATTTTACAGCTCGGCAAGGACTGCACTGTACTAGTCCTATGCTAAAAGACTTTGCTGTTTAAATGTCAAAAGACTTTGTCATTTTCTATCTCGGTGTGGATAGCACTGTGCTAATCCTATGCTTAAAAACTTTGATAGAAAAACAGACATTTGAGGTGAGCAGATCTAGAGTGTCGCTGGTGTTGAGAGTGCTCTAACAGGAGCTGCTTTCCACCTAAACTGAGACCTACCCAGAGTTCTCTCCTTCTTTTTTGCATAATTTATGCGTCACTCTATGCCTGAAAGGGTTTTGTTTTGACTTAATACTGGGTGCTCCCTTGTGTCTGGACAAAGCTATACCTCTTTTAAGAGCTCTAATTAGAGTGAAACACTGTGTCAGGGGTTGCTTTTACTCATTTCAGGTTGGCTTGAGTTGGTATTTTACCAATTCAAAGCTGTAATATTGTGCCTGGAGTGATAAATGGCTTTTGTTATTTTACAGCTCGGCAAGGACTGCACTGTACTAGTCCTATGCTTAAAGACTTTGCTGTTTAAATGTCAAAAGACTTTGTCATTTTCTATCTCGGCGTGGATAGCACTGTGCTAATCCTATGCTTAAAAACGTTGATAGAAAAACAGACATTTGAGGTGAGCAGATCTAGAGTGTCGCTGGTGTTGAGAGTTCTCTAACAGGAGCTGCTTTCCACCTAAACTGAGACCTACCCAGAGTTCTCTCCTTCTTTTTTGCATAATTTATGCGTCACTCTATGCCTGAGAGGGTTTTGTTTTGACTTAATACTGGGTGCTCCCTTGTGTCTGGACAAAGCTATACCTCTCTGAAGAGCTCTAATTAGAGTGAAACACTGTGTCAGGGGTTGCTTTTACTCATTTCAGGTTGGCTTGAGTTGGTATTTTACCAATTCAAAGCTGTAATATTGTGCCTGGAGTGATAAATGGCTTTTGTTATTTTACAGCTCGACAAGGACTGCACTGTACTAGTCCTATGCTTAAAGACTTTGCTGTTTAAATGTCAAAAGACTTTGTCATTTTCTATCTCGGCGTGGATAGCACTGTGCTAATCCTATGCTTAAAAACTTTGATAGAAAAACAGACATTTGAGGTGAGCAGATCTAGAGTGTCGCTGGTGTTGAGAGTGCTCTAACAGGAGCTGCTTTCCACCTAAACTGAGACCTACCCAGAGTTCTCTCCTTCTTTTTTGCATAATTTATGCGTCACTCTATGCCTGAAAGGGTTTTGTTTTGACTTAATACTGGGTGTTCCCTTGTGTCTGGACAAAGCTATACCTCTCTGAAGAGCTCTAATTAGAGTGAAACACTGTGTCAGGGGTTGCTTTTACTCATTTCAGGTTGGCTTGAGTTGGTATTTTACCAATTCAAAGCTGTAATATTGTGCCTGGAGTGATAAATGGCTTTTGTTATTTTACAGCTCGACAAGGACTGCACTGTACTAGTCCTATGCTTAAAGACTTTGCTGTTTAAATGTCAAAAGACTTTGTCATTTTCTATCTCGGCGTGGATAGCACTGTGCTAATCCTATGCTTAAAAACTTTGATAGAAAACCAGACATTTGAGGTGAGCAGATCTAGAGTGTTGCTGGTGTTGAGAGTGCTCTAACAGGAGCTGCTTTCCACCTAAACTGAGACCTACCCAGAGTTCTCTCCTTCTTTTGTGCATAATTTATGCGTCACTCTATGCCTGAAAGGGTTGTTTTGATATATATATATATATATATATATATATATATATATATATATATATATATATATATGTCTAAATAAATAAATAAATATATATATATATATATATCGCCTGCCCCACCAATTTTAGAACAAAATCTAAATTCTGTCCGTTGATGCTGAAGGACAATGTTGATATATTTCATGATCGTGTAACCTCACAGTTGAAAGATCTACAAATTAAAACAGCTAACTCTTTAAAACGCCACACATACAGAGACAGAGAATATCATACTTTAATCAAAAAGTTGAGAGACAACAAAAATCTTGTGATCAGACAATCAGATAAAGGGGGTAACGTGGTATTGTGGCCACGTAAGATGTACCTTGAGGAAGCCTACAAACAATTGAATGACAGGGATTGCTATAGACGTATCTCTATGCAGGACGCTATGCAAACCAGAAATGCAATCTACCTTAAGTTATCTGCTTGGAGAAGCAAGGGCTTGATCTCTATGGATGAATATAAATTCCTTAAAAAGGACTTTCCGATGACGCCAGTCATCTATTTCATCCCCAAGGTACACAAAAATGAGCACCAACCCCCTGGCAGGCCTATTATATCTGCTCGCAATAGCCTGTTAGAGAACATGAGTAGATACATCGATTTTTTTCTACAGGACTTTGTGAGAGGCCTACCCTCTTTTATCTTGGACACCAGTGATCTGTTGAGAAAATTACATGACTTTGCATGGAGTCCGAGCTATGTTATGATATCCATGGATGTGACCTCACTTTATACTAGTATCGTCCATACTGACGGTTTAAAGGCCACGCAACATTTTCTCGACAAGAGAGACATTGGTTTCCAAGAACATTCTAAAATGGTTTATGATATGATCACAATATGTCTTGAGAATAATATATTTTTATTTGCTAATCAACTTTTTTTGCAGACCCGGGGTGTGGCAATGGGGGCCTGCTTTTCACCCAGTTACGCCTGTCTCCATATGGGGTACTGGGAGGAGCAGGTCCTGATGAAACAACATGCTGCCACCATGAACACTAAGGTCAAACTTTGGTTAAGGTACATAGATGACCTACTTATAGTATGGGACGGTACCGAAGATGAGGCTGTACAGTTCATAGAGATATTGAATACCAACAACTTCAATATCCAATTTACTAGTACTCTCAGTAGGTCATCTATAGTTTTCTTAGATGTTGAGGTGTTTGTAGAGGCAGGTAAACTTCAAACAAAACTTCATCGCAAACCTACAGCAGGGAATACACTGCTGCATGCAGAGAGTCAACATCCTGCACACTTGATCCGCAGCATCCCTTATGGGGAAATGCTGCGAATTCGAAGAATTTGCAGCAATGAACTTGATTGCCGGATGGCACAATCCCTCTGTAGAGAACGGTTCTTGCAAAGAGGCTATAAACCAGCAATCATTGATAGTGCCATGGTTAGGGCCAACAAGACAGATAGAACCACACTCCTGGGCTCAGGAAGTGTTCGACCCACAATTCCAACAGTCAGGTCGGGGGAGGAGACAAGGCTAATAATGACTTATAACAGTCAACACAAAAGTATCTTTAGAATAGTCAAGGACAATTGGTTCCTGGTCTCCAGTGACCCGATTATTGGTTCTCAATTTGGCCCTCAGCCTAGCATTACCTACCGGAAGGCACGGGCTATGCAGGACAGTCTTGTGTCCAGCAGCCCCGAGGTAGCTCAAGCCTCATGGCTTAGTGGCAGCAAAGGTTTTTTGAGGTGCTCAAATTGCAAAGCTTGCAAACACGGCATCAGCAAAACAGAGGTGATGACTCCTCTTTCTCCCTTTCCCATTAAAATTAAACAGAAACTAAACTGTAAATCAGAGTTTGCTGTTTACGTCCTGGAATGCCCATGCGGGTTGAGGTATGTGGGAAGTACCCGACCGCATGTTCACAAGCGGATATTACAACATCTGCGAGCGATTACTCATGCAGACGCTACGTACCCGGTAACCAGGCATTTTGAAAGTCAACATGGAAAGGACGCTTCCCTATTGAAATATTTTGTGATAGACTGTGTTCCTCCCCAAAGGAGAGGTGGTGATCGGGAGTCTCTGTTGCGAAAATTGGAGACCCGATATATAATCCTATTAGACACTAAGGCACCACAGGGTCTCAATACTGGGGAGGACTGCCACACCTATCTTTAGGTTTTAATATCCAGTCGATGCCAGTGACATTGTTTTGTGCATCTCTTTTAAGTCCACTCTGCCAGTTCTTATATATGAAGTTTTAACCTGTATTACTGCAATGTGACTTACTATATGAAATTGCTCTGATGTATATTAACTGTTTCCCTATTTTCATCTCCATGACCATTATTTTAATTCACCAATCAAATATAGCACTAAATGTGGGAGCACTTTATTCCATCACTGTGTTTTAGTAAATTGCGTATTTTGCACATGTGTATTTTACCAGTAATAGGCCTGTGGTAATATTAGCCCACTTGGGCTTAATAACATTGCAATGAACTAGGAGTCCATGACATACGGAACCTCAATTTTCATTGTGTTTTGTACAGAGTTTTGGTGATTTTAATGGTTATATTTTCAACATATTTATATGACTATTTATTGGTTTTAACTTTTATCGCATTTTAAAAGTTAATTTTGCCGATGCCATGTAGACTCTTGTAAATAGCTGTTAGCAGTATATGTATGGTAATATAGTTGTGTGATAACTATGCTTACCATATATCGCTTATGTTTTGCAGCAACTATTATGGTATACACTTGTGCTAATTCAGACATTTATGTCGTTATGTAACATTCTAAATGCTTGGGAACTATGACAGTATTTTGTTTGTTTCCATTAACACGTGATGGCACTTTGCACTTTAAATAGGTGATCAGCCCTCTTGACGCTTGTCATGTGATCAAGGCTATCTCTAGCCGAAACGCGTCATGGCGGACTGGTGCTGGGCTAGCACTCAATAAAGATATTTGCACTTTCCTTGGGTCTCGCTGCTCTTGTTTGGTTCGACGGCGATTGCTGCTGCTGTTGCTGAGCATTTCGACTTGAGAGCACCACATACCTTATATAAATATATATATATATATATATATATATATATATATATATATATATATATATTACAACAAGGCGGCTCCCTTTTCCTCCGTTAGGCGCTCCTTGATTCTGGTCGCGTTACTCCTGCGGTCGAGCCTGACCGCTATAAATTCAACAGGTTTCCCCAGCAAGGGGAAGGATGGAGTCGCAGAAAGAAACAGGCTGTGGGCGTTCTAGAGTGTATATTTTCTTTTAATCCATTAATCCATCGGGGGTTGTAAAACAATATAGAAACCAACGCGTTTCGACAGCGTCCGCTGTCTTGCTCACGGTATAATGTGCACGGACTATTCTGCTCACACCGTGAACTGTCAACAGGTGTGCAGATACTTACGGGGGCGGAGTGTGACCTTGACCAATCACAGGGCAGCAGGATTAAAACTCGTGTTGTGAACAGCCTCCTTGATTCTTGGGCGCTGATGAAGGCAGATGAAAGTGCCGAAATGCATTCGCCAACACAGGAATAAAATTTGCTTCCAAAAGATGTTCCCCGGCGTGGTCTCTGCTCATTTCTTTGGAAAGGAGGTTTGGTGCATATATATATATATATATATATGTATATATATATATATATATATATATATATATATATATATATATATATATATATATATATATATATATATATATATATGTTCAAAGAGTTCAAAACCGTAGGTCAGGTCCGCAATCTCCGGAACACCAACACAGCAAAGAACACGAGACCTAGGAATCAGGTGAGCTTGTTATTTTAATAGCACCTTCGCCAGCATAACGTTTCGGCCTGCACAGAGGCCTTGGTCACATGACGCAATGGAGAGCGTGGGCAAAATTTAAAGTGAAAGTGCTTGAGTTTTAAAACATTTGATTGGACAGCAGCGTGAATAGGAAAACACCGTGGAAGACAGACTTGTCAAGGCACATATTGGGATAATCCCAATAACTAAACACATCATTCCAATTTGAGTGACACATGCCTAGTTAGTTAAATCCGTTTTGATTCACATCATTAACCATTTAAGATATGAAAAATTGCAGTTTGGAGGCTCATTCCCTGATAATATTTTCAAGGTAAATACAAAAAACACAATTTGCGGATAAACCCATATACCGTAAATGAACAATCAGCTGCCACCAACTAATCCACCCCTTCTGGCACATGGTTAGCATGCTATCATCGGATGTGTAAGCAGAAAGGGGAGGAAGATAATGAGAAAAAACAAATATAATATTATTTTGTCCACCCCCTATATATATATATATATATATATATATATATATATATTACCTACTGGCGGTCGCCAGTAGGTATATATAGTTAGGATTTTTTCTCTATGGGATTTTTGAAAGTTCTATGTCTAATAACTTTGGCGTTTGTGGACGGAATTGGCTGAAATTTTCAGGAAAATGGAACATTATGATTCTGAGCAGCCCCTGAAAATTTGGGGGGGGGTTCGTCAAGGGGGGGCCGAGAAAAAAGGGGGTCCCAAAATGCGTTTTTCCCATGTTAATTTCCATAGGGCGGTTGGCCTCACTTTTAGCCCGAACGGCTGAATGGATTTGCATGAAACTTGGCAAAATTGTAGGGACTGTTAGCCCGATGTGCCTTTGCTAGGTCTCAATATATGTGCTCCAGTGGATTTTGATAAATTAACGTTCAAAAAAATATATATATCTGTAACAGCGCTCCGGGTAGCGCTCCGGTTCGCGTACTTGACGCGTAACGGAACTTCGCGAAGCAAAGCTGATTGGCTCTCCGGTCCTGTCAACATTCTAAACAGTCCGGAGCGGCCGCCATCTTGTCTCTCGGTAGGATCGAGAGACAAGAGGAGGCCAAAACAAAGGGGGAGCGCCCGGTACGCTTTTGTGCAATGGGCAGTGGTAATCTAAATGATGAGGGGGGGGGGGGGGGCAGCGTTCAAAGCACATCAGCGTGCATAAACACAAAAATGTTTTTATCTACCACGTACTTGACTTATCTCTAGCTTTATTAATACAATAATCAATAATGAAAAATCGACATCAATAGGGTTGTCCGTATTCCCAGTCAGTACCCTTCCCCGCCCACCATGTGCACAAAGACCGCATACATCCCCCATAACGTCAAGGCTAAGTAACTAGAACGTCATAAGGAGTTGCAAGTCGCTCCCATACTGGCGCCATTTTGGTCGAGGCCAGGCAGGTCCAGAGTATAGTTCAATGTCTCTAATAAGTAGCGGCAGGACCAGAATCCCTTTCGGCAGTTCTGGCTTCGTCATTACGAGCACTAGAAAACAAGACATTCTGGGCAATACCACCCTTGACGCAGCCCTTTATTCTACAAGATGGTCTCTTTCAAAAGCCAGGGGTATAGGAGTATGTAACAAGCGAGCCATTTAATTGAAAAAACTAAACGTGACAAACGGTTGCAGGATCAGTGAAGGTTGATTTTATAATTGAAAGTATAACAGGATCAGTTACAATAAAATCGTTCATACGCACACCATGGGCGAGTATCATGGTAACATTATTTCGAAGCTTTATTAATACAATAATCAATAATGAAAAATCGACATCAATAGGGTTGTCCGTATTCCTAGTCAGTACCCTTCCCCGCCCGCCATGTGCACAAAGACCGCATACATCCCCCATAACGTCAAGGCTAAGTAACTAGAACATCATAAGGAGTTGCAAGTCGCTCCCATACTGGCGCCATTTTGGTCGAGGCCAGGCAGGTCCAGAGTATAGTTCAATGTCTCCAATACGTAGCGGCAGGAGCAGAATCCCTTTCGGCAGTTCTGGCTTCGTCATTACGAGCACTAGAAAACAAGACATTCTGGGCAATACCACCCTTGACGCAGCCCTTTATTCTACAAGATGGTGTCTTTCAAAAGCCAGGGGTATAGGAGTATGTAACAAGCGAGCCATTTAATTGAAAAAACTAAACGTGACAAACGGTTGCAGAATCAGTGAAGGTTGATTTTTTAATTGAAGGTATAACAGGATCAGTTACAATAAAATCGTCCATACGCACACCATGGGCGAGTATCATGGGTAACATTACTTCGAAGCTTTATTAATACAATAATCAATAATGAAAAATCGAAATCAATAGGGTTGTCCGTATTCCCAGTCAGTACCCTTCCCCGCCCGCCATGTGCACAAAGACCGCATACATCCCCCATAACGTCAAGGCTAAGTAACTAGAACGTCATAAGGAGTTGCAAGTCACTCCCATACTGGCGCCATTTTGGTCGAGGCCAGGCAGGTCCAGAGTATAGTTCAATTGTAGTGTAGCTCCTATTTTCCTAATAGGCTCTGCGCATTGGAATAATACCTACAGCAGTAAAGGCCTAGACCAGATGTTAACTAGGTCTACTACTGTCGATACTAGACTTAATTTTTGGGTTTGCCAGCGTAGCTCAGAGTTCGCTAGAAACTTTCTCGAATGTTCAAGGAGGAATTAACTTCCCTGATTAGACAAGAAGGGATTTAGTTTCTGACAACCATAGAACATGACAACTTTGCTCTCCCCTAATCAAGAGTCAATCTCGAGAGTCGTGTGAGCACAAGGCAATTATTTTACTCAGTCAGTACGTGCATTCTTAGTCTCATCAGATTGTAGAGAAAAGGAAGAGACGGGCGTGTTCAAAAAAAGGTGTTATTTATTGATCAGTCTCTTTTCTCATACATGAGAAATGGATCGATATTATTGCAATACTTATAGTTAAGTAAAGTGCATACATTAAAAGCAATAGTATAAAATAATACTGTAAAAACATTGATATGGTTTCTGAGCCATATGATGTTTAAAATGATTAAAATATATTTACATACACATATACATTTGACTAAACGTACTCAACTGGTGTTTCTAAATACGCCTACCCCGTGTACCTGACCTAAGTCTAATGCGTGGGCGGGAATAGAAAGTTACAGTTTAAGTTAAGTTTGTTTTTGCCAAGTGAATAACTAAAGAATTCTCTGTGAGGGGTTATTCAGTTCTGTACCTGGAATTTAGGATGAATGAGGAATGGTATCTCTTTCTCTGCTCTCGATATTCCAGGCTGCCTGCGAGGGCTGCCCAGAAACGCCGGTGCTGGGTCTCTCGGCTTGAGATAGCAGCGCGTCTCTCAGCGCGTCAGGAAGGCGGGGCTGCTGCCAGCGGGGTCTGCTTCTGCTCTCGGCTTCGGCAAGTGTGGCTGCTCCGTCTTGTCACCACGCGTGTGTTTGCATAGGGCAAGATCGGCAATATTTATACCTTAAAGGTGCCGAGATTGACGTAAAGATGGACATAGATACGTCAATAAAGATGTCATACGACTTGCTCGTTAGCACATTCTTTTACTGAAGTTCTCTGTGAAATCAAAACAATGGCCGCACGGATTTTCCAGGTTGTCATAGGTTTGATTTGTTATGAGAACGTCGTATGCCTTATCAGGGGCTGGAGGAATGTCGCTTGTCTAATTAGATCTCAAGCGTTATGACCTAATCAGATAACACGTTCCTGTGCCGTAGTGTGACTGCGTCAGATAACGGTATCTGCATCATGGGGGCTGTTCTTGCCTCATGGGCTGATTGTTAGTTAACTTGATAGTTAGTTTAACCAGAATAGGGTCAGGAATAGGGGGATCGATTCAGAACCTATAGGAATACACGACACCCACTCCACGCTAACTATGGTCATATTTACTAATCTATGCATAGTATAACATAGTACAACATACTATAGAGTATAGTGTATACCTTACCACCCCAAAATACATAAATGCATTTTGAAATTTTCAAATATACTGAAAAATTGCAGTCATATATATTGTATGCACTTAAGCTATGAATTAAATGCAAAAGTAAACACGCATTTGTATGCATTATTGCTAATTTGGTATTTGAAAAATACACATGAAATGGCTCTTAATATAGCTATACAGAAAGGAAGTTCGAGACCATCTCATCACATAATAAAATATTTGTGAACATCCCAGCGGGCAACTAAAGTTTATAGAGTATCTAAAAATAGAAATCTTAGTTCTCTAGGAATAGTTTCTTACTTTAAGCAGAAGATAAGTGTCCCGAAAAATTTGTGAAAAATAATTTGGGGCTGCTAAAAAATTGTTGTCCGTGAACTGGTGGGAAGAATTGTTCATGTGACTTTATTTTTAAAGTTGAAGGCCGAATTCAGGGAACGCCGTGTGCGAGCTTGCTCAAAAGTCTCTATTTCTGTTCTGGAGAGAACATCATATCATTCAGGCTTTCGAAAAAACTGTCAACAGCTTCATGGGAAAGTTCCACTAAGTCGGAAATAGGGGTAACCATGCATTCGTGCGCATGATTGTCTGCATTGACATTCTGATTCGCATTGCTGACAGAAGGTCGTACCTGTTCGATGCTGCTTTCATCTTGAACTTCACTACTCTTCAATCGCAGTGGTGAAGATTCCAGGAATGCCGTCATCAGGATTGGCAGCCTTTGAGGGCAGCACAAAGCGTGAACCTTGGTAGGAACCAACAGTGTATCTGCATCCACTGGCGCATCCGATTGTAGCGTCAGACAGGTGTCTAACACGCATTCTTCTCCGCATAGCAGACACCTTAGTACAGGTAAAACACACCTTTGCCACATTGGTCGAAATGATAGAAACCAAGTCATGTTTAGGTCTCTAAGTCGGGAGAGTCCCAGGATTTTTGATATCCGGTCCCGGTATCCAATGGCTAGGATCGTATCTTCCATTGTCGCGAGAGTTTGATCTGTGACATGGGTTGCCATAACGAAAAATAAGGACTAAGAATAGGATTCCTGCAATTAGTCCCAAGATCAGGGGAAGTCCGCCAAAAATCGAATGGACGAAATCTGGAAAAATACCCAGTATGGCTTTGAATGGTGTTAATGCCATCGAAAATACTGTCTTAAATACCCCTGAGATCCCATTGGTATCAGAAATATTTAAGATTTCGCTCAGGATTTCCGCGAAATGTACGGGGGAATTAGTTGATAATAATGTATGTATCTCTGCAGTCGTCCTTGCGACTTGTAGATCATACGTTTCTTTTGATGACGTGAGCCTTGTAGGCGTCTGAAGAAGCACTGTTTTCATTCTGCTTAAAGTATCTATTCGAATAGAAGTAATTTTCAAACTGGGCCATGCCCTTGCCTCCCTGTCTGGAAAGGAGCTGGGGAATAAAGAACGTCCACAGCACTTGACCTTCGCCGTCGTAGTGACTAGATAAGGAGTCCCGGGCATAAGACTACAACATCTGCGGTCTACAATAAGAATGTAACTCCCATTATAGAGTCTTTGAAAGAGTGGTTCTATTTCAGTTGCAGGTGCGCCTTGCTGGTGACATGAAAGGTTGTACGAATTCCCTTCACAGGCTCCGTGCAAACTAATACCGTTACACAGAAGCGTGCCGCTTAGTGACATAGCACAATTGTTGCCACTAAGAAACACTTTCTGTCCTTTATTACTGACACATGCATGTGAATAGGGCAGGTTCCAAGTTGTTTTAAGGTACCCCTTTCCCAATTTCTCGTACATGCCAGCCTGTATATATTTTTGGCAGTATTGAAACCTGAAGGTTGAGATTGGAATATTTATGATTCCGTGTATTATCCATTCACTGACAGGTCGTTCTGACATTGTCATTGGTAATCTTTCTAGTTTTTCAATGCTCAAGATTGTATAATCAGCACCCTTTTGCGCCATACCGATTTGTCTATCAGTAAGGTTAAAGATTTGGAATAGTGACGTTGTGTTGATTAAACGCCAAGGCACATAGCCTGAACGCAGATTTTGTAACGTCCAGCCAAGCTGTACAATAGAACGCAATTGTGACTGACCATGTTGTAATAACAGTAAATCTTGCGATAATATATTGATTGCTGAAGACACAATGCTGTCCAATGAAAAAATTCTGGAGGACAGAGTCATTAACCCATTGTCCACTACAGATAGTGATTTTTCCAAATGAATACGGTCAATTTCCCGTATTCTTTCTGCTGTCTCAATTTGAGTAACCTTCCAGGCCTCATTGTATGCTGCATATACAGAGGCTGCTATGAAACGCTTTTGACGCTGTTTGCGTGGTCCCATTATGAAAGCACGCATGTCAGCACCATCAGTAAGTAAAGTTAGGTGTTGCTTAATTTCAGGCAGTGTGGAAGTTTGTAGCCATTGAAGGCATAATTTGCCCACACTGTAGGTTGTTATTATCCCTGGGTGATGTCTTTGGGGATATCTAGGGTCTGGCCTGGTCATTTTGAAACCCTGTGTTTTATTCAGGAATCTATCTTGACAGTTATTTGTATCTGTGGGCCAGATCAACCATTGTTTCCAATCAGGATGTGTTCTGTTTTGGTTTAGTATATGGTTTACGTCTATCTCTTCATCTGTATCAGAGCTATTGCTAAACATTGTTGGCTTTGGAATAGACGGTTTAATTAAATCTTTGATTTTGGCTAAGCCAAGACAGGTAGTTTGTTGAACAGTGTCATTTAAAAATATCATTTGTTTTGGGATCATGCAGGCTCTAAACAAAGCTTCTATACCCTGTACTTGCCATTCTTTTGTACCCCAAACACTTTTCAAATCAACATTTTTGTCCCAATAATCAAATCCAAATGTATTCATTTTTTCAAAGAATGAATCTGAATATATCAATTTTGTGTTGGTTATCATGGTTTTCATCCCTGTCTTGTTTGACAATTTAAAATAAAATGTTTCAGCATTACTTATGTTAAAACCTGAAAAATATGAATATTTGTCATATACGGTTCTAGAGCTTCCTTTTGGAGGTGTAGCACAATGTTCCCATTGATTATAACTTAAAACATTTCTAGGTTGTGCAGATTTATGTAAAAAATGGTTACCATAATGGTTATAGCAATACATACTATCATAATTTGTAGAACCTTGCAAATAATCATGTTTTGTAAATTTAGCAGACATTACTAAGTCAGACATCATGTTGTTAATACTTTCGAAGTCCCAATCATCAGCAAATGAGTTTGGTTTTGCAAAGTCACTCAAGGAGATCTTGATTTGGTGTGGATATTTCAGGATCTCGACCGGACCATAAATTTCATAGTCAGTGTTGTCCCAGGCTACCCCACCAGGTATAGGATTGGCTGTGAAGTTGGCTGAAGAAAGTTCTCTTTTCTCGACGTGTGAAGATGTGTGTGGTTTGAGGACCAAGTTGATGTTCTGACTTGCTGTGTCCATTTTAGCATATTTTCCCTCAATGAAGCGTCCCAAAGTAAATACCATGATGAGCCAAAGTATGAGGATAAATGCACCAAAACCCACCCAAAATTCAATCCATGGAGAAACCAGATATGTTTCTTTCAGATGTTTCAAAAGTTCCTTAGCTTTGTCTTTAAAGGATTTTGATGATGGCTGTGTCTTTGATTCACTGAAGCCGTCAGAGGAATCATCGAAGTTGATGAAGTAACCGGATGCAGTTCTGTCAATTGTTCCAATTGGTTCAGGATTTCTGTTTTTTGCATTTTCACTTGGTACTTCAGTATAGATTGGTGTGTCTCTGCTAAATGTCTTTATTTGGGTTTTCAGAGGTCTGAGTTCTATTGCATTGTTGCATAGTCCTTGTTGTTCTTCTGTAGGCGTTTCGAATGTGATGAGCCTTTTTGTTAGGACCTCTGTGCTGGTAGCAAACCTTGGTGTTCTGCTACTTATTGGGAGTCCACTTGGCCTACTGTTTGTTATCGGCCACATGTTGTGGTTTTACCAGGTCGATGGATACAACTCGGTTCTCCTTTTTACCAGCAAGTGGCGGTAGTACAACTGATCTTGTCCCGTTGACAGACAAGACAGGAACTGCTTTTCTGTAGGAAGGCCCAAATTCCTTCTTTACCGCGATCTTTTCCCTGACTAGATCCCCGACTTTTGGAATCCAGACAGGTCTTGCTGGGACAGGTGGTGATTCTTCAGTGGTCGTTGGCTGTTGTTTCAACTGTATGTTGCTCAGGGCTTTTCTTGTTTTGTTTAAGTCCTGCAAAATAGCCAAACGGTCTTTGACATCAAAGCTTTTTTCTTTAACCACTGAAGTCTGACTATCAAGGTCAGAGATCATCATCCTAGTTCCAAATAATAATTCGTACGGACTGAATCCCTTCAGAGAATTTCTTGGCAAGTTATTTAGACTACGTTGGACACTTATTAGATGTTTGACCCACCCAGCTCCCGAACCTAATATCCTTTCCATTATAGATTGCTTTCTGCCTTGGTTTTTTCTTTACACCATCCAGTACCCTCAGGAAGGAAGTGAGAAGATTCCCGCTGGGCTATGCTCATTTGGCCATGTTTCCCCCCAGGCTGGTGTGCCAGAGTGAAAACAATGGTCGAACGTAACATGCTCTTAGCGTATATGCCATTTAGACTCGCAAATCTTGTTTAATAGTCCGGACGTCAGCCGAGTGCTGGTGATCTACATTATAAGTGGAAACTAGCCTGTATATGTTAATCGCAAGCCATTCTTTTTGCTGGTAATATTATCTGCCTTGATACGACGAGGTATTAAACTGCTTCTCTCCCCACTGCGATCTCTGTTGCAGTTTGGGCAGTTTTTTACAAACATGGTGTAGTGCAGGCTCATGCCTGGCCACCAGTACCGTGATTGTAATTCTTCCAGAGAATCTTTTAATTTAAGGTGTCTGAGACCCTCGCCCATGTGTGCGTCTGCGATTAACAAGTTTCTCCTGTCCATGTTTGGAATCACTCTATCCCCCACTCCAGGGATTCGAGCAAAAGGGACGGAGTTTGCATCGATTATGTATGTATAATTGAGTGGATAGTTGATCGGTAGTGCTGAGCAGTCGCCGTTTGATGACGTTTTCACCGCCAGCATTGTTTCACCGTCAATGTATTTTAATGTACGCTTTTTTCGATCTACGGGAGCCGGTATAGTGGCTGCCGCTGCGGCTGTTTCAGCCAATGAATTCCCTACAACGTGAACGCCATCACGCTGATGACTCAGTGAGTGAGTCACGTGAGTCTTTGGTAGTTCTTTTTGTAAAAGAGCTATTTGTTCCCAGAGCAGTTTCTGCTTTATTGGTGCATCTGTGTCATCTTTGTAACCGTTCTGAATCCATGTCTGCAAATCCTTGTTATATGCTTTGACGCAGTAATATGAATCTGACACTATAAGTGTCGGGAATTCGCGATCCGCATTATCTAGCGCCATTTTCAAAGCTATTATTTCAGTTTGTTGTTCTGAATTAGTTTCTACTGAGTGTGATTTTGTTAATAGAGGTCTTAGTTTACCTCCGCGCCACACTTCTTTTGTAATCTCACATGTGGGGTTGTATGCTTGTTCTCCCCAAACGGAGGGTTGAGCATGTCTGTCTGTATAGATTACACAGGCGTAATGTCGTAGAGGCAGAATGTCGATTGGCAGAGGATACGTCTTTTCATATTTTAGATTTTTTTTTAAATTGTCAACCATGCTATGCTTGATAATTCATATCCTACGTACAAGACTGTCAGATGGGCAATTCTGGACTTTTTAAAGTTGAATTTGTAACCCTCTGCAGCGAACCCAAGTATTATGGTGTTCACCCTTTTCAAGTGAGTCTCCAAGTCATCATCTGTTAAGTAAATGTCATCGACATAGGATAATGCTTCATCATCATATAGTTGTAGTAATTCTGTTACTCTCGCTGAGAATACCCCCGGGCTGTTCTTGTACCCCTGGGCTAACCGACAGAATTGCTTTTGAGTGCCATTTACTGAGAATGCAGTTAAAGATCTGCTCTCTGGTGCTATGTTTTGACAAAAGAATCCATTGGAGATGTCCAAGGTTGTTTTGTATTTTTTGCGCACTATGTTATTCATTAGTGCAGCACTGTGTGAGTTTTGCACTGCAAAGGTTTTGCAACATGTGTTAAGGTGTCGGTAATCCAAAACTAGACGATATGAATTGTCTGGTTTGGAGACCGGAAACAAAGGATTGTTCATTTGTGAGGTGCAAGTTTCAATCACCCCCTGGTATTCTAGCTGATCTAGTATTTCATTTACCTGTTTTTTAGCTTCTTGCTTAATTGGGTACTGCCTTTGTGCAGTAGGTTGTGATTTTAACTGGATTTTGTGAGGAGGGGAGTCCTCATCCCATCCTACATGATTTTTATATAAAGCAGGTGCTAAGGCCACTGCCCACTTTCTAGCAAGTGTGTATTTTTTATGAATCGGGATTTGATTCGAGAAGGCAGGCATAATTACTTCTTCGCCATGAGGGCACTCCCTGACAAACTCTGGTGGCCAGTCTTTTTCAGCTAGAAGGATGTCATAACCCTTTGAGAGATTATCCCAAAATAGTCCCCTTATTTTCCTAGTCTTATCTCCCTCTATACGTAATGTTATCTCGTATATCTTGTGGGGCTTGCTAACTCTGGTGTCTGCAGTTTCCACTTGAAGATATTCATTCGTGTCCACTGTCTCCAGATGATTCATAAGGACTTTGCGAGCTATGCTCACCTCTGCTGCGCTGTCTAGCATTGTCTGAGCCCACTCTCCGTTTTTCAGTTGTGTCCTCAGTATTCTCGGCATTTTTAACTACCTTGATACTGGCTACCTTCTTTTTTGGAAATTGTAATTTCTTTTTTAGCTGAGCAGGTTCCTTGTCTTTGGACTTGGCGTGCTCTTCTGATCGTCCTCTTCTTTCCGATTTCTGCGAGGAAGTCTGAAAAGATTGAGAGGGACGTGTATCAATGTCTTGATATCTATCAGGTTTTTTAATATTATCCCTATTTCTAAGGTTATATCTATTCCCAGAGGGGTCACTCTGCGGTGACCTCTGTCTTTGGTTTGGAGATTTCTCTCTTCGCCTGGGAGACCTCCCTCGGGACTGGAATTTCTTTTCTTTAGGATTGGATTGTTTGTTTCCATCCCAGTTCTTTTTTGGTGAATTATTATTAAAAAATATTTTTTCTGGACTTGTAGTCAGTTGCGGTTTTACTGGTATTCCACCTAGACTATCTCTGCCTAGTTCTTCATAGGATTTTTCTATGATTCTGGCAATTTCAGCTGGTTGGTCTGCTATATCTGTCTCTTTTAACCTCTGGCGGATCGCCACGTTTGCTGCCTCACCTTTTATGTTGGCTAATAATATAGCCGAGACCTGCTTGAAGTCTTTTAGTAATTTCATACCAAGAGTTAAAGCAGGTTCTGGACCGTATTCATCTTGAATTTGTTTTAGCACATCTGGTATTACCGAAATGGATGGAACACCGTGCGTTTTTGTGTAGATGGAAGCAAAGACTGTACCCCAAGTGTCACAGTCCTCAATGTGTGGTGCGATTCCCATTGGGAGACATATAGTCAGAATCCTGTGTTTTTCTAATGGGGTGGTGTCAGGAAACACCGCCTCTATTTGGGCAATTTTCTGTGCCAACCAGAATGGTATCTGTTCCCGTTTAGCTGGAACTTTACCTAGGCAGGATTGGATGTTCTGTGGTGTAATTTTATTTGTGTTCCCCTGGTGAGGGGTCAGCTGTGGAAGTTTAATCGCTGGCTGAATTGTTGAAGTCCGCATTACATACTGAACTAATTGTCTATGAATTTTTAGTAGTTGTTTTAGCTGTATTAACAGCTCTGCTGCAGGCATTCTTTCGATGTCTGGATGTGGTGTGTATCCGGCTAAGACCGGCCACGTTGCTCCTGGTCTTCCTAAAGGACCGAGTCTTGTAATGTGATTGTTATGTTTTAGGGCGCCATCAAATAAGAGCAAATGCTCTTGGAATTTGAGTGGTACTTCCACCTCCTCGAAAGGAGTGTACTCATTAGGAGGTTCCTCTACTTTGTAATAGTGGAAGTACTTTGTTACAGCATTAGCTGCTGGAAAATGTATCCATGAATAATATACCTCTGTCTGCCGATATTCGTGTGCCTCGATTACGAATATGACTGTGCCACCTCTAGGTGTCAGTCCATTTTCTATAAGTTTTAAGGTTATAGATCTCCTTTTAATGACCGGAATGAGTGTTATATTCGGGTCTGCTGCTTGCATGGTAGCATCAGCATCTGCAAGTTCAGTTGCTAATCTAACTGCCTCTCTTTCATCATCACTCTCTGCCATTTTACAGACAGGATGGTATTATGTTTGTTTGCAGATCAGGTTTCTTTATGGAAACAGAGATTAGATGCACAATATTTTGGGAATGTTTTTATCCTTCAACGTTGACTATACCAAGAACCATACATAGGAGTTCCCTCCTGCGAGGTTTTGGAGGATATTACCTTTCACCCACTCCAGACGTCTTTGGAGTATAATGGAAAAAGGGGTCTGAGTGAGAAAGCACGACTGAGTTACTCTAAATGTCTTACGTTAGTTTTATCGCCCTTTCCAAACACGTTGGGCGCCATGTAGTGTAGCTCCTATTTTCCCAATAGGCTCTGCGCATTGGAATAATACCTACAGCAGTAAAGGCCTAGACCAGACGTTAACTAGGTCTACTACTGTCGATACTAGACTTAATTTTTGGGTTTGCCAGCGTAGCTCAGAGTTCGCTAGAAACTTTCTCGAATGTTCAAGGAGGAATTAACTTCCCTGATTAGACAAGAAGGGATTTAGTTTCTGACAACCATAGAACATGACAACTTTGCTCTCCCCTAATCAAGAGTCAATCTCGAGAGTCGTGTGAGCACAAGGCAATTATTTTACTCAGTCAGTACGTGCATTCTTAGTCTCATCAGATTGTAGAGAAAAGGAAGAGACGGGCGTGTTCAATAAAAAGGTGTTATTTATTGATCAGTCTCTTTTCTCATACATGAGAAATGGATCGATATTATTGCAATACTTATAGTTAAGTAAAGTGCATACATTAAAAGCAATAGTATAAAATAATACTGTAAAAACATTGATATGGTTTCTGAGCCATATGATGTTTAAAATGATTAAAATATATTTACATACACATATACATTTGACTAAACGTACTCAACTGGTGTTTCTAAATACGCCTACCCCGTGTACCTGACCTAAGTCTAATGCGTGGGCGGGAATAGAAAGTTACAGTTTAAGTTAAGTTTGTTTTTGCCAAGTGAATAACTAAAGAATTCTCTGTGAGGGGTTATTCAGTTCTGTACCTGGAATTTAGGATGAATGAGGAATGGTATCTCTTTCTCTGCTCTCGATATTCCAGGCTGCCTGCGAGGGCTGCCCAGAAACGCCGGTGCTGGGTCTCTCGGCTTGAGATAGCAGCGCGTCTCTCAGCGCGTCAGGAAGGCGGGGCTGCTGCCAGCGGGGTCTGCTTCTGCTCTCGGCTTCGGCAAGTGTGGCTGCTCCGTCTTGTCACCACGCGTGTGTTTGCATAGGGCAAGATCGGCAATATTTATACCTTAAAGGTGCCGAGATTGACGTAAAGATGGACATAGATACGTCAATAAAGATGTCATACGACTTGCTCGTTAGCACATTCTTTTACTGAAGTTCTCTGTGAAATCAAAACAATGGCCGCACGGATTTTCCAGGTTGTCATAGGTTTGATTTGTTATGAGAACGTCGTATGCCTTATCAGGGGCTGGAGGAATGTCGCTTGTCTAATTAGATCTCAAGCGTTATGACCTAATCAGATAACACGTTCCTGTGCCGTAGTGTGACTGCGTCAGATAACGGTATCTGCATCATGGGGGCTGTTCTTGCCTCATGGGCTGATTGTTAGTTAACTTGATAGTTAGTTTAACCAGAATAGGGTCAGGAATAGGGGGATCGATTCAGAACCTATAGGAATACACGACACAATGTCTCCAATAAGTAGCAGCAGGACCAGAATCCCTTTCGGCAGTTCTGGCTTCGTCATTACGAGCACTAGAAAACAAGACATTCTGGGCAATACCACCCTTGACGCAGCCCTTTATGCTACAAGATGGTGTCTTCCATTCAGAAAATATTGTTGGCAGCATTTTGAAAGGAAAGATAAACGGCCGTTCTCCTAGTGAGTCTCACATTGTTACATTTATGAAGAATGTTGAAGAGTAGTATGTTGAAAATCTGAAGCCATCGTTCTACAAACTCTCAACCAGCCTTGGATGGAAAAATCCTGAAGAATGTACAAACTGAAAACCAGTTTTTGTCTGGATAGCATCAGCAGCAACACTTGAGTCAGGTTTGTGTGAAGCCGCCATCTTGATCCAATCAATACCGTCCCCCTGCACACATTCAGGGACCAGGCCGCATTGCGAGGGCACCGCAAGACGTGTCTTCAGGTCAAACGGATTGTGGGACAAGGTCCAGAATGAAGAGTCACCAAAAGGCAAAAAGTTCCGCCGGACCCCGGGAGCCGGCCGCCTATGTCGGGGGCGATCTCAGGCCACACCAGGGCAACAGGACTTGGGGAGGGTGCAGTAGCCAAGCGCCCCCTCCCAGTCCGTGCCACCACACCGCCCCTCGGGGGCCTCCGTCAAGCGGTTCAGGGAGGCACCGCAGGCAGCGGTTCTTCAGATCAGTGGCTCACACCGGCAAGGCTCCCCTCCGTCAGCAGTGATCGTTGGCGCTGTGGTTGCGGCCGGAGGCCCCGCCTAGTCAACGCCCCGGCCTCTCCATGTCGTAGGCCGCAAGAGTGGGCGCAACTCAGCTGGATGGCGGGTGAGACGCTGTAGCCGCAAGAGTAGGCGAAACTCAACCGGCCGAGTGAGGCACTGTGCCGCAAGAGCGGGCGGAACTCAGCTGGCCGAGCGAGGCACTGTGCCGCAAGAGTGGGCGGAACTCAGCTGGCCGAGTGAGGCACTGTGCCGCAAGAGCGGGCGGAACTCAGCTGGCCGAGCGAGGCACTGTGCCGCAAGAGTGGGCGGAACTCAGCTGGCCAAGCGAGGCACTGTGCCGCAGGAGCGGGCGTAACTCAGGTGGCCGAGCGAGGCACTGTAGGTCTTCCTCTCACAAAGATGAAAGTCAGAGTGAGGAAACAAGGAGGGGTTTTCATCATTTGGGACAAAAAAATAGTTCTAAACCAATGAAAAGTGTCATTTTTAGGTCACATGACCTAGCCTTACATCATTAGGAAACCAAAAGTGAAATGAAGCAATGAAAATTTTTATTAACAAGTCACATGACCTGTTATGCTTACGTTACGCGCTCCGCGCCGCACCCCGGATCGCTTCTGGGAAGCTGCGCTTCGTGCCTCGCTTCGCGCATCGGGTGCGCTAAAGCGGCGCGTCATATGACGCATTACGCGACAACGCGATACTACAGTGTTTCTGGATGTTTCAGACTGAAGCTGGCGTCAGCATGAGAGCACCCCGTGGCTACGTCGTGATCGTTCCGCGAGCAATCATGGCAGTCGCTCCCCACCGGAAGTCTGCGGGAGTCGGGGGCCCCGGTGACTCTTGTAGAATCGTCAAGGCTGAGGGGACGCTTTTGGGAATGGGGCCCATGACCTAGCAGTCAAGCGTCCGAGTTCCAGGGTTGCCCAGAGCCATCCTTGCAGGCCAGGCCCAAGTCTGTGGAGCCGACCGCCATTTTGTGAGCTCCGTGGCAGCCGCCTGTCGCTGTACCGCAAGAGTGGGTGCAATTCAGCCGGATGGCGGGTGAGACGCTGTAATAGCAAGAGCAGGCACAACTCAGCTGGCCGAGAGAGGCACTGTGCCGCAAGAGTGGGCATAACTCAGCTGCCGAGTGAAGCGCTGGGGTGCAGCTGAGAAACCTCCACCTGGGGAGGTGGGGGAGGCTCGTTCGCGCCGCCTCTCCCTTCCAGTGCACCCCACGCCGTCTCCTGGCGCAGGTATATGTGATGGTCGGACCAGGGCACCGCAGGACGTGTCTTCAGGTCAAACGGATTGTGGGACAAGGTCCAGAATGGAAGAGTCACCAAAAGGCTAAAAGTTCCGCCGGACCCCGGAAGCCGGCCGCCTACGTCGAGTGAAGCGCTGGGGTGCAGCTGTGAAACCTCCACCTGGGGAGGTGGGGGAGGCTCGTTCGCGCCGCCTCTCCCTTCCAGTGCACCCCACGCCGCCTCCTGGTGCAGGTATATGTGATGGTCGGACCAGGGCACCGCAGGACGTGTCTTCAGGTCAAACGGATTGTGGGACAAGGGTCACCAAAAGGCAAAAAGTTCCGCCGGACCCCGGGAGCCCGCCGCCTATGTCGGGGGAGATCTCAAGCCACACCAGGGCAACAAGACTTGGGGAGGGGGCAGGAGCCAAGCGCCCCCTCCGAGTCCGCGCCACCACACCGCCCCTCGGGGGCCTCTGTCAAGCGGCTCAGGGAGGCACCGCAGGCAGCGGTTCTTCAGATCAGTGGTCTCACCGGCAAGGCTCCCCTCCGTCAGCAGTGATCGTTGGCGCTGTGGTTGCGGCCGGAGGCCCCGCCTAGTCAACGCCCCGCCCTCTCCATCTCGTAGGCCGCAGAGTAGTCGGGGAGAAATCCCGGGAACGGCGGCATGCATTTGGATCGATGTTGCAGCAGGCTGCCATGTAAATAGTTATTTAATAAAACGTTTTACCCTGTTACTTTGCTGGTGTGTTGTATATGTTTATAATATTTGCATAGGGTTTGTCGTTATTTTGGGCGGGGTGGGCGGCGGAGCCGAGCTGTCTTGCAGCCATCATGGCGTCGAGCTCGGTTCCTCTCACTAGTTTCATATTTCTCATGAGGGGTTGTTCCTAATGTTTCTATTTTAGCGAGGTCAAAAAGAGATCCCATTAGTGGCCTACTGATTTTGCTTGATTCCTTTTGTTTTTTCTAACGATTTTTCACTATCTGCAAAGACTAAACAGAGTATTGCGACTCTGTGCTTGTTTGTAAATAGAGAATGAACCAAAGAGAAGCAATTCCAAAACAGTAAATGCTTGGATAACAATCAATCAAATGGAGAGGGAAGCAGGCACGACGGATTACAATGGGGGCAAAGGCCTGCGTTACCTACCCTTCACTATCTGTAAAGAGGGAATACTCCTAAAAGAAAAATGTTTTTACCTACCACGTACTTGACATTTTAAAGCTTTTGATATTTGCTAATAAAAAAACATTGAAATTCACTGAAAAAACCATAGGTTATAGACCATATATAGTTAGGAATTAGCATTTACAAAACCTTGAAAATTCACTGAAAAAACCATGGGTTATAGACCATATATAGTTAGGAATTAGCATTTACAAAACCTTATTTTACTCACACAAAACCATTGAAATTCCATATATAGTTAGTTGCACTAACTATATATCGCGCACCCGCAATCCACTGCTGATGATGTCACATATTACATCATTCATGACATGGTCAGTGACATCACTGATGACATCACTGATGACAACTCAAATGACATCACTGATGACATCACTGATGACATCTCAAATGACATCACTGATGACATCTCAAATGACATCACTGATAACATCTCAAATGACATCACTGATGACATCACTGATGACATCTCAAATGACATCACTGATGACATCTCATTTGACATTAATGGTCACATCACTGATGATATCATTCATGTGACAATACAATGCATCTCCTCACACTTTAATATAACCTCTGTTACACCCAGTGTTAAATACAGAATATAATTTTTTAAACCATTGACACACCAATACTAGTTAGTACATACGCACTCACTGATTCCTACGTCTACACACACATTCACTCATTCACCCATACAATCATTCATACATACAATCACTCATCTTTACAACACTATCATATGCACTCATACACCTATACAGACACTCACACTCTGCCACTCATCCATGGAGTTACTCACACACCTAGTCAGTCCTGTAAAGAATCAATCACACTTCCATTTTCTAATCTATACAGTTAAACATAGAGTACCTTACATTTTCAAACATATACTAACACATACTTACTCTCTTATACAATCATTGATACAAGAACACATTGATCTGCACAGAGTCACACATCTCCCAGCCAGCCACACACACACTCAGTCTCCCATACATATACTTGGACAATCAATCAATAACCCATATAGTTACTCATATAGCTACTGATCAACACATGCAGCAGTTTACAGAACAACAGACATAATGATGCACAAATTAAGACAGTTTAGTCACTAACCCATGCATTCAGTGAGACACATTTAATCACTCACTCATACAGTCAGTCACGCACCTACTAAATCCTTCATCCAGACACTTCTACATCTACTCATTCTTCAATATGTAAAACATATTTAAACTTTACAGAAACACACAGTCACTGGATGATGTCATCAGTGATGTCATCAGTGATGTCATTTGAGATGTCATCAGTGATGTCATCAGTGATGTCATTTGAGATGTCATCAGTGATGTCATCAGTGATGTCACTGACCATGTCATGAATGATGTAATATGTGACATCATCAGCAGTGGATTGCGGGTGCGCGATATATAGTTAGTGCAACTAACTATATATGGAATTGCAATGGTTTTGTGTGAGTAAAATAAGGTTTTGTAAATGCTAATTCCTAACTATATATGGTCTATAACCCATGGCTTTTTCAGTGAATATATATATATATATATATATATATATATATATATATATATATACACAACTATATGTAACTCTAACCACTAGTATCTGTGGTAGACGTATGTACTTACTACCATTCTTATGTGAATTTAGAGTTTATCTGTTTGTATCTTTTCCTTGAATTAATTTGCAACTTGTATATATGTAAGTCTAACCACTAGTTTTAGTAGTAGACTTTTGTACTTACTACCATTCTTATGAGAATTTAGAGCTTTTCTGTTTGTATCTTTTATGTAACTCATGTACTCTGAAGTCCTTATGTAACGTAAATGGTCCTTTGGTAAAGTGCTCTGGCACCTTCGAGTAAAGTTCATGCTATATAAAATCGCATTAACCCCTTGGCTGCTGGGGCTATTCTCCTGCTGTGCTGGGGGGTCGGGGGGTGTGCACAGCGCCCCCATGCTCATGACAAGCTCAGCTCGTCATGAGTCACGGTGCTCATGACGAGCTGAGCTCATCACGACCACGCCCGTTTAATGGAACGCTCAGCACAGCAGAGAAATTAGCCCAGCGTGCGAGCGTTCCACGGGCCACGACGAGCTCAGCTCGTCCTGAGCACCGGAGCACCATGCTCATGACGAGCTGAGCTCGTCATGGGCATGGGAGGGGTTAAATTAAAAAAGAAATTTAAAAAAAACTGTTTAACTCCTTGCTAAAAGAAGAAAAAGAACAGATCTCACAGAAGGATATATGGCACAGAACTGAGTCATTTTTGGATTTGACAGAAATTTTGTTACTTTTGACTTTCCCTGTGTATCTCCTGTTGTATAAAAATGAAGAAAAATTGCATTGAAATTTTATTTATATAACGCTTACTACCATAATCCTCGCCTTGGTATCCTTAATCGGACTGAAAATCTCCTTAGTAATTTCTTGGAAATTGCACATTGTGATTGGTTAAGGAGCTTTGTGCACCATGGAAGTTGTACCTTCAATCCGTGCATTATGTTATCATAGTTTTCCCTCTAGTACTCATAGGGGGATATTCTCAAGAACGTGTGATAACCATCGCAAAATTAACTTAACGCAACTTTCAACATCACAGTCTATCGCGGGAAAATAACACGGTGTTAACTGAGTATTCACAACACGGAGGCACCATGCGATAGGCCCCCGACAACGCGTCAAATGTCCGCGATAAAGTCATGCAGGTGACATAAACCTACCATCGACTGACCCACAATTGGACTATGGTGAATGCAGTCGAAGTGTCAAGGAGGTCAATGAAGGAGGCCAAGAGGTGCTGGCATGATGTGAATACCACACCAAGCACAAACCCGCTGCCAACAGGAAAGCAGCAACAGCGTCAGGAGGTGGGAGTCCTGCGCCACAGGAGGAGCTGGAGGAAATGGAGGCCACAGTCATCAGTGAGGAGATGGTGAAAGGAGGTGAGAGTACGGACACAGCTCAAGAGGACCTGACACAACATCAACAGGGTGAGTAACGACCAGGGACTGGGAGGACGGGGCGAGATGGGCACAATGGCACACATGCACAATGATGTGTAGCACACTGTACACCCACAATGACCCAGGATCATGTCCCTGATCCCCGTGGCACACTGCAGCACACACACATAGCAATCACAGCACATCCCTCGACAATGTGGTACAAAGTGCAACACCAACACTGCAGAAGAGGGGACACAACTGGGTCCGCTCATGCGCAGAAACAGGCCAATCACATTGAGCAGAGCAAGAAACTGTGGGATGCATATGTACGTGTGGATGTACATTGTTACAACGCATGCTTTTACCACGCCTGCTGTTACAACGCAAGTTTTACAACGCAAGCCATTACAACGCATTGCTTTGGGGGGTGCTGGATAGTGAATAGTTTAATTTACTATTCCAACTCCAGTCCCTGTGGATAGTAGGGAAGGTGTTGGATAGTAAATTAAACTATTACTTATCCTAGATCGCCCCCAGTGCAATGCGTTGTAATGGTTTTCGTTGTAAAACCTGCGTTGTAAAAGCACTGCGTGGTAAAAGTTGCGTGGTAAAGGATGTTTACCGTACGTGTACAACCTCACATCCGTCACGTAGTCCAAATGTCCACTGTCCCCCATCAAATTGCCAGCACCGCCCAAACAGTCACAATGTACATTGTCACACAGTCTGCATGTCAACAAGAACAATGCACCAACATAAATGTCAACACAATGTCAACATGCATCTCCCCTTCACATTGCAGAGGGACAAACAGCACATCCAGCAGGGCAGACCAGACAACCCATCAGTGATGCTGAAGACGACCACCTTTGACACCGACGCCCTACAACAGCTCATGGACATCTCAGGCAACCCACCCCCAGGAGCAGGGCAGCCAAGCTACATAGAGGAGACCCCAGCTCCTGCACAGACCACACAGCAGGAAGCACCCACCACTACGGCTGGCTCCCAACACGTCACCGATGGCACACATCGCATTCCAATGCCAGGTGTCAGAATGCCAAATGGAGGTGTCTGAACAGGTGTGGGTGGGCTCAGAACTCATGGAAGCCAAACTACATCACATACGGGTTGTCTAAGTCCCATCAGGGACCACCTACACCCCACAAAGGAGACCCACACTGCGACAGAGACACATGCATTTGCACATTTCCTGTACTGAACCACGCCCAGAGCCCCAGAATTACCCTTCACACACCCACGCTGGACCTGTGTACGACGGCCCAGTACACTACACTTACGTATTGAGTGGGTGACGACAAAGCTACAACTCCAAGCTCTAACCCGCTGCCTGCGATGACATGGTTTGCATCTGCTGTATACAGCACAATGTAATGTTGTAGGGCCCGGGCCCTCATGCGCACATCATGATCACACGTAGATAGCTTGTGGAACTGGTTACGGGCACGTGCGCCCTGCTCCTTTATTAGCAGGGTCACATGCACAGTGACACCTGTGCTAGATGTGTGTGGGGTGAGTGTAAACCAGCCCTCAGGGAGTTGTTGGTGCTGGCAACAAATACAACAGTGAACACTATGAATACAGAAACAGAAAACACCAGCATTACAGAGACAACTGCGGAGCATCATTGAGGTAGCCGGAGCAAGTACAGAGGTCACCCAATGAGTAAACAGAAGTGTCTGTGAGTTGCAGTGCACTGAGGATGGGGCACTAGAGCTAAGCACGCTCATGTGAATGAAATGTCTAGGATTGGGTCCCTTTGGGACATTCCTGATGCAGCTGCACTGGGGGGTGTCACACCGGCATCATCTTCCTCATCATCATCCCAGGTCTCCCACACTGCCTGACGTGACATTGCTGCGTGAGCTCTCCACAGCACATAACTAAAGCAGAAATGAACGATGATTTGTGGTGCACTGAGTTAGTGGCACCTGGAGTGCTGAGCAGGGTATCAGGCAGATGATGGCATCCACGACAGGGGTGAGCAACTCCATCAGTCTGCCAGTACGACCGTTTCGACACTGGCAGTTGGCGATCGGAGGTGGTCCTAGTGGTGGTGGCGTGTGCCTCCTGCGGTGATGCGACGTCCGGGCCGGTCAGGACTCAATTTGATGTGTGAGCCCTGGTGGACCGCAGTTGAGGCCAGAGGCAGCAGACAGCGCAGGGCCACACACACATGGCGTTGATGACCCAAGGCATCGTAGCAGAGGCCATCCAATATCTCAGAGGAGAGTGTCTCTGACCTGAGCTGCACAGAGTTAGTGGCCCCGGATGCACAGCGGAGGGCACAGGCACCCCGCCACAGGACGGTGACTTGCGGTGCACTGAGGTAGGGCCACGCGGACTGAGCGGGTCCTCATCGATGTCTGAGGTGAATGTGGCAGAGGGCTTTGGGGGACAGTGGAGGGTGTCCTCCAGGGCATGATGCAGAGGCCAGAAGCCGCCTGGAAGCAGCAAATGGAGCAGTGGAATGCTGCAGCCTTCTTTTCACCACCATTTAGGTATCAGCTACATGAGGATGTAGACAACCCCCTGTCCATAGACTCTGACGCCACCAAAGTTCAAACAGAGAGTGTCCATGACTGCCGGGGAACAACCTTAGTGGCATCGGGCTGAAAGGGGATGCAGTCTACGATGATGCCGGTACAATGTTATGAACTCGGCCATTGCTAAATCAAGACTCAGTTCCGACTGTGTGACCCACTCGACCACAGTGTGGTCCGAAGGTTTTGCCAGCAACTCTACATTAACATGTGTACTCGGCCATTGCACGATCCAGACTCAGTCCCAAATGTGTGCCCTACTCGACCGCAGTGTAGGCCAGAGGCAGCGGTCAGTAGTGGCCCACAGCCACGTGTCGTTGGCTCCCGATGCACAGAGTTAGTAACATCAGGGCAGTTGTCAGTAGTGTTTGATCACCTCCGTAACGGTGATCCTTTTTTCTTCCTGACTGCAACGCGTCATCCTTTTACACCTCTCCTTGCATGCAATGATATGTACTCTGCCATTGAAAAATCAGTGCTCAGTTCCAATTGTGTGACCAACTCGAGCACAGCGTGGCCGAGGCCAGTAGTCCGCGTGGGCCCACAGACACGTGTGGTTGTAATGCTATGCACAGACTTGGTGGCACCACATCGAAGGGAGTATAGTGACGTAAAATCTACCATAAATAATGTTCTCTGCCATGGTGTAATCAAGACTCAGTTCCAAATGTGTGACCTACTAGTCCACTGTGTATGCCGGTAGAGTACGTAAACGAGAAAGGAGTACTGCAGGCCTTGCTCGCGGAGGCCGCAATGGTCGTAGCAGGTTGCCAGGTTCGTGTGTCTCAGGCTTGGAGCTTGCTCCGGCACGTGGTGGGTCCTCTTCGACACACGCCGGTGTCGGCAGGTGAGCAGTGAGGCCTGAGGGCAGGCAAGACGGATTCGGAGACCAGCGGCCCGGGGTGTAGCAGGCGCAAAGGATTGCAGGCAACATCGCTCACGGTGACGGACTCATGGCGGGGTGAGAGGGGCCGTCCTGGCAGAGACGTTGGGTATTCCAGGAGAGAACCACACCCAGAGCTACGTGCATTTTATTCACACCCTACACTAGCCTGGCGTGCGCCGGGCCACCCCACTCCGCTCATGCTTACGGGGGGACGCAACAAGCTACATTTCCATGATCTTCCCCAGTGGCTGGGGTGACATGGTTGCGTCCACTGTCCACTACACTCCATACACCAGTGGTATATGTTGACATGGATATGTGTGTGGTCTGTATGCTTCAGTCTGGACATCACATCCACGCCACACTTGGCATTGTGTACATTCTCATTCATCGCACATGCCTGGTTCCCACCCAACCCCACGTTCTGCTATTGTGTAGCTGAGGTGCCATGCTGTTGATGGCTTTTGTACATGGCGAGCCCAGGTTCCCACAGTAAGTTGTGCTGTTGTGTCTGGTGGGTGGGCATGTTGTTTGGCATGTTGTATGTGAGTTTGTAACATGTGCATTCCCAGTGTTGTGTGTTGCATGATTGTGGAGTTGAGGTGTGTGTTGTGTTCATTTGGTACTTGCAAACAAGCAGTGCATTTCCTTAGGTGCCATCCTGGTAGCCCTAGTTGCTGAAGGACTGTCTGTAGATGTAGGTATCATGCACACTGCCTGGGTGGTTGTCGTCGACGTTGGTGAGGATTTCCCGGGGACCGCTATTGCCTGCACATTGATGGAATGCATGTGCTTTCTGTTGCGGTTATTGTGTGCAGGGTTGCCAGGGGGCACCAGTAGGACATGTGTGCAGTCAATTGCTCCCAAAACATGCGGGAAGCCAGCTACGGCGTAGACGCCTTGCTTAGTCTCCGGCTGTTCCTGCGCAGTATGGGGGAAGTATAGGTAGTGGGTTACCAAGCTGATGATATCATCCACGTCCGTTGTGAGGAACTTGGATTGGGTTGGCTGTGAGACTCCTCCGACTCTGGAAGTTGTTGGTTGGTAGGTACCAGAGGCCAAATGGTGCAGCACGGCCAGCAGCTTTGTCTGAGGTGGGATGTTGGTTGTCCACTGTGTTGGTACCGTCAGCCTGTGGGCAATGATGTTCAGGATGCGGAGGATGGTTGTCCTTTTGGGCCTGTGGTGTGCAATGACATTCTCTGGTGTTGGGTCTGTGAGGTTGGAGCGTGTTCTGAAGGTCTGCTGTCTTTGTCTGCGCTGCCTCAGTGTTGGTCCGGGGGGGGGGAGAGATGGGGGAGGGGGTGTTCCTGGGGGTGGTGGCGGTAGGTGTTGTGGCCCTGTTGGGGCTTCGAGCTACATGCTCAGTGGCTCCATGGCATCTGTTGCCCTTCAGGTGTGGCTCTGGGCTGAGCTCCCTTTTCTGGTGCAGGCTGTCATCCGACATTACACCAGGTCAGAGCAGGTGTTAATTTCATGCAGCTAACGCGCCTTATCAACTGTTTTGGGATCTTATCGCCGATCTGGCTGGTCCTTCAGAATGTTGCAGAGTGGTGTTGTCGCGGCTTTTTGCACTGGAACGCCTACTCTGCATCTCATAAGCGATAGTTGTAGGGGGTCATCTGTGGCAATGTTTTTCGATCATTCGGGTGCCGGAGCCGTGTAAAGCAACACGCTCGGCGCTCTGAGTGTCCTGGTATATATTTAATAAATAACCTACCTGTGTCCACACCAAATTGTCTGCCTCATATATGTTCACAGCAACATTACAATGGCGACGAGGTGATTCGAAAGAGAAAGGAAAAATAGGAATAAAAAATGAGAAACACCGAAGAGAAGCCACAGCAGAGGCAGGCTGGCCTTCGGACGCGTCCCCCACGCACAACCACGAGGCAAGGAGCAGGGGAGAGGGCAGAGCCACTGCAGAGACGCAGGTGAAGCACACAGAGCGCGGCAGAAGCGGTTGGTCGGGTGGCCCTGGTACTGCAAGCTCAGAAGGGGCTAGGAGGGGCACCACTGCCACACACCACACACCCGTAGACGGCCAAGGGCCCAGACGTCCCTTCCGGTAAGACCACAGGCTGGTCAGCAGCGCTGGCGGAGCTAGGAGCCACAGAGGCAGGTGTGAAGGACGAGACACAAAGCTCAGAACGTTGCGCCGAAAGGGCGGGAAACCATGTGCGCCCAGCGCCAGTTCCATTCCTACCGAAGCCAGGTGAACCCCTGATGAAGTGGGAGGATTGGAAAGAATACATCATTAACTATATTGAGGTTCTGGAGGATGAAAATGAAGAACCGTTCACGAGTGTCAGGAAAAGGAGAATCTTGCTACATAACTTGGGCCCGGAGGGGATCAGAGTGTTCAAAAATGTAGTTCCCAAGCAGCAACAGTCGAGTGATGACGACGTCTACGCACATGCCCTAGAAGAGCTCGATGAACATTACCGCCCAGCGGTCTGCGTATCCATAGACCGATACAACTTCCAACAGCGGAAGCAAGAACCGGGCGAGTCAATCGACGAGTATGTAGCGGCGCTGAAGAAGTTGGCATCCACGTGTCAATTTGGCGGACTCCATGACGACTTAATCAGGGACCAAATAGTGATGCACACCACAATGAAGTCGGTGCAGGACAAACTATGGTCGAGCGGAGACACCACGTTGAAAGAAGCAATGGCGATGGTGAAGAAGGCAGAATTGGCACACAGGTGTGCGGAGGCGGCGAAAAGGGAAATGGCGGCAAGGCCTATGGTCAACAGGATAGAGGATGAAGAACCTAAAGGAGGTAACAGGAACACGAGTTCCAACTACAAAGGGCCCAATAGGTGGCAAGGGAAGCAGGGCCCGCCAGGAAAACAGCCAAAGGGGAACAAGTCATCGTGCTACCGATGCGGCAGTTGGAACCACTAGGCAAATGACAGACGGTGCCCGGCCTTCCGGGCTAAGTGTATGTTCTGCGGAGTTATGGGACATTATGAGAAGGTTTGCCGGAAGAAAATGGGCCGCAACACGGTAAAATTTATCGAGGGCGACCAGGAAGCCAGGGCAGTAGGAGACCAAGAGGAGGAAGATGAGATACTGTGCATCTAGGACCAGGTCTTGAGTGTGAGCGGTAGAAGATCGAACAAACCGGTGTTGAACATGACGATTGGGGGTGTAGCAATGAGCATAGTGGCGGACTCAGGCTCCCCATATACGTTGGTACAAAGGGCAGTATGGACAGAGAAATTCCTGCCCTGCCTACCAATTCTGCAGAATGCCATTCGGGCTGGCATCGGCTGCTGCCGTTTTCCAAAAGCTGATGCACCGCCTCTTCAAAGATGTTGAAGGAGTCCAATACTTCCAAGACGACATCTTTTTAATGGGAAGTGATCAAAGGGACCATGATGTCAAACTGTCCAAAGTATTGAGAGTGCTGGAAGAAAGAGGGCTGACAGCAGTATGGGAGAAATGCCACCTAGGCATGCCATCCGTCACCTATCTCGGACATGAAATTGGAGAACGAGGGGTGACTCCGAAGAAGGAGAATGTCAAGGCAATTTGTGACGCTCCACCGCCAACCAGCAAGGAGGAGGTCAGGTCGTTCCTCGGCATGGCCGAGTACTATAGTAAGTTCATACAGCATTTTGCATCAAAGACACACCACATGCGGATGCTGACGAGAGAAAAGACGGCGTTCCTATGGTCAGAAGAGACTCAGAGTGAGTTTGAAGGTATCAAGAAGGAGGTAGCCCAAGCTATACCCCTCAGAGGATATGACCCACAAGGGCGGACAACAGTCACAACAGATGCCAGTGACAAAGGACTAGGCGCAGTCCTTATGCAAGACAGAGAAGGAGGAGCAAAGGAAACCATCAGTTTTGCTTCCAGGGCCTTGACGGACACGGAAAAGAGGTTCAGTGTCATCGAGAAGGAAATGCTGGCGGTGGTCTGGGCCTTGGGAAGATTTTGTCAATTCTTGTGGGGCACAAGGTTCCGGTTGAGAACAGACCACAAGCCGCTGGTAAGGGTCCTCACGTCCAGTGGGCATGCCAGTGCCACCCCGAGGATAGCAAAAATGACTCTAAAACTGCTGGAATACCGTTATGATGTCGAGTACATCCAGGGGAGCAGGAATAAAGTAGCAGACTATTTGAGTAGGGCATCGGCAATGGAAAAGGTGGAAGGAGATAAGATAGAAGAGGATGAAATGGTGGTCTTGATGGAGGATCCAGAGAGAGTAATCAGCAGCCAAGAATGGGAAGAAGCTTACAGGGCAGACAAGAACCTTCAACAAGTAAAGGAGTACATCACAGGCGGATGACCGGAGAAGAAACATGTGAGCGGAGAGATGAGAAGGTACTTCGAGGTGCGAGAAGAATTCTCATTGGACGACAAGGGTATCTTGGTGTACCGGGGGGACAAAGTGGTACCCCCAGAAGGACTCATCACCAGACTGCTGGCTGTACTGCACGAAGGTCACCTAGGAATTGGGAAGATGTAGTTGAGGACCAAACAAGGCTATCGGTGGCCCGGAATGGACACGTAAACGGAACGCCATGTGAAGGAATGTGGCCAATGCCAACAAGCTGACAAGACCATGACACCTTTGAGGCCGTCCATCGGAAGATTCGACACACCAAGAAATCCATGGGAAGAGCTCTCCATTGACATTTTGGGTCCCATCCTAGATGATCAAGGTACCCCGAAATACATATGTGCTCTAATAGACAGATATTCGAAGTGGCTAGAAGTGCTCGTCAAAGAGGAAATGGACACGGATACCATATTAAAGTTCCTCACCACCATCTTCCTCAGGGAAGGCATCCCCAAAAGTGTGTTAAGCGACAACGGTCCACAATTCACATCCGACAAGTGGTTAAAGTTTATGGAAAGGAATGGGGTCTGCTCCAAACACACGTCCATATACCATCCGGCAGGAAACGGACAAGTGGAACGGTTCAACAGAGTCTTGATGGGTTCCATCCAAGCAGCCATAATGATGGGGAAGGACTAGGAGAAGGAAGTGTTACATATGGTATGGGCATACCGAATCACCCCCACAGGAACAGGGTACAGCCCCTTCCAGATCCTTAGAGGAAGAGATCCGTTCACAAAGGACAACAGGGCGTGGAAGGACAAGACGGTGACCAGTAAGTGGTCCCCGGCGGTGGTGCAAGCCTAGAAAGGGCCCAGAGAATATATTCAGAACACTATAACAAGAGGAGGAATGTGAAGGACACGCAGTTAGAAGAAGGTGAATGGGTGAGAGTCAAGTTGGCCACACTTCAACGTAAAGGAGACAGCAAGTATAGGAAGCCGCTCCAAGTCAGAGAAGTGTTGGGCCGAGCGGCCAGACTGAGTGAAGGAAACCTGTGGTCCCAAGATCGCATGGCTCGATGTAACAAAGTAGTGCAATGGGTCCCGGAGGCACGAGAGCCTGAAGTGTCGGACCAAGGCACATGGCGACAGAACGCCGACGAACAGGAAGGAGGAGAAGACAACGCAGAAATGAATTGGGGAGCAGAAGGTGGAAGTACCCCACGTACAAACAACAATGGACTAAGACAGGAAGAATCAGGCGGCCTGGTGAGAGTGTTGGCCCATGAGGATAAGGAGACGGAGTCGATAAGTAAGGGAGAGAAGGAAGCTACATCCACTAAGGTAAGGTGCACCAGAGGTGGGCGCAGGGTAGTGAGGCCGGCCAGATTGAGAGACTTTGAAATGGGTGAAGGACTATAATGCCCCATAGACTGAATGTCTTCTTTGGACAAAAAGGGGGAGATATGTAGTGTTGCCGCTCTAGTTGTTCACGCTACGTCACCGCGTAGCGTGAACGGCGGCCATTTTGTGTCGCGCACAGCGAGCGCGATCATTCGGGTGCCGGAGCCGTGTGAAGCAACACGCTCGGCGCTCTGTGTGTCATTTGTATTTGATTTCATAACATGTTCCTATGTTACCCTACCTTTTAGAAATCATTTTCTGTATTACAGTTTGCAACTTCCTGATATGGTCGTGGTTTTTCTCTCGTAAAACTGACTAAAGTAACTCAGATTTATAGCGTGTTCACTTTACCCTTATCTTAGTTTTCCTCTCACTTTGCGGGTTCCCTGTCGCACTAGTATTTCTTTTGATAAAGCTGTATGACTGCCTTTTACTTGAATTTAAGATAAACTTTCAAAACTTCCAGTTGTCCGTGGTCATTTCATAAATAAAATATAAATGTTTGGGTTGGTATTTTGCTGCCTTTCCTTTTACAGCTAGCTCCCTGACCCATCGTGGTCATAGGTACCCATAACGGTGGATGGTAAGTTGGGTACACTGGAAATAAATCGAAAGGGAACTCACAATTATTGGTAGTAGATTGCGTGGTCATCTGATCAATGTATATGATAAAGTAAAGTATATGGGCCCGAAGCCAGAAGTGGCGAAATTATTGGTCGGGTGACCCGCGATCTCTAGCAGTAATTTTCTGGTAGCGAAGAGGATGGTTAGGGAATAGTTAAAGGATAGGTAGGACTAGTTAGTCTAGCTAAGTCGGATGCTGCTATAAGAGTAGGCGCTTCAAGAGAAATTGATCAATCGCTTGAAATTGTTTACTTTGAAAAAAATTATGAAATGTTTTAAAATTATTGTTCTTGTTATTATACTGTTATATGTATTAATCCATTCGTACGTAAAACGTCTTGCATGTTGTTAGGAATCCCCGGGGAATTGAATAGCGAGTGGTGAATAGAATCCACTTGCTTTGAGGTCACTGGCTTTTAGGAAAGTTGGTGCAGGTTAGGCAGAACTGGAAGCACTGACTAGGGTTTTTTCTGAATGTATGATTGAATAAATGTTAGTAACGAGATTCATTGGCAAAATTCCTACTGTGGCATAACCTAGTGAGGGTCGCACCGGAAGAATAGCGGGTTCATCGGAGCTTGAGTGAAAGCAAAGGGGTTCGCTAGGGAAACCTTAGTCTCGGAGATATATCCCGGAATGGTGGATGAGTCTAAGGGAGTAACAGGTTCACCAATGCTAGTGTGAAGGGTAGGCAGAAGAGATCTACTCGTAGTGAGTGAAAAGTGAATGGAAGTAGTTTACTTGCAGTAAAACAAATCTTTCCTGTCTAGACACTTGAGCACAGTGGCGAATGTGTATTCGTTGGTAAATAACCAAGCACTAAACACTTTAGAAAGAAAGAAAGTTTCCGTTACCTTGTGAAGGAGGGAGTCAGTCGCGAAGCGGCTCTGACGTCACTCCGTGCCGCGCTGGGATTGGTAGGCGTAGCGAGCTGGTAGCAGAGCTGAAATTGTAAAGGAGGGGTGAGTGCCAAAGCGTGAGAACTGTCTCGCGAAAGGCCGCGCACCCATTGGTCGAGATTATTTGAATTCGTGCATTTCATTGGTCGCACGAAAATAATAGGCGCACTCGGATTGGAAGTGATTTTGTAAACAAGTCACTCGTAAAATCGTATGTGGCATTCGTATAGACCGCATACCAGACCTGATCCACATTATATGGGATTTGAGAACTATCAGTGGAAAGGCGTAAAAAACGACATTATGTACGGAACTAAGAGAAAAGTGTCTCTCGTAAACAAAGTGAAGAATTATTTCAAAAAAGACAAGCCGATTAAAACTAGAGAAGGTGTTGTCATACCGCAGCCCAACACTCCCGCATCTTTCATGATGTTCGATAAAGGGTACAACACCTGTGTATGGTTGGAGAATTGGGTAAAATACACGAAAGATGACGGAGTATTGGCTTTTCCATTAGATGGAACCTTTAATAGCAGGATTCTATTTAATTTGAGAACCCGAATGAATGATTTACATCCCAGACCTAGATTAACGCAGTATGAAGCACTAGAGGAATGGCAAATCGAGGCTTTTGAAAGGGATAAGCCCCGAATGGATAAAGGGTTAACTAAATTTTATCCAAAATTGAAGCAGGAAGCACGAGCTAAAAAGATGAAACAGTGGAGGCAGAACATGACAGTGGAAGGACTGTTTCCCATGATGCCGGCAGATGATCCTTCTGAGGGAAAGAAACGGTTGGAAAAATCTAAACATTGGGTACCCATCGGAGAGTCGGATGATGAATTATTAGATGACCTATGTACAAGAAGTCCGCCTCCTTATAATGAAGGACATCGACCTTCCAGTGCAGGAGATATTTCCCGAAGACTTCCTCCCCAGGAAGAAGTTAGGTCCGCAAGTGTAGGAGGGGGTTACCACATACCTCCCTATACAGAGAGTCTAGGACCAGTGGATACCAGAAACATTTACCCCAGGATGTCAGCTAGTGGGGAGATAGGATATTCCCGTGAAGGAGATTTTTGTTCTCGACCTCCCTATGGAGGCGAGATAAGACCCTCAAGTTCAGGAATGCCGTTATTACAACCACAGTATGAGGAAGAACGAAGATCCCTAGGTACAGGAAGTCTGTTCCCCAGACCAAATTATGGTGAAGGACCTAGTGAGACTCATCCCACTGCCCCGAGTTATGCTCCCACGCTGACCCCGCAGGTGCTGCCTGACAAATCCTTAGAGAGATTACTGGAAGAGAAGGAGCGGGAGGTTCTAGCAAAACAGAGAGCTGAGATCATTCATAAAATGACCCAGTTAAATACCAGTCCTGAAGCATTGACAATCCCAGTAACGATCGGACCTGTGGTTTCATTGTACGGGGATCGGCATGAAAGTCCAAAACCTCCAGTCATTACTCCCGTCATAGCACAGCCCAGACCCGAACCCTTAATTGTAGATGAACAGATGAGTGAGTGTGAGTCTGAAGTCTCACTGCTGGATCTGCCCATTAGAAATACAGGGAAAAGGATGCAGAAAAGACATAATCCTTTCAATGCGAGGGAGATTCAAATGGAATCGACTTCGGGTACTAGAAGTGTCACTTTGGTCACACCTGAGGAAATCGAAAGATGGAGTCAAGAATTAGAGAAACAAACTTCGCAAACGAAACATTTAGACCTCTACAAACTGAGAGTAGAAATCGAAGAATTAATGGCAGGAAACGTGGGATTAGACAGATTAAATACCTATTCTGAGGAAGAGCTGTTGTTTATGTGCAAAAGTCTTACCCGCAATGTCCGAGTATTTCATGAAAAGTTGACAGATACTGGTGCTAGTATGGGAATAGACATTTCAAAATCGAAACCCTTGCAGAAGCCATACCGAGCAGAATTTTCAGACAAAGATTTGGAAAACCTGAATATATCAGGGAAAAAGGCACAGGTCAAAGAACTATTGACAGTGTTGCAGAAATGGGGAGACGTGGAAAAATGGAAAGCCAGATGGGCTAGGAAAAAAGATGAGGCCAGGTCTAGGCAGGTAACTCCCGAATTCGCTCTAAGAGAAGCAGAAAAGCCAGAACAGTTATGCCCTATGCGTGAAGTACCAGGAGGTAAATATGTACATGTCCCATGGTCCCGTCAGGATATTGTGTCCTTCACAAATGACTTCCCAAAATTACGAGAAAAACCGGTCGACTGGTACCGGCAGGTAGAGAGATTCGTAAAAGTGCAGAAATGCCTATGGAAAGATCTGGATGGGTTCTTCGACATAGTGGTCCCTGTAGATCTGTGGACTGAGTGTAAAATAGCCATAGCTTGGCCTAGTGAGGAATACCCGAGAGATGAAAAAACAGGGGAACCATGAAAGGAAGTGATGAGGAAGTATGAACAGGTAATTCAACATTTGAAAATAAAGGTACCTGCAAAGGAAACTGATTGGACCAAGATAGATAGAACCACGCAGGAAAGGGACGAGACAGTGCACTCGTTTTATGAAAGGTTGTTGCAGGTGTTCAAAACATACAGTGGTATAGATAACATCGAGATGAAGGACATGACCCACTTCATTTACAGGTTTGTAAACGGTTTAAGACCCGAAATTTGTCAATGGATAAAAGATAATAAAATCTGTTGGCATACCAAAAAGATAGATGAGGTCCTACGGTACGCAAAGTACTGTGAGGACGAAATGGCAGAAAAGAAAAAGGCCCTGAAGGAAAAGGTGATGTGGGCTCAAGTGAAGCTCGCAGAACAGCAAGAAAAGCAACTGAGTAAATTAAATAAAGTTACTCAGAATCAAGGTCCTGGGGGAGGGAATGGAGGAAATCCCCGACCTAAAATGAGTAGAGAGGAAGCCAAAAAGACATTTCCCTGCCATCAGTGCGGAGAAATTGGACATTGGCGAGACGAGTGTCCGTATTTACAAGGTGATAATGCCCAAACACCTGATTTAATTCCACAGACACAGAATGAAAAACAAAGAAAGACCCAGCAGCAGGTAAAAACGATTCAAGTGCCACGAGCGCCAAAGCCTATATTTAAAGGGAAGTCACCACAGGGTGATGATGTAGAACTCTGGGGAGGCAATGAAGATAGAAATACAGCAACTTCGCAGTATTTGTTAAGCGACACGTTTTTCTGTGATGACCAGTACTGACGGGTCCTGAGAGGGGAGGACGAGGAGTGCGTACTTGGCGCCTCTTTGCCGGTAGACCAGTCAGGGCCATACATTGAAGGAAAGGTTGATGGAAATGATGTCACCTTTCTATTGGACACTGGTGCTACCCGTTCTACTGTGAGAACAGTGGACGTTCCAAACCTACCCCTCTCGGGAGAAGCAATCCAAGTAGTAGGAGTATCTAATCAATTGATTAGTACAGCTGTTACCGAACCCATGGAGATCTCAATTGGAAATTTTAAACAAATGCACAGATTTGTTGTCTGCGATACCAGTCCGGTAAATTTACTGGGACGTGATTTGCTGTGCAAAATGAATTGTACCATCTTTTGCACACCAAAGGGCGTCGAAATTCAAACCCCAGATGAAGACGGTATCTACAAGCTAATGTTAATTAGACCTGACTCAGAAATAAAACGACTGACTATACAGGACTTACCTGAAGAACTCCAGCAGACAGTGAAGCCCGAAGTATGGGACTTTACTGGAAAGGATGTAGGCTTAATGAAAAATATAGTTCCAATACAGATAACAATGAAAGAAAATGCAGTTTACCCTAACACTAAGCCTTACAAAATGAGTGCCGAAGTGAGGGCAGGTGTTGCTATTGAAATACAGAAATTGTTAGAAGCAAACATCATACAGGAAGTAATGAGTAGTCCGTGTAATTCACCCATTATGGGCATTAAGAAGCCTAGTGGCAAGTATCGAGTAGTGCAGGACCTGAGAAAGGTAAACAAGATAGTGGTCCCTTGCTGCCCTATTGTTCCGAACCCAGCAGTCATCCTGTATCAGATTCCCTGGGATGCTGAATGGTTCACTGTGATAGATTTATGTCATGCTTTCTTTTCGATCCCATTGCATCCAGATAGCAAATTTCTTTTCTCATTTGCTTTCAACAGTAACGTATATGTCTGGAACAGGGTCCCCCAGGGGTACACAGAAAGCCCCTCTATCTTTAATCAGATCTTGAAAAAATGCCTGGAAACTTTAGTCTTACCTGGAAAATCTGTTTTGGTACAATACATTGACGACCTATTGGTGGCGTCCAAAAGCCATAGGGATTGCGTGGTTGACACCATTGCCCTACTGAATCACCTGAGTGAAAAGGGACATAAAGTGGCCCCTGAGAAATTACAGTTCTGTTCGAAATCAGTGAAATATCTGGGACACCAGATAGAAAAAGGTATCAGAAAAGTCACCTCAGAGAGAGTCAGAATAATTCAAAATATGCAGTTACCCCGTACTCAGAAAGAAATCCGAATGTTCCTCGGAGTTGTAGGTTACTGCAGGCAATGGATTGTGGGATTCGCAGTCCTTGCAAAGCCCTTGATACAAATGACAAAGAGAGGAGCAAAGGACCCAGTTGAATGGAATGACGAGAGCTTAACAGCTTTCACACAGTTGCGAAATTGCCTGTGTACAGCCCCTGCTCTGGGAATGCCTGATTACTCTAAGGAGTTTGGCCTTTTCTGTGACACTCGTGACAATTGTGCATTGTCCGTCCTGACTCAGGAGCATGGTTTAATCAGAAGACCTGTGGCATATTTTTCTGCCACTTTGGATCCAGTGGCTGCTGGACTACCTGGATGTCTAAAAGCAGTAGCTGCAACTTGCACCAGTTTAGAACAAAGTGAGTCGATTATTATGGGACATCCTGTAACTGTGTATGTTCCACATGCAGTTGTGATCCTATTGACTCGTACGAAAACTCAGTATCTCACCCCTAGTCGGCTGACTAAATATGAGAGGATTCTCATGGGTGCTGCAAATATAGTCATTACCCGATGTAACATTTTAAACCCTGCCACTCTACTCCCTGACTCAATGGTAATGGAAGATAAGGGAGATCATGAGCATGACTGCATTGACCTGACAGAGTTTAGTACTAAACCACGCCCAGACATGAAAGAAACTCCTTTGTCTGTACATGATGAGGAATGGTTCGTGGATGGTTCATGCCTGAGGCATGAGCTAGGAGGCCTAAGTGCTGCTTATGCTGTAGTCACATTACACAAAATTGAAGAAGCATCCTATCTATTTGGAGTAAAGTCTGCACAAGTAGCCGAATTGATCGCTCTGATAAGAGCTTGCAAATTGGGAAAAGACAAAAAAGTAACAGTGTATACTGATAGTCAGTACTGTTACGGGGTTGTGCATGACTTTGGCCAATTATGGCTACAAAGAGAATTCCTGACTTCTTCAGGTACCCCCATTCGAAATGGAAAAGTTGTTCAAGACCTTTTAGAGGCAATCCAATTACCAAAGGAATTGGCAGTGGTCAAATGTGTTGCTCTGTATCTATGGGGAATGACTTTGCTGATCGGGTGGCAAAACAATGTGCTATGGATCAAATGAGAATAAATCCCAATCGGGGTGGGGTTGGAAACAGCTGCCAACTTAGAATGTTTGAAGAAGTGCCTACATGGGATGAAGTGAGAGAATGGCAGCATGTGACGCCCTGGGAAGAGAAAGAGAAGTGGAAAGAACAAGGTTGTAAACCGAGACGTGAGGATGGTGTCATTGTGGGCCCAAATGGTATGCCTGTGTTACCCAGACACCTGCTTGCCCCAATGGCTCGATTGATACATGAGGGATCACACATTGGGAGGGACGCCATGGTTCTGGTATTTCAACAGACTTGGTACAACAAGAAGTTCAGGAAGGTAGCAGAATCTCTCTGCCAGAGGTGCTTGACCTGTCAGCAGTTCAACGCTGGCAAAAGAACAGTAGTTGAACTGATGAAAATTGGGAGATCAGGGGGTCCCTTTGTGAGAATACAAATTGACTTCATTACCATGCCTCGTTGTGAGGGAAAAAGGTAAGTCCTAGTCATTGTCTGCCTATTTTCAAAGTGGGTGGAAGCTTACCCTGCCACACAGAATGACGCCATAACAGTAGCTAAGCTCCTACTAAAGGAGTTGATACCTAGGTTCGGGGTTCCAGTCTTTATTGATTCAGATAGAGGCACCCATTTTCAGAATGAAATTTTGGCCCAGCTTTGCAAAGCATTCGGGATCACTCAAAAGCTGCACTGTGCATATCATCCAGAGGCTTCTGGAGTGGTGGAACAAATAAATGGCACTATAAAAAATAGATTGGCAAAAATGTGTGACTCCACTGGCTTGAACTGGATAAATGCCTTGCCTCTTGTTCTGATGGGACTCAGAAGCATTCCAGATCGAAGAACAGGCCTGAGTCCCCATGAGATATTGATGGGAAGAGTGATGAGACAAGCTTGGGTACCAGGATACAAACTGTTAAGCATTTCTGATGATTTGGTACTTGAATACTGCAAGCAACTGGGTGACCAAGTGCGTTCTATCTCTCGCCAGATTGGGGCAGACGCCGTCGCCAACCCGACAACACCAGTTCACAAATTGGTTCCTGGTGACTGGGTTAAGATAAAGAAGCATACTCGTTCGAGTTGCCTTGAACCAAGGTGGGGACAAAAGCGCCAAGTAATCCTGGTCACCACGACAGCGGTGAAGTGTGCAGGCGTTCCCAAGTGGATCCATGCCAGCCATACCCAGAAGGTGATACCCGACGAGGAACCTGGAGCAGAAGGTCGTCCAACTGAGGGGTCTACAGCTGTTGGTCCTGAAGTAGCTGATATCAGACGGCCGAGCACCGGTCCTATTGAGGGTCCTATAGGCGTTGGTCCAGAGGTAACTGATGACGAGTGGCCAAGCACTAGTACTGCTGAGGATCCCACCGCTGTTGGTCCAAAAGTAGCTGATGACGAGCTGCAGAGGATTTGGCCAGAAGAGTGGATACCCATAATCGACCTTCCGGGAGACCCACTCAGAACAAGAGAGCGAATAAGAGAAGACAGGGAGTGGAATAGAGAGGTCGAGCAAGGCACAGGCGAAGACCCTCAGATCATTGAGATTCACATCAAATCTGAGGACGAAGAAGAAGGTCAGACAGGGACAGAACAAGTGATCGATACTCCTCCGCTGACTCCTGATGTCGAAAAGGGACAGACTAGACATAGTGTAATAGTTCGAGCAGAAGAAAATCAAGGGATCGAAGTGCTCGAGCAGGATCAGGCAGAAATAGAAGAACGTGTTCAGGACACAGAAACAGAGACATTTGAAAGCCAAAATCAAAACTCACCTGAACAAGGCCAGCTTAGTAACCAGGCAGAAGAAATAGGTACAAGACCTGGGACTAGTCAGACAGAAAGGGAGAAGGCAGAAATTGAAGTGCCACAAACAGGTGAAAATAAAAGGACATTAGAAGAAAGCCAAATAACAGTGCCAGCTAAAAGACTCAAGAAAAAGAAGCACATTGAGCCAAGGTATATTAAGAGACTAAGATTAAGAATAAAAACTGTGGAAGAGAAACTTGCAGATATAAGAAAAAGTCCCCGAATTGCAGAAATACCTGAAGATAACTCCAAGAGAAGGAGTGAACGAATAAAAAGACAAAACGAAAAATACAAGGATCCAGAGTGGACCTACTTAATCTTGGAAAACTTTGAGGATCTTGATATTACTGACGAAAGCGACGGAGAACGGATTACTGATTACTCTGCAGAGGAAGAGGAAGAACCTCCGTGAAATTGCTCAGCAATAAAAATACCTGGGCAAAAGCCACAAAGAGGGGTTAAAATTTTATTCTGAGCCAAAATGTCTGATTCAAATGTGAGTAGTAGACCTAGCCGCAGTTGTTGCAAAACATGCTGCAAGGTGTGCATATGTAGTATAGTTATAGTTATAGTAATCTGGATAGGATTAACAGTTTTCATTCCTTTTATGGTTAGCAAAAATACTAATATTGACCCTACCCAGACTCCTGACACTGAAGAACTGACAACACGAAGTGTAGAAAGACGTGAGAAAGCACTCAGACAGACAAAACGAGACTTAGAAGCATCAGATGAGGAAGGACTACATTACCACGGAGTTAGAAACAAGACACATTTAAATGTTTTCGCAAACCTGTTAGTGCATTATGTAGAAACTATGGAAATAGAAGATTGCTATGTCTGCATGAAGGTACCTACTTCTGTGGCTGAAGGCGTGACATATCATCACCTACCTCTGACCTATGGAATCTCCTGTAGTATTTTAGCAAGCTTATTTTACAAAAGAGGACCGTTACAGTACTATTACTCTAACAATGACGTGATCTTTTCTGAACTTCCTATACGTGGAAATCTGAATCCTGTACATACCAAAAGTGACGTAATACGATATATGGGAGACTACTTTCTGACTATAGGCAATATAGATATAGCTGAAGCACACAGAGATAACTTGACCTGTACATTACATGAACAAGAAAAGATATTTTTGAACATGGCAGAGAAAAGAAGGGAGAGTTTCCAAAGAAAGGCAAATGACAAAAGGCAGAAAACACCTAAATGGGCTGAAAACATGGAAAGCACCTCAAATGGCGGGGCAGGGCCTGCTTTGTTGCTGGATTTCGAGAAGAAAGGGAAACTCTGTCTTCATCGCGAGAAGACTAGTTATTATAATAACATTTTCATTGGTTCCAGTCAATGTGAGCACAATTATAAGGTAATTGGAGGTTGGGGATTCAAAAATGGGTCAGAGCCTGTGTTTCCTGGAATTTATTATATATGTGGAGACAAGGCTTATTTCAAATTGCCGGATCACTGGTATGGAAGCTGCTATTTTGGCATTGTTTTCCCGAGAATATACCATGTGAATGAAATTGCTGGAAGCAGTGAAAACACTAATGGCTTAGTGCGTAGTAAAAGAGAAAGCGTAGGTGAAATAATGGTTAGTATTTTTAGTGCACTGATACCTGGAGTGGGAGTGGTTCTGAACACTCACAGAATTTGCAAATTATCCACAATAGTGGATGTGTTGTCTACTGACACAGCTCATGGATTTCTGCTGGTCAATACCGAAATGGTTGCGATCAGATCAATGGTTTTGCAGAACAGACTTGCTCTTGACACCTTATTAGCAAAAGAGGGCGGAGTCTGCCGGATGTTGAAGGCGCAACATTGTTGCACTTACATTCCGGACAAAAGTGTACAGCTCAAAAGATATGTGAAAAACATTACTAATTTGGAAAAGGAACTCAAACCACTCGAGGTTGACAGTGCCTGGAAGAGACTGGTTGATGGTCTCTCCAATGTAGGTCATTGGTTTGCTAGTTTAGGTAAAAGCTTATTGTTAAAGGTACTGATGCCAATTGGAGTGATAGGTCTTATCCTATTTCTCATATTCGTCTGTTGCAAATGTCGAAAGCATACTAAGAAGTATCAGGTGAATGCAAGAGGAGTGAAACGGAGTGCGGATGAACTTGAATTGGAAGAAATGAATAATCAGATTTATAAAAAGGTGAAAAATTCTCACCCTACCTTAAATGAGAAGGAAAAATTGAATCGCCTGTTGGAAGAGATAGAAATGTACAAGGTGTGAAAAAAAGTTGGCATCTGGTTCCATTTTTTGTGTGATGATAGTAAATATCATCAAAGAGGGGATTGATAGAGCAAGATTTCGCATCGCGACTTGCTCGATTCATGAACCTCGAAACCGTTGTAACCTCGTAACGAATTGTACGTTTTACTAATATCTTTATTTCCGATATATATGTATCATAGAGACGCTTGCATATGTGTTTTACTAATACGATTAATCTGTGTCCATAAAATGGCCGCTGCTTGGCTTTTCGTTTCTGCGCATGCGTGAGGCATAGTCAGCTGACATGACGCAGTCAGAATTTGAGAGGGAAAAGGTGCGCATGCGTAATAGCAATAACGTGCTGAAGCTTTGTGCTGCTGCTCTTGTGAAATTATTCGTTGCACCTACCAATAACGCATAGTATATTTTTATAATGATGAAACTAAAGTACGAACTTATAACATGTAATACATTCATTTATTTCTATGTATTAATTTGTTTTCGCTTACTTTTCATGTATCCTCGACACTGAGGGGTAACGGGGCTGGGGAGTCCATCTTGGAGGGTACTTCTGCGCAGAATCCGTCATGGTGAAGATGGCATTGAAACCAAGCCAAAGAAGGTTGTTGGCAGAGCCTGCATGAGAACGTGCACCTTCACCCAGCCAGAAGCATCTAGATTATACTATATTGTAATACATTGTATAAGTTTTCATTGTATTCCGTGCGACTTCTCGTGGGAACCCCAATCTTGCTAGGCGGCACCCAAAAATGTAAATTAGGCCTTAGAATAGTCTGTTCTGATTGGTGTGTTAACCAAATCCTACCTTAGGACCAATCGAAATTTGGGGATTCTGACACTTTGCAACATTGGGGGGTGGTACACTGACCCAAAAGAGTATATCTAGCCTAGGTTTAGCTAGAGAAATTGTCCGACTTGTCTGAATGGCTGACCTGTCACTGACCCAACGCACTCAATAGGTGACTTGATACAGAGCGCTGCGGAGCACTCTGTCCGAATTTGACCATAGACTAAGGTTTTACTAAACCTTAAGTGCTGGCGGAGCACTTTGCTGAGGAGTTCGCTGACCCAATCGGGGTCCTGACTGATAGCTGCAGAGAGGGTGGAGCGCAGGCGTTGCTTCCGAACTGCGGGTGCTGGTCGTATCCTGGTGGTCCTGTCCTGATCCTAATCTGGGTTTCCTGTCCTGTCCTGGGGTGTCCATTCTGCACCTGCTGTCCCACTGAGGGTTATCCTTCCTTGAGGGTTTTCCTGTCCTTAACTGACCCGTGGCCAGGGTTGGTTTTCACACCAGTCTAGGTAAATATCGCTCTGAATTCTTAAACTGCACCTTTCTATTTTCTGTCTTTGCTTCAATAAAGACATACCTTTGCACGTGAATAATTTTCCATGCTTTCTCCTGCAACCATTGCATTTCATAAAGTCATTTGTATTTGATTTCATAACATGTTCCTATGTTACCCTACCTTTTAGAAATCATTTTCTGTATTACAGTTTGCAACTTCCTGATATGGTCGTGGTTTTTCTCTCGTAAAACTGACTAAAGTAACTCAGATTTATAGCGTGTTCACTTTACCCTTATCTTAGTTTTCCTCTCACTTTGCGGGTTCCCTGTCGCACTAGTATTTCTTTTGATAAAGCTGTATGACTGCCTTTTACTTGAATTTAAGATAAACTTTCAAAACTTCCAGTTGTCCGTGGTCATTTCATAAATAAAATATAAATGTTTGGGTTGGTATTTTGCTGCCTTTCCTTTTACAGCTAGCTCCCTGACCCATCGTGGTCATAGGTACCCATAACGGTGGATGGTAAGTTGGGTACACTGGAAATAAATCGAAAGGGAACTCACAATTATTGGTAGTAGATTGCGTGGTCATCTGATCAATGTATATGATAAAGTAAAGTATATGGGCCCGAAGCCAGAAGTGGCGAAATTATTGGTCGGGTGACCCGCGATCTCTAGCACCCCTTAATGTACTGTTTATTGAGCTGCAACATGGCAGCTGAAAAATATTGCATGGGGAGAGAATTAATTCACCATGATTATGAGGTATGGCGTACTGCTCCGCATGCAACATCTAGTCATCGCTTGTTCGAAGCATCTTGTAACAGGACATACCGAAAAACATCGGTGCAGTTATTTGAAATCTGAAAAACACTATTCAGAAGAAATATCTTTTTTTTTGTTTTAAAACGCTGTTGCATAAATACCACAATAAGGTGCAGTAAAATAACTTGTTTATTAGAGTACATTCTAAATAGTAATACACACAAAGGAAGGTAGGTAATATATAACAAACGCACGTAAACGTTTGCTGCTAGCCTTTCACAACAGTCATAGTTCTGCACACAATAAATATTTTCACAATTAACCACCGACTGTGGCTTCGTCGAAGAAATGTTTCCAAAGCAGCGTTTGTATGTAGCGTCCTAAATATTCTAAATACACACACACACACACACACATTCATTAACGAGCCTCGGCCATGTAGCCGCTCCTCGCTGTGAATGCCATCTCTATGATCAAACAGGTTGGACACTCTGGCGCAGTTCTGGGCTCGATCGTCTGTGACCCGGAAGTGCTTTCCGTGCACGTGTTTTCCTGCGCATCCTGTCCTGGAACTATGTTAGTTCTTTTGACTGAAAATGGTGTCTGGGGAACAGCAACCGCACCGACCCGGTGCTCTGAAGCAACAGAATAAGCAACACAAGGCAGGGAAGCACCGCAGGAAGAGAAGCTTGGAGCGGGAGAACAGAGGTAAGAAATGCTTTATGTTGAATGGTGATCTGGGCATGGACTGTCAACGGAGTAAACAAAATGCGATTTCAGAAAGCGAATTGGGAGCAGTGGGTGTAACGAAAGAGCTAGGGAGACATCACCTTAGTCTCTGTCATCAATGCGAATGAGACTCACTCAACAGGCTTTGCAGCGCATGCAGCGAGTAGAATTTTGTATAGTTGCCAAGTTTTCAGTATACTTATGTGTGACATTTCATTACTTTGAGTGACACTATCACGCGAAACAAAAAGCAAAATATCCCAGGTTATGGTAACTAATTAGCCCATTTGATCATTGTAATAACTCTCTAAGGGAAGGCGGTAAGATTGCCTGAGGTATGGAGGTTACAGTTGAATCAAGAAAGGCTGCAAATGTTTAGGTACCTATGCAGGGGCATAGCTACCAGTGGTGCACTCGGTGCAGTGGACAGGGACCCAGAGGTGGGGTGGCACCCAACTACTTCTTCAACTCTTTCTTGTCACATTTGCTGTGTGTTAATGCAGAGGTCAAATGTCAGTCTAGTCTTCTGGCAACTGCTGCTTTTTCTTTTTACATGGAGTCTGGTGTTTTTCTTTTTCTTAATGGAAAGTATGAGGATTTTCTAAAGTGAACAATGTGGCAATCTTGCCAGTGTAGAAGGATAGGCTTCAGGATGTTGTCTTCTTCTAAAACGTGCAACAAACTTAAAATACCTATAAATGAACTGTACAAATATTTCATTAGAAATCGTTGGAAAAGTACAAATGAAGCACTTTTTTCTAATACTGAAGTAAGATTGAAACAACAATTATAAGATGCTCAAAACAGATCTAGAAACTTTATTTGATACTGCACAAATGATAAATATTTGCTTAAACCTGATTTCCACAATATATAATTTGTGCACTATATAGTTTTATTAGTAAAACTGTATGTCTGCAAATTTAGTGATTATTTCAATCGAAAATGTGCAGTTTCTAAATGATAGTACGCAACCACACCATGCTTTATAAATATATTTGTAACAGTGTGCGCCTAAATGCTCCGCAGTTACATATTACTCCCTTACCACTCTCCTGATGAGTGAGTATTATTTGCGATACTTGTTCTTTGTGTGATACTTAGATTTTTCAGAATCCCTATGCGTTCAGTGTTGTAACATTGATGGCAGCGCCTCCAGTCTGGAAATTGTTCCAGCATCACTGCCTTCAAGGGCATGTCTGAACTGGGGTGGCAGAGTGGGCTAAAGAACGGTGATGGATTAAACCCAGATCTTTTGACTGGGTGTGAGTGTTTGATTGGTTCAGATGCTCCGTCCATTACCACCCCCTTTTGTACCGCTTTTGGCCGCCATAAGTGTGGCAGGGTATGCTCAGACGTGAGTCCCTTGCTCACTTTGCCACTGGATTCAAGCAAGCCGGGCTGAAGACGGCTGTAATGCCAGAAACCGGTCCTCGGAAGCTTGTTTCCGGTCCAGGGAAGGCATGGCTTGGCAGTTCGGGCTGGACTGTTCCCATGAGGCACAGGGTCAGACTGACTTGCATATAGCCAAGTCTGAACTGGGGTGGCTGAGTGAACTAAAGAACGGTGATGGATTAAACCCAGATCTTTTGACTGGGTGTGAGTGTTTGATTGGTTCAGATGCTCCGTCCATTACCACCCCCTTTTGTACCGCTTCAAGGGCTACAGGAGCTCTTACAGCACTGGGAGCTTGCTGTTAGCTTTGTCAGATTCCCTAAGCTGCAGGAATCGGACTCCGAGCAGCAGAATACACGGAAGTACCTTCAGTGGCACAACGAAGGCCTCGTTGCGCATGCGCTGAATGGCCGAGCAGCGCACATGCTTACTTTTGTAAATGCAGAGTGCGCCATTCGTTCATTGCTGCCTGCCCCCAACAGATGTCAAAGAAGTTATGCCCATACTGATGCACGAATCCTGAAGACAAAACAGTCCCAGAAATCGCTGCGTGCAACCTGACAATCGGAGGGCAAACAATGGTGGTTAGTAAAAGAACATAGACTTACTTGGGACAAAGTGTTGCAACTGCGAAAAATTTATTATTTGAGCATTGTTTAATTCTATGCTAAAACAAGAATTTGCACTGCAATAAGTCTCACAGTTGGCTCGCGTTTGAGCTATTGATGTTGTAAATAACAGTGGGCCAGATGTATCAAAAAAAGTATTGCGATTCGCAATTAGGGAATTGTATAACGGCATGCATGAAATTGTGTAGTACACTTTCTGCGATTCATAAGGGGTTGCAAATGACCTACCTCATGAATATTAAATAGGTAGGATGCAATTTGCGACACCCTAGAGATTGCAAAAATCACTGGGATGGTGGCCTGGTGGAGTCAGCAGACCACCATGCTCGTTATTGCCTTTAAATAAAGCAATCATTTTTTTTAAATGCAGGCCGTTTTCCTTAAATGAAAACAGGTTGCATTCAAACAAGTAAAATGAAAACTTTTCTTTTTTAAGAGTAGGCAGTGGTCTGTGAGACCACTGGCTGCTCTTTTAAAAAATGCATTTATTACCACCTACTTGAAGTAACTGGTAATATGCCAATGCTTTGCGACCCCATTTACGGTCCCAAAACATTCTTACATACCGATGTGATTCGTTATTAGGAAAGGACGCCCCTTCCTAATACCGAATCGCAAACCCAAATTGTGATTCGGTAACAGGTTACCAAATCGTGTTTTGGGTTTGCTACATTTGAGAAGCCTTTTTTTCCGTGACAGCTAAAGAACGATGATGGATTAAACCCAGATCTGTGACTGGGGGTTAGTGTCTGAAAAGTTTCAGCTCTCCGTCCATCATCTCCTTGTGTTTTATTTGTTCGCCCTATGTTGGCAGGGTATGCCCAGACGTGGGTCCCTTGCTCACTTTACCACTGGATTCAAGCTAGCCTGGCTGATGAGGGGTGTTAACCCGAAACCGGTCACAGGATGCTTGTTTCCGGTTTAGGAAGGACCTGGCTTGGCAATTCAGGCTGGATTGTTCCCATGAGGCACAGGGTGAAGGCATATTTGCCTATAGCCGGGTCTGAACTGAGGTGGCAAAGTGAGCTAAAGAACAATGATGGATTCAACTCCGATCTGTGATTCGGGTGAGTGTCTGAAAAGTTTCATCACTCCATCCATCCATCCATCCACTACTGTGACAAAACATGACAACAGGCCTACTATTATAACTTCATCTTTGCAGTTTAAACCTGTGTTGTGACCTGCTAAAATAGCCATTTGACAGGTAAATAAACTTCCCTTTTGAATTTTAGTATGTCACCTTTTTGTAGGTTTTGTAGCGGGGGGCGGGAAGCGGGAGGCGGTCTAGGCAATGTCTGGGCGGGCGGGGGGCCGGCCGGGACTGCACAAAAACCGAAAATGCTGACCCCAGCCCCCTTCTGCCCCGGGCAACGCCGGGGCGCGCTGCCAGTGTATATGTGTGTGTGTGTGTGTATATATATATTTCTATCAAAAAACAGACATTTGAGGTGAGCAGATCTAGAGTGTCGCTGGTGTTGAGAGTGCTCTAACAGGAGCTGCTTTCCACCTAAACTGAGACCTACCCAGAGTTCTCTCCTTCTTTTTTGCATAATTTATGCGTCACTCTATGCCTGAAAGGGTTTTGTTTTGACTTAATACTGGGTGCTCCCTTGTGTCTGGACAAAGCTATACCTCTCTGAAGAGCTCTAATTAGAGCGAAACACTGTGTCAGGGGTTGCTTTTATTCATTTCAGGTTGGCTTGAGTTGGTATTTTACCAATTCAAAGCTGTAATATTGTGCCTGGAGTGATACATGGCTTTTGTTATTTGACAGCTCGGCAAGGACTGCACTGTACTAGTCCTATGCTTAAAGACTTTGCTGTTTAAATGGCGAAAGACTTTGTCATTTTCTATCTTGGCATGGATAGCACTGTCTAATCCTATGCTTAAAAACTTTGATAGAAAAACAGACATTTGAGGTGAGCAGATCTAGAGTGTCGCTGGTGTTGAGAGTGCTCTAACAGGAGCTGCTTTCCACCTAAACTGAGACCTACCCAGAGTTCTCTCCTTCTTTTTTGCATAATTTATGCGTCACTCTATGCCTGAAAGGGTTTTGTTTTGATATATATCCACAAAACACATGCTACTCTTTGCAACATGAAACAGGCCACTCCAGCATGCTGTAGCATTATTTCAGATGTTTATTGGAGACAGAAGCAGCATGACGCTTTTAACCTCCCACGAGGCTTAATCATATGCACAGTTTTCTCTTGATGGGTTCGTTAGCTTTTTAAAACGTAACTAAAAACATTGAAGAAGGACTGATGTCCACCAGTTCAATTAAAGCGGCAGTTGGTGTTTTAACATAAATGCACTTGGCTTTCTCTGTCATGTAGTCACAGTAAGTATTTTTTTATTATTTATATAAGGAAAATCCTTTGAAAATCAAGTATTTTCATTATAGTCGTATCCCATCACTGCACAGTTTTCCAATTGTCTTACATTGTAGTATTCGGACCACAAAGCCCAGAATCCACCATCACTTCTTTGTTTCACCTACTTGGTACTTCAATGTTATATATATATATTCTATATCCGCTGAGTGCAATAGAATACGCAAGATGTGGGCTGTATGCATTCTGTTGACACCACGGTATCAAATCCTGCTTCACAGATCTGTTTAGCCTTGTGTAAACCCTTTGCTCACTTCACTTGAAAGGGAGAGAACAGGGTGGTAGAATAATTATTTTGTATCCCCCTATCTAGTTGCTGCAAGGCCTTACCTTTGTCCTACCAAAATTCTGTCTCTGGGGTTGTTGTGGGTACATTACTTGCTTCAAAATTGAATTTTGTGTTCGATGTGGGACAGCACTAGGGTGTTTTTTTTTGCAGAGTTTTATATAGCGCGAACTAGACCCGAACCGAATCAGGTCCCAGAGCGCTTTACATATTTTCTCGTTACGTTACATTTTACGTTTCCAGTTACTTTAATTTTAGGCACGGGGAGATTAAGTGATTTGCCCAGAATCACTGGAGTTTTTTTTGACGTCGTTACTGAGACTCGAACCCAGATCCCCAGGTCCGAGGTCGAGCGCCCTAGCCGTTAGGCCAACTCCTCTCCCCTTACCATTGAACGCTACTCACTCACACCTCCAGCCTCAGAACCCAAGTGTAGTGTGGCCGAATACATTTGTCAACTTGGATTTGCTCTGACGCCTTGCATTTTGGCCCTTTTTGCATTCTGGTACACGGGAACTGCGGCAAATGTGGGTCAGTTAGGGCTCGAAACTTTACTCCGTCGGTCAGAGAGGAACTAGGTGTGATTTAGGGTATACCCCATTCACAGACTGTTGAATGCTACAAAGCTGAATCCTCAGCCAGCCTTACCCAGAACACTGCTAGACTTGCAAAAGGATTCCAAGTGCTGTGAACAAGCTGCACTTGGCATCTGTGACCTGTGAGTAGGACCTGAGGAGGTGTGAACCGTTCCACTTGAAATCCAATGACAGAAAAGTCTCCAAGAATCATAAGGCAGATTCCCTTGGGGGGCTTCAGGAGCGTAAAGCTGAACAAGGCATTCCTGTGAAGAATCCCACCTGACCAGTGGCACCTGTTCTTTGTTGCTGCCCTCTTTCGAACACAACGAGAATCTCTAAGTGCTCTTAGGACCTTAGAAGTGTAGCCCTATGGTTGTTAGGGGTGAAAAGAAGTTTGGTATCTTTTTCAAAACTTACTCTCCAGAGTCTCAAGGGGACCCACTGCGAAAAGTATACGACTAACAGTTGCATGGCATAGTATTGAATTTCACGTTTATCCGGCGTGGAACAATCATATTTGGTCTACAAGTACTTGCTTTGATTGTGCATCTATGTACCTTCCATGTACTTAGATCTGTGTGTTTGTTACTTTTCTCCTGAAAAAGCATGTCTAATGCACTACCCTATTTCCCATCCTGTACCTCTATCAATATCTTTAATCTACATATATTTAACATCTTTGTGCATCTATATACTTTCAATATACTTATGGATCTATATATTTATCACTTTCTTCTAATTTAGCCTTTCCAATGCCATACCCTATTTTCAGCCTATACTTCTCTCAATATATCTTATAGCCCAACTGTCTGACTCATCTCCAACTTCTTTCTACTACTCTTTCCAATGCACAACCCCCTCTCTCACCCTATTCATCTATCAATATATCCTCTACATCCACTTTCATCCCAAACCCCATACCAATACTATGACCCCCAAAATAACCCTCTCTATACTCTCTCCTACTCTACCCCACCTTGCGTCATCTGACACCTCTTTTACTATACCGATCCCCCCCCCAAAATAAACCTTTCTAAACTCTTCCCCTCCAAAACCCCTTTTTACTCCTCCAAAAGTCTCCTCCTAGTGCTATGACCTAAAAAAAAATATATATCAAAACCTTCACTTTTCAGTCCCTCCACTATCCTTTTCAATCAAAATAACAGCCTAACATGTTCACTTCTCAAATTCGATATTCCACAATACTAATTAACCATTAATCCTTTATGGGTTCCAGAGTAGCATGCTACTCGCCAATAAAGCGCTATATGAATGGAAACCTTTTTCCCTTTTCTACCCCTCCCCAACCCTTCTCAATCCAAATAACTTAAAAACATATCCCCCATTCAAATTACTTTCATGTTTCACTGTACTAATTCAACACTAATCCTTATGGGTTCCAGAGTAGCTTGCTACTCGCCCAAAAAGCGCTTCAAAACCCCAACGGTGTAGCAAGCGCTATATAAATACAAACCTCTTTCCCTCTTCTACCACGCCACTTACCCTTCTCTATCCAAATAACTGAATACCATATCCACCACTCAAATTACTTCATGTTTCACTATACTAATTTTCAACACTAATCCATTATGGGTTCCGGAGTAGCGTGCTACTCCGGAACAGGTGCTATATGAATGGAAACCTTTCTTCCCCTTCTATCCCTCCGCTGTCCTTCTCACTCCAAATAACTGACTAATATCCACCACTCAAATTACTTTCATATTTCACCATACTAATTCACCACTAATCCTTTATGGGTTTCCGGAGTTACGTGATACTCACCCAACAAAAAAAAAGCGCTTCAACACCCATCGGGGGTAACAAGCGCTATGTAATACAAACCTTTTTTCCTCTTCTATCCTTCTGCTATCCTTCCGAATCCAAATACCTGACTAACCTATCCACCACTTAAAATTACTTTCATGTTTCACTATACTAATTCAACACTAATTCTCTATGGGTCCCGGAGTAGCGTGCTACTCACCGAAAAAGCGCTTCGACGCCTTGACAGGGGTAGTAAGCGCTATATAAATGCAATTGCAATACAATACTTCCAAGCCATAGTGCGGCCAATCTACTTTGTGTATCTGACCCGCGCTCCTTTGCGGTCTGCCTCAAATAGCACCTAGGGCTCTATTTACTGTGACTATTGACTACTATTTGCCTTTTGGTGTTATTTTGCACTTAAATCTTTAAAAATTAATGTCTCTGTTTCCCTGTTTTTATCATTATGATGTGATTTTGTTTATTAAATTTTTTTTATCTTGATAAAGTGGAGTGAGATTTTTATTTGGATGTCTTTTCAACTCTTTAACTGTTTTGGTATTATTAAATGTTTTCCAATTTTCTTTAAGTTAAGTCTAGCTACCAGCGATTGTGCTCTGATTTAAATTATTGAAACCTTTGACTGGATCAAACATAATAGTGACTTTACTACTTGTGGTAGTCACCAATCTACCCCGACTAATCTCTTTCTCACTGTAAGCATAACCCTGAATATGTGACAATTGGCACAACTGGTTTTGGTGTTATTTTGTTTGTTTTGACATCTTTTCATCATTTACTATGTGTCACTTCTTTCTTAGTGTTACTTGTTAGACCTCCATTCCTGTGATGTCATCAGTTATGCTAATTAGCAATCAAAATAATTTTCAAAACTTGAGAGCTCTGGGTCTACTGACAGTTGTGCGAAATAGACTACCCTAAACTGTAGGTGTGTATTCTTTTTGTTGCATTTTTCTGACATTCCCTTGCTGATGCCTATAATAGGTTTGCTTCCTGAACAGTATTTTAACATACTGGTCTGGATTTTAATTAAAATTTGAATCGAATCGAAAGCAGAAAAATTAAAACATTAATAAAATCAATGCTGTCTTGACTATTAGTAGATCAAACAAAAAGGCAGAATTGTTGTTATAAAAAAAAACAGTGTTTTTTTTAGACAAATGCATCTGAGTATCCGCTCCTACCTCTTCCAGACCCCCAAAACATGCACAAATGGACAGCATTTTTCTCTAATAAAAAATAAAATGAGGCATTCCTGTTGTTGAAGGAGATTAGCGGACGGGTACCATGAAACTCAGTGGAGTCTGCTTTGTTGTAAGAGTGCCGAATTGTAGTGTAACATTTGTAGTAGAGTTTTGGTTTTATGCGTGAGAGCCCATAGTGGTGGTGGTATCTTCTCTTGGATCACCACGCCTATGTGTGTAATGGCAGTGACAGAACACATGCACTTTAATTTATTTGTTGCTGTACCTAATTCTGTTGTTGTAATTGAATCCACTCGATAGTGACAGAGGACCAATGTACGCCATGCACTTGTAGCAGACAGCCAGTCAATCATGACAGAAGTTCTCTGTTACTGCAATGATCAGTTGTTTTGTTTGGTTTCTTTCTTAGAGGCATTATACATCATGTGAACAAATTCATACAGTTGTACGCATGAACTTCTACACTAAAAATAAAATAAAATATATGTGTATATGTGCCACAGAAAATACTCAAAAAGAGACGGGCGATTGCATCCCCGCTGCTGACAAAGGAGGTCCTGAAATCATGCCTCCAGGAAATGAAATGCAACATAGAGAAATTGTTTCAGGAAGGTCTTTCTAGACCTAAGAAAAGATGTAGTGAAATTAACAGATTTGCAACTCGTGAACTATTTCCTTGGATCAGGCAGAAACTTATATTCAAAACACAACAGACTCAAAACAAACTGCTCCAACCATCACATACCACGGTCAGGCTCAGACAGGTTTCTCTAAGTGTGAGGATTTTGAGAACAGATACGGGTGCAAGAATATTTGCATTCACAATCTGAAAGAAGCGAGTTAGGGGGAGGACATGTCTAAGTGAGTGAAGAAACCAAGCACTATCACAGGGCTAGAGGGATGTTTAGAGACCAAGCCTAAGTATTATCCCCCATTGGAACTAAGCTAATAAACAACAAACTTAGGGGTCTATTAAAGAAAACCAATAGTGATTCTATATTGTTGTACCCATGTCAATTGTACACCAGGACAAACACCGTAGAACTAACCGACCATATCACCAAAGGTGAAGCACCAGTAAGCGTAAGTCACCCCTGGTTAAGGATTCCCATCAAAGGTCTTGTATGGATCAATATTCTCATTTGGTAATCCTTATCAGGTATTGTGTCTCTTGATCATTGAGACCAGCATACCCTGATAGCCAGTTCGGGGTAGCGACCCACAATCACTCGGTACTACCACATGATGTTGATATGATGGGAAAGTGCAGTGCAAAAACGAATAAGTGGTGATTAAAAAAGGATAGGAACTTAACAAAAACGATTTTAATTTAATAGGAGTTAGCCCCTTCCTCTTTAAAAACAAGAACAGTATAACCACGTAATCGCAGTTCACACAAATAGCTGCGAGGAGACCAACATGTTTCAGCCACGGGATGGTTACCTAGGCTTTCGTCAGGGTCTCTGTTCTATATATATGCTACTGATTCAAAGTGAGTAAAGTGTGAAAAACTATACAAAAAAACACACAAGTGAACAACAGTAAAGGATATGATATTCCTTCATCTGTATAAACTCCTCTCTTCGGTACCTGGTTGACTTAATACTGTATGTAGGGAACAAACGTACAGATGAATCACAATCAGATATCATGGTCTGTTACAAGAGGTGTAAAGTGTCTAAATAAGTACAAAAAACTCAAACATTCATTTACTCACCCAAAATACCCGGGGAGTGGACCTCACCTCTTCCTGGACCTGGCTCAGGATATGTGAGACCCCGCTCTACAAGGACAAAAGCCGACTTCGTAAGGACAAGGAACAGAGGGATCAACCTTAGATCTGCTCTGGCAGTGTACAAGAAAACGAAGTACCAAGGTCTTCAATCTATGGAGCTCAATAGCATCTGCCCACTGGTTCCCAATTCAACCTACTCACCATTCTATTGTAAACTATAATTCAAATCAATTTTAGCGTTTCTACCGCTAATTTAAGAAGACACAAGACAAATGGAAACACAGATATTGCATTAAGGACGGTGGAAAGGGGCTCCTACCTGTCCGTCGTTGTCTCAGACTGTTGCTGAGTCAGTGGGAGGCACCGGATGTCTTACGTGGCTCCCATTTCACCAGACTGTTATCCCAACCAACCAATCGGGAACCAGCTCGGGAGGTCCTGTTCCGAAGGGCTAGCATGGGTCAGGTTCATGATTAACTATCGTCAAATGCTGATATCAGGAGTTGTTTACTAGCAGTGGAGGGGGACGGTGTTTAACTCGGTCTCCCCCGCGTTTGTTTGGCAGACTTGCGCACGTAGTCTCGCGAGGCTACCCGGGGGAGAACTACCAGGTGATGTCACGCCTCTAGCCAGTGTAGTCTGTTGATTTCGTCTTCCGCCCTCTGTGGCAGAGTCTCGGGCTGAGGGAAAGAACTACCGGATGACGTCATTTACGTGACGTCGGTAGTTCAAATCCGAAAGCGGCCCTGTCAGTGTGTTTCTGCCTGCTCTCTCCGGTGTTCGACCAATTATAGAAGACAAAATCACCCTAGGCAAAAGTCGCACGAGTAGAAATACAATTTGAAAGATATTACGAGTAAAAATACAATTTGAAAGGTATTACTAGAGGGAGGTTTGCTCTTCATGCCGCATGATAACAAAGTGACCCACAAAACTATCTAGAACCCTTATAGAGGCACCCCAATTAAGTTGTGTAATTCAAAGTAATAACTAGAGAGCTCATGGGCACAAAAGTGGCATAGAATAAGTGATCTTTAAAAACTTGCTCTTTTCCAGTGGTGTGCATAAAAGAATTAGTCAACATATTTATTCAGGCCAAACCAGTGCAGGCTCAAAAAGTTGGTCACTACTCTTTCGCCAAACTTTATGTAACATTATGATAGACTGAGCCAGGGTATATCATCGTTCAATCCTCGTTTATCTGTGCCCAATTTAAAAACCCATTTTTGTTCACGCAGGAACAAAAATCTCGACACATCACTCACGTGCGGTGGAATAAAGGGTTTTTCCAACACATGCCACTTGAAGTCAGTTTCTGTATGGTTATGTGTTATGAAGTGTTTCGTGGGTCTCGAAATATCTTTCCTGCACCGAAAAGTACTTCTATGCTCTTGCATTCTCACGCGCACCTTTCTCGTGGTCATACCTACATATCGTTCGTTGCACGTACACGTTATGAGGTAGATAAGGTTTGTACTATTGCAGTTGGAAAACTGTCGAAGTACCCACGGCCGATCAGTGCCAATATCCACACTTGTGATCCTGGAGGTCAGTGGACAAACAGAACAACCTCCGCAGGGATGGTGACCCGTTACAGGAGGTAGGTCCCATAGTGTGCCTAACTCTCTCCTGGGCGTGGCTTTGGGGCGGGTGTGTACCAAATGGTCTCTTAAGTTTTTAGAACGTTTGAAGGCAAAGAGCGGAAGTGCAATCTTGTCTCTGCCACTGTTCAGAATACGCCAGTGTTTCTTAATGACTCCCTGAACATAGTTGGACTTGGTGTTGAAAGTGCTCACTAGAGTCAGGCGATCCAAGGGTGGTTTCACTATGCGAGGTTCAAGAAGTGCAGCTCGGTGGTTTTTCGCTGCTCGTTTACATGAACGCTGTACCAGTTTTTTGGGGTAGTGTCTTGCGGTCAGTTGCTTAGATAAGTCCTCTGCATGGTTTTTAAAAGTTTCAGGAGTAGAGCAGTTCCGTCGGACACGGAGGAACTGTCCAAAGGGCAGATTATCCCGCAGGGACTTTGGGTGTTGGCTTTCGTACAAAAGGAGCGAATTTCTAGCCATAGGCTTGCGATATAGTTCGCTCTCTAAGCCAGTCTCGGTACTGTAGATTGAAAGGTCCAGAAAGGGGAGCCTATCTTTGCTCATTTCCATAGTGAAGCGAAGGTAGTTGTTTTGATTATTGAGCCATTGTTGGAAACAGAGGGCCGATTCATTTGTCCCTCTCCAGACCATAAGAATGTCATCGATGTATCTTTTCCACCAAATTATTGATGAAAAGAAAGGATTGGTGGGATGCAATACTATGGTTTGTTCGAACTCATGAACATATAGATTCGCTAGGGAAGGGGCAAAAATGCTGCCCATGCTCGTCCCAGAGACTTGATGGTATATCTGGTCCTCATACATGAAAAAATTCTCTTTCATCGCCATGGTAGCCAAGGCCATGATGAAAGGAACTGGAGTGATGGAGTCCAATTCCGATTCCTCCAGGATGCACCTGATGGTGTCCAGCGTGGCATCCTGGGGAATGGAGGTGTATAATGACTCTACATCTAGAGAGACTAGATAGTCAGTCTCTCGATCAAAGGCTATTTCAGGGATTACTCTGAGGACATCGGTGGTGTCCTTGAGAAAGGTAGGCATTTTATGAACCAACGGTTTGAGGAAAAAATCGGCAAAAGCAGAGAGGGGTTCTAAAAGTGACCCCTGGCCAGAGATTATGGGCCTGCCCGGTGGTGGTCTCTGGGGTTTGTGCACCTTTGGTAAGGTGTAAAAATAGGGCATAGTCGGATGCTTAGCCTGTAGAAATTGTGCCTCTACGGGGGTAATCCAACCCTCACCTAAGGCCTCTTCAACCAGTACTTTGATCTCACTCATCAGTCTGGGGGTGGGATCGGTAGTCAAAGGTCGATATGCATTGATATTGCTCAGTTGGAGGAGACACTCAGTCCTGTATGCGTCTATATCCTGGACGACAATGGAGCCCCCTTTATCAGCGGGCTTCACAATTATAGTCCCATCTTGGGTCAAAGTTTTTAGAGCCTGTCTTTCAGCAGTGGAAAGGTTGTTGTAATTGGGTCTCGAACAGTATTGTATTTGTTCTATGTCGTTTTTGACTGCCAATTCAAATGTAAGTATTTGAGGTGGTATGGCGTGTGCTGGAGGTGAGAAAGTGGATTTAATCCTCAAGCCAGTATTGGTGTCTCTATCATGTTCTGATTCCTCGGTATTCCCGTTCTTAAAGAAGTAATGAAGCCTACGTTTTCGGAAAAACTGGGCTAGTTCAGTTTGGAGTATGAATGGATCACCCTCGTCTGTCGTGACAAACCCTAGGCCTTTATTCAACAAGACTTCTTCCATGTCTGTTAAAGTCCTTTGACTTAAGTTGACTACCAAACTAGTGTCAGGTGTTGCTACTGTTCTTGGGCACTCCTTCTCGTATGACTCCGAGTTCCTGCGTGGGGGCCTGTGTTATCCTCCCATTGGACCTGAGGTTGTCCTTGTGTCGGTCTTCTTTTGCCCCGTGACCGTCTGGGGCCACGCGCCAAAAAAGGCTGATTATTAAAGTTAGGAAACCCGGAAAAAGGGGCCATCGGTGGCTGAAAATTGCCTGGGTAGCCCCAAGGGCCCGGAGGCCACCAAGGTTGACCTGGCATGTTGTATTGACCCCTATGATTTTGATATCTGCCTCCTCTGCCTCGATTAGTTCCGAAGTTGGGTTGCTGATTATTGGCCTCAGAGTCACTCCCTGTATCCGAGCTGGATCCAGAATAATTGGATCCATACGCTCTCCCTCGCTTGTTGAAGTCTGGGGCTTTGTAGTTGTCACTGGTGTAGGGATAGACCGTTTCTAAACTAAACTTGGCTAGATCTTTTTTAAATTTCTCTAGCTTGGTCTGAAGTATAGAGTCAGCAAAATCTTTGTTAGTTTTGTCAGATTCATCTTTGTGTTTTTTTAAATTGGCGGTGACAGTTGCCTTTATTTGTCCCTCCAGAACTTGTATTTGGACCAGAATTGCGTCTGCTACCCGTTTGGCTGTACTGATGATAAGTATAAGCCAGTCACGGGTGCAGCGCCAGGCAATCATTGACCAATCCTTCAGGAATGGTTTGTCGTTAAGAAAGAGTCGTGGAGCATTAGTGACTATGAGCCCCGGAGGTGCGCAACTAGCTCTCATATATTCTGCCATGATGATCCCATGAGTCTGAGTGCGAGAGTGCGATTTTTTTTAAAGTTAAGACTTTAGTCCAGTCATCAGTCGTAATAACTGTCGGTGTGGGCAGTGTTTCTAAAATACTCGGCATATTGTCTAAGATAGAGTGGTACATTGCGTCATCATAGGCTAAACCGTGACGTTCAGCCATTATAGCTAATCAATAGGCAGGGAAAGGCAAAAAGGGGAGGACTGTGGGACTATGCTAGAGTGAAGAACAATTCTTATTATTAGAATGGAAAAGACCACCTTTCGTGTGATCCAACTTTAAAGCCCGCAGCTGTCCGCTGCTCTAAAAATGAAGAAACCAAGCACTATCACAGGGCTAGAGGGATGTTTAGAGACCAAGCCTAAGTATTATCCCCCATTGGAACTAAGCTAATAAACAACAAACTTAGGGGTCTATTAAAGAAAACCAATAGTGATTCTATATTGTTGTACCCATGTCAATTGTACACCAGGACAAACACCGTAGAACTAACAGACCATATCACCAAAGGTGAAGCACCAGTAAGCGTAAGTCACCCCTGGTTAAGGATTCCCATCAAAGGTCTTGTATGGATCAATATTCTCATTTGGTAATCCTTATCAGGTATTGTCTCTTGATCATTGAGACCAGCATACCCTCATAGCCAGTTCGGGGTAGCGACCCACAATCACTCGGTACTACCACATGATGTTGATATGATGGGAAAGTGCAGTGCAAAAACGAATAAGTGGTGATTAAAAAAGGATAGGAACTTAACAAAAACGATTTTAATAGGAGTTAGCCCCTTCCTCTTTAAAAACAAGAACAGTATAACAACGTAATCGCAGTTCACACAAATAGCTGCGAGGAGACCAACATGTTTCAGCCACGGGATGTGAGTGACAGAACTGTTCAACATTATACATTATACTGAATGAAGCGTCTCAAAGCAAATTTTGCGACTATGTAAACAGGAATGGATGAACTACTTAACAGACATTTTTATGGCTGGTGAAACCTCCCTGAGTCCAATAGAAACCACAACAAATGCCACAGCGACATCCACAGGCAGCCCTAGTGGGAACTCAGACCATCTCTGTACAGTTTCCAAACTGAGTTTCTAATGCTTTTTGGCTCGAGCATGAAAGAGGAACACAATGACCAGAGGTCCAGCTCCCAAGCTGACACACTAATGAAGCTATAGCCTATTCCAATGTTAACATCCATCAAAAAAAGAATTGTAATATCATGGTCTGATTGTGTGCCAGGTCCAAATGGGAAACCCCAGGTTCTGTTTAAAAAGAATCCTGCCCAGTGAAACGATGAGTGGTGTGGAGGTATTTGGGGCAACAAGATTCAGATGTCACTTTTTTATGCAGGAGACTCCCCTCCTAAGACGGGGTCAAATTATAATGAAAAATACAAGCTATCCGACTCGGCTGTGGGCCTCTGGGAACACAAAGACAACAGTGGTTGCCATAATGTTCAATTCTCAACACTTGGAGTTATGTTATGTTATAGGAACTTATAAAGTGCAGCTGTTACCCAGAGGTGTCCTGGCGCTAGTAATTATCCCTTGTGTAAAGAAACTGTAGACTTCTATTACAGGTTAAAAGGCCAGGTCTTTAGACTCTAACTAAATGTCAGGAGGTCTGTGCTGTTTCTCAAGTAAAAAGGAAGGCCGTTCCAAGCATTTGCAGCGCGCAAGACAAAGCTTCTTCCACCCCAGGAGGCTTTTTTTGTAAGTGGTACTCTCACCAAATTGGCTTCCATGGAACCCAGAGTCCTTTTCGGCCAGTGCCATTGAATATTCTTTTTCAGATACTCAGGGCCTATGCATTGAAGAGCCATAAAAACTGTACACAGGGCTTTAAAGCGCACCTGTTTCCTGACCGGCAACCATTGAAGTTTACTAATTTCCTTGGAAATGGGTGCAATTTGGGTTTACCTGACAACAACCTTGCTGCGGCGTTTTGCAGCAGTTGGAGTTGGTGCATGAAGCGTTCCTGTAGGCTCAGAAGAGGGCTTTACAATAATCGAGACTAGACAGGACAAGCGCCATGACCACTGTTTGCTGGCAGTCAGCCAGCAAAAAGGGGAATTTTTTTTGGGATCATCCTAAGCACATGGAAGGTGGCAGATGACATTGTATTGATCTGGTCACCGAAATTAAGTTTGTCATCAATCATGATGCCCAAGTTTTTTACCTTCCTTGATGGTGTAGGAAGAGTGCCCATTGTTATTGGCTTCAGATTAGGGGTCCAAAAATTGTCATAATTCCCAAAGAGGATGACGTCTGTCTCGCCTGAATTTAATTTTAGGCAGTTTTGTGTCATCCAACCTTCCACAGCTACCATACAGTTGTGGAACTGAATATCTAGTTCAGATCCCTGACCTGGCCGCAGCGACACGACGATCTGTGTGTCATCAGCGTAGGATGTTAGGTTAAAACCAAATGAGCTGATCAGTCAGTCAATTGATAAGACGTACACATTGAAAAGTAGGTGGCTAAGCGAAGGGCAGGGAAAAAGGTTTGGAGTGAAATTTATCCAGCGCGACTATTTGTAAATGCCCAGATAGAAATCATTTTAGGAGCTTCCAGGCTTTCCCTTGAACCCGACATGCCGACAAACGATCCTTCAGTAAGTCATGATGGACCGTATCAAAGGCTGCCGACAGGTGAGCAGCACCAGGGCGGCCATCCCTCCCTTATCCAGGACTTCCCTAATCTCTTCTGTGTGTTTGATTAGTGCTGACTCGGTGCTGTGACCTTCTCTAAAACCGTATTGCGTAGGGTCCAACACTTGGTTATCACGTAGGAAGGCACTGAGTTGCACATTCATTGCCTTCTCAATTATTTTCGCTGGTAGCGGAAGTCGGGAAATCGGTCGGAAGTTATTTGGAACTTTGGGATCAAGATTTGGCGTCTTTAACAGGGGTAGTAACGAAGCGAATTTCCACTGTTTTGGGAAATGCCCTATTTCAAAAATTGCACTAAAAAGGGAGGTGAGTGTAAGGGCAACGAGAGTCAGGCGAGGTTTATCACCGAGACGAGCAGGGATCAAAGGGGGGAACCTGATCTCGCTGCCTTGAGGAGTTTCTTAGTATCCGTTAATGAGATATTGGCAAATTTGTCAAAGACATTGGGGGGGTCATTAGTTGGCCTTATTCTTCCCGGCAGGACCTCAGGCTCTACGGAAATTGAGAGGTTAAATGACAAAAAGTGACCCACCTTATTCAGGAAGAACCTTGCGATGTCCTCGCATAGTTCCTGATTTGACTCGATTTTTGCTGGACGGGGGGAGACCAGAAATGATACAGTTTTAAAGATTTCTATTGACAAATTGTTTGCTAAATTGATATGATTTGCAAAAAAGTTTTTCTTAGCATTGAAAATCAGTATCTTGTAAGAGGCAAGACTCTGTTTATATATCTTTCTGTCTGACTCCTCATATGGATAGAATTTTCAAAATCCATGTTATGATAAATCACACAGAACTCACATTGACTAATATGTACACCCTTAATGTTGAACAGGAACAAATCCTAAATAGAAGGGGGACCCCCTATTTGATTAGCAGGCAGGTTGGCGGGGAAAATACATAACAAGTTAAAGGAAAAACCTGCCTATAAACATTCAATCATATGCCTCACTAGGAGGTCATTTAATAAGTAGCACAATGCCCCCCAGGACAGACCAAGGACATTTCTGTACCAATATATAAAGATTTTATTAAATCACATAGATCATCTTCAGTACATAAATATCAGACCACCTAATTGGTTATTGAAATCAGATAGCAAAATACTCAATACTGTCCCACATGTTAAAAAACAACTATCAAACCGTCATACATACCAAGATAGCATACAAACCATATCGCATACACACAACATATCAAAAGTACATAACAGCCTCAGGCTGATCAGGATGTTACAAATGAAGACAAATCATTGGGGAGTTGGAAGAGAGATCAGTCGCAATATCCCCAGTGGAAAAACGCCAACGCGCGTTTCGGTGTGTGGCTCCAGCTGGGGCTACACCTTCATCAGGGCGGAGATGTACAAATCAAGTGGGACACAAAATATGCGGAGAAAATATACTCTCCAACATCAAGACTAATACAAAGTTTGCTTATCAGTTAATTCAAAAGACACAACTGTCCAGGGAGCATAAAAGGAATACTTGATCTAATTTCAGAAAAACACAATCAGCCTGGAATAAACTGCACAATTACACATAATGGAGAACAACATATTAGCTCAACCAAATGATGAAGACACCCATGATATAGAATAGACATGAAAGAGTGAAGTATAAAAAGTCCGAAAAATACCCGTGTCGGATGAACGAAGTGTGGATAAGAGTAGGACCAGGGGGAACATGGGCAAATAGAGTCCATTTCAGAAAGAAAAGACCAGATATAGTTGCATGCCAAAAAGACAAGTGATTAATAAACAGGGTTACAAAATAAAGTGTTGTACCATAACCCCGTGGCAAAGACAAGCTAGAAATATTATAGACGGACCTAAGAGAGGATGTCGTACCAATTCACAGAGGAGATATGCCACATATCAGGAGGAGATAGGCCCTCCGCGGGTCGCATAACCACATGCGCCTTAGTTGCTACTTCAGAGCCACTCTGTAGAAAACATAAATGTTATTCTAGCGGGCTGAAATTCCCTGAGAACATAGGAGACTACTAAGGTCTCATTCCATTAGCTCCATGTTCGATGATAGTGATACTTACCAGAGTGCATGAGCCACTAGGATTGTTAAATCACACTTATGGTTAATGTATCCTGCAATCGGATGTCCGGTGGATACAGCTTGATGGCTAGGGGCAAAGAGCTGGAGGAGCGTTCCCAGAGTCTGCTAGGCCCAAAGTGCAGTATCGAGTATCTGCAGAAAAATTACATACACCCTTGAAAGTATTCTGCAGTGTGCCCAATCAGCGGACACTAACTGTAATCTCAATTTACACGGGTTTCACAAACAGAACTGCATTCCCGAGGATCAAGAGAGAGCTGGTGGGGGGTAAGCTCACGTGAGGGGTGTAGGGGGGCAGGATAAAGTCTACCAATGACATACGCGGGCCCATCAGGGGTGGTTACATACATTAAAAGAGAAATAGCCCACGGGGGAAGCGCCAATGTTCAGGGGCAGATAACTGCATTAGGGATGGTGAATGGAACAAGTTCTAAAAGGACCACAATAGGCCCGAGTTGGCATCTCGCAGAAATTCTCGCACCCGGATCCCCAATAATAAGCTGTTCTAACAAATAATTATATCAGGCACCCGAGACATGCCCATCAGGTCGGGTAGTTTCAATATATTTATATCCCCACTAAAAGCTCCCTCCAACAACACAATATTAACCGGGGCAGGAGACTCATACGTGTGGGCCCCTTCGACCGTTACTACGGGGCCACCCGAGGTTACAACTAAGTTATAGCACGTTAGCTAATGTTAAGGTCCCCATCGTGTGCCTCGACTTACCGTAGTAGGGTATAAAGGATATCGTAGAGATGAATACTCCCGCCAACGGTCCAATTTCAATCGTAGATTCCCGTAGCCAAAACGCAGATAAGCGGACCTCTATAGACGTCCAATTTAAATATCACAAAAGTGCGTGATGGAACGTAGGATGGCGTCGGTGAGGTCGGAGATAAAAAAGGTACTAGCGACAAATACGAGCAAGTATTCAGGCATACCGGGCGGCCATCTTATGACATACATTATATTCATGAAGAGGGACATATGTGGTGGTATTGGAATAGTTATATGAAACCCGAATGCCAAAAAGAAAATAATTCAACACGGCAAGATCAGTTTATGTACTCAACAGGTGGCAGCGCACAAAGCAGGCTGCCTAGAGGGTACCGTAGCACATATATTTATTAAGCCGATTTAAGCCACAACCAAGATAACGCCAAACAATATTCCCGAAGAATTCCAAAAGAAAAATACAACAAAATATCAAAAAAAAATTTTTTTAACACAAGACAAAAGTCTGATCGGACGCAAAAGAGCATAACAGGATCATCAACACGCTCAAAAGTACAGAGACATAAAGCTATCCAGAAGGAAAAAGGCCATCCTGCCAAGATGGGAATAAATGATTACAGGGGCCATCTCCCCCCAGCCGGGGGGGGGTTCCCGTTACAGAATGGCATTAGCCCATGGGCACTCTTCATTAAGTCCCCTTTCAACCGAGCTCAAGAGAAAGATCCAAAAGATCTCTCTTTTCTTGCACATAGAGGTGGGTGTTAATGCCTGGATAGACTTGGATTTTCTCCAATATACACCACTTAAGGTCTTTCTCAGAGTGGTTATTTTTCTGCCAATGGGGCACAAGATCTGTTAGTTCGAATATAAGACCTGTGTTCCCTATTCTTAAGCGAACCTCTCGTCCAGTTTCACCAACATATGGGAGGTCACATGGACATAAGATAATGTATACCACATTTGCAGTACGGCAATTGGTCATTTTGGTCAGAATGATGGTGCGCGACGGGGTGATGATGGTTTCCCCAATGAGGGTATATGAACACGCTTGGCAATTGCCACAACGATGGTTGCCCCTGACAGGACCCACACCACAAATCGACGTCTGAGATGATTCCTGTGGTTCCTGGAGTTTTCCTCTCACTAGATGGTTCTTCTTCAGATTCTTGTTCCTCCTGAAGGCAAAGCTTGGTCTTGGAAGATGCTCTTTGTCATTGCCCAAATTCAGGAGGTACCAACATGAGTTGACAGCCTGTCTTATTTTGTGGTTCAGGTTAGAATGTCTGATGACTCGCACAATTTTATCCAAGGCTTCTCTCTCTTTTGGTTCAAACATGGACTCTCTGTTAAAGTATCTAGCACGTTTGAAGGAGTCTCTGATCAATTTACGCGGATAGCCGCGAAGTGTCCGTTTTTCTTTGAGGATATCGGCTTGACAAAGGAAATCTTTAATATCCGAACAATTTCTCAGAATCCGGAGAAATTGACTAAACGGAATACCATCCCTCTGGCAGCGAGGATGGAAACTACCATACTGCAAAAGGGTGTTCCTGGCAGTAGGTTTAGTAAATAGGATACATAGATCTCACTATTACGATGTTCAATCCAAATGTCAAGGAATTCAATCCTGTTATTGCTTGAGTGGGCAATAAACTTCAGATTGTTGTCCGCAGCATTGATCCATAAGATGAACTCATTAAGAAAATCAAGGTCCCCCTTCCATGTAAAAAAGATGTCATCAATGAACCGGGTCCAAGCCCGAACATTTTCATTGAAGGGTGCCATCTCATTATAGATGTTAATGAGTTCAAAGTGCCCCATGTATAGACACGCTATACTATGTGCACATGCTGCCCCCATGTTTAATCCCTGGATATGTTGGAAAAAACAATTGTTGAACTCGAAGTAGTTCTCGCCAAGCACCACTTCGAGACATTTAATGATGAAAGGTGCATTACTGATCTCAGGCTTGGATGATAGAATGTCCTCCACCACCCTGAGGGCCCCTTCCTGCAGTATATTTGTGTGTAGAGATTCCAGGTCTAGGGTGATCAGGAGTTCTCTATCTTCCAGGTAAGTAGTTCCCTCAACCTTGGCGAAGAAATGGCCAGTGTCCTTTACAAATGATTCCAAATCAGTGACCAAAGGTTTTAAGAATCGCTCAATGTATTTGGAGAGGGGTTAGGTTGCCGATCCAATGGTCGATACAATGGGCCTGAGGTGGGGGGGGGGGTCAGAGATGTTCTTATGGGTGTTTGGGACCCCATAGTTAATGGGCATCCGGGTGAAGCTGGGAGTTAGAAATTCAGCTTCCTTCTGACAAATATAGTCCATATCACCTGCATTCTCAACCATCCGTAGAATGCGACGTTTCAGAGCAAGTTCCGGATTCTTTGTGATTCTTTTGTAATGATCAGGAGATGATAAAAGATCATTAATTTTTTCCATATAAGAGGGGGAATCGAAAATCACGATTCCCCCGCCTTTATCACAGGGCTTGATAGTTAGAAGTTTGTTTGACTTCAAGGAAGTTAGTCATCTCTTCACTGCTAGGTAGATTAGAAGGGGGTTTTGGAACATATTTGAGAATCTTGTTAATTTTGGAAGAGACTGCCTTTTCTAAGATACCAACCTCACTTCCAATATCTTCAAGAGAAGGGGTAAAATCAGAGGGGGGTTTAAGACCCGACCTATTTTCCAAGGCTTCTATGGGGGGCCTGTTGAGGAAAAATTTCTTCAGCCTGATATTACGAAAAAATAGATGAAGGTCTCTCAAAAACTCAAACTTACTAAAGTTGGTCGTAGGGACAAAAGACAATCCCCTAGATAGCAAACAAACCGTTCCAGGATCAATATCCGCCTTGGAGAGAGTGAATACCGGAATATTTTTAATGTTTTCCCGTACTGATGTTGTCTGGTTTAGATATACATTTGGGGTTGGCCCTGACCCTGATGGTAGTTCCTCTGATGGGGGTTCCGGGTTCTCGGTCGGGAGTTCCCTCTGCGATTGCCTAAAAAACGGTTCGATTGGGCTGGTCGCTCGAAGGGTTCCTGTCTGGCTTGAAAGCTCGGGTTATAATTGGGGTCATAGTTGGAATCATAGCTGTTAGATCCCTCACCCTCTGAGTCGGTTATGTCTGAGAAAGTAGTAACCTGCTGGTTGCCCCATCTAGGGGTAAATCCTCGGGGATTCTGATCTTCCATATTGCTATAATAATTGGCAGTTAGATACGGATAAGCGCGTTCATGGGAAAATAAGCGAATATCTTTTCTAAACTTCTCAGTTTTCCTTTTCAAAAGATAGTCCGAGAACGATTCAAGTTCCGCTCTAATTTCCTCCAATTTTCGCTTACCCAGTTCGACAGAATTGTCCCGTTTCAGCTTTTCCTCCAACTCTTCAATCTCCTTAGCAAGTATAGCAATCACCTCCCTGGCAGTTTCTATAATGAGCATCATCCAGTCCCTGGAGCACCTGTTGGAAATAAGGGCCCATTTCTCCAGGGACTGTCTGATCTCTACGAAAGGACCAGGGATGTTGCGAACCCTTAAACCAATGGGGATGGTTCCTGCCTTGAGATAATCTAACATAAAATGGGCATGGAGGTCGGTTAGTTTGGATTTTTTACGTAGGTTGGGAAGTTTAGTCCATTCACCCTCTAGACCCTTGGATAAGGTGAACTGTTTATCCCTGCCAGGTGAAGCGCCAATAATTCTGGCAAAATCTAAATTGGAAAATCCGAATGCTTTAATGCTCTCCATGATGGAAAGATTGGGGACCAATTGCATAAAATACAAAAAAGGAAACAAAGATAAATCAGTGCACAAGAAATCAGAAGGTGAAAAGAATCTCTCTAACAATAATGTGTGATCAAAACAGACATTACAGACACAGACAAGATAGCAGTTATCCAGGACAGTTCGCAACAAAACAAAAAACACAGCACAGGGCTGTGAAGCAAATCCTAAATAGAAGTGGGACCCCCTATTTGATTAGCAGGCAGGTTGTCGGGGAAAATACATAACAAGTCAAAGGAAAAACCTGCCTATAAACATTCAATCATATGCCTAACTAGGAGGTCATTTAATAAATAGCACAATGCCCCCCAGGACAGACCAAGGACATTTCTGTACAAATATATAAAGATTGTATTAAATCACATAGATCATCTTCAGTACATAAATATTGACCACATAATGGGTTATTAAAATCAGATAGCAAAATACCCAATTCAGTCCCACATGTAAAAAACAACTATCAAACCTTCATACATACCAAGATAAAATATAAAGAACACAAATGCCAGTACTGGGCGTTATTTCAACTTAATAAAACTGACCTGTACGAAAGGAAAAAACATACCGGTCCGTCTGTTGACTCACGTCACTAGTTTATTAATTACTTTTGTTGCAGGGTTTCTGTACTCACACAGAACTGTGCACAGAGGAGTGGAACCTCGGCAAATTAGGATGTCCCAAAACTTACCTTAGCAACCAACTCACCCCTTACCGAGCTAGCTACAGTGTCTCATTGGACATATCAAACACCCAATGTTTAGACAAACCAGAACATGAACTTACAGTACCTCAGGGTACGTGGGACTCATGAACACTCTTTCGTTATATTATCATTACAAACCAGAACATGGAGTAAAGAAGACACATGTGCATTTGAAATGTTTATTTACTAATGCCGTCTTCTCAGGCGCAGTATCTTTGATAATACAAGTATACTTATTATCAGTAGCAAAATTATCAGCATAGTTACTAAGACATAAAAAGCGAATGGTGACAGCATGTTAACATGCTGTAATGAATAAGAGTTAACAACACTTATATCTCACCCTCCCTAACACATATATTATATTATTATCTAAGAAGGTCTCTTTGGGTTGTTTTAGGGCGGGCCCATACCTTAGTGTCCTAGCATGAAGGAATCACATCAGCATACACCAGCTCTCTCTGCATGTGCACCGCATCAAGTGTCTTAACAATTCTCGTGCAAAGCAATATCAATCCCGCCTCAAGCCCAAGTTGGCAAAGGCTGCACTTGTGTTATGACTATGAAGGCGTGGAGATCAGACCTCATAACAATTCCATATCGTGTTGCTCCTGAAACTTCAGCACTCTCCGTGCAGACATGTTTTATTAAACAAGACTGATATCAGAGCAATAACATATTATTCTCACATACACCACGGCAAACCACTAGGTTGAAAGCTAAGTCAACAATTAAGGGTCGTGTGCAGAAGTTGCAAGAAAGGAAAAATGGCGTTTAAATCTCAAATGTACCTATGCTAACTTAACACGATATAAGGATGTATAGGAGCTATACAACACCCCCCCATGATCCGAGAACGGACTAAATAAGGTAACAGAAGTGCCATCACATGAGAGCAGAATCCATTTATAAACGAGCATGAATAAAGATTCAATTATAAAAATTAATGCTAAAAAAATAGCCCACAAATATAATGTGGCTCAAGCCAATAGGCAAGGAAAAAGAAAATGTCTTGACCAAAAGTCAATAAAGTCAAGGAAATGCTATCAATCAGCATGTCAATTTGAGGCAGTGTCTAAGATAAGACCGTATATGAAAAGTAAGCTGCAACAGCCTCCAGGAGGAAGTCACTGTCCTCATCAGAAAACAGTTCAGCCATCCAATTTAAAAGATGAAAGGAACATACGTGATCTTCCAGCACCGGATCCTCTATAACCATCAGAGGACAGCTCGGTGGGTTCTCAAGAAAACTTAGTTCCAAGAAATTCTGCGCTGCCGACAACACATCCCAGGGACCCATTAGTCCATGTGCCACCGCCAAGGCCATAACCCTTTCGTCAGAACAAACCAACTCGTGAGCAATGATAGGACTCATCAGTTGATTAAAATCGACGTCAGAAGATGCTGGTCCGCAGAGACACAAATCAATGGCCCAAAGGAAATCACAGGTCAGACAGCGAAATACAGGCTGGACACAGGTGAAATAGGAGAACCGAAAAGATAATCCAAACGCCGTGCTTAGAGTCGCTAACGGCAGTGTGCCATAGTAATCAAGCATGCGGTTGCGAAACCGCGTCAGTAGTAGCTGTGCGTGGTCTTGCACATGAAGGGCATCCATATTTAAAAAGGCAGAAAACCACCAATGCGCCAGCCGCTAATGCAAGCAAAAACGGGAACCCTCCAAACAAGGATGAAAAAATAGAATGGAAGAAAGCAGGGATGACTCCAAAAATCTTCTCAAAGGAAGTCACGAGACCACCGCTAACAACTTTAAAAAAATGTGCTAGGCCCGTTGTGGAGGATGCGTTAAAGATAGAACGGACCATGGCTCCGAAATGCAAGGGCAAATCAGTGTTTAAAAGAGCCTGAACCTCCGTGCGGGTGTTAGCAATGTGAAGCACGAAAGTTTCACGGGCCGAGCTCAAGGCCACCTCTTTCTGGGACAATAGAGCTCTTATTCTAGCCATGCCGCTGAATTCTGCTCCCAAGGTCGGTATCTGTGGCCAAATGGAAGACTCCCTATGTTCACGTGTGGGAGGATAAAGAACATTTCTGCAGCAAATAACTCGCTCACTAACCGTTACTATGAAAGCTATACCTTTAATTAAACCACAGCAGTTTTCATTATTGAGCATTAAATAACTACCATTCTCCAACAATTTAAACGTGGGGATGATAGCAGGAACTGGCGTGCCCTGTAAAACGCAAGCCATATTCGGTCGGTCCTTGTTACAAGAACCGTGTAACTGTATGTGTCTGCACATTAAAGAATGATCTGGCGTCTCAGTACACTCATCCCCTGTTAGATAAACCTCTTGTTCATCCTTGAAACATCTGTATGTGTATGGGAGTGACCAGACCTCATGAAGAAAACCGCTACCTAAGGGTTCAAAACGACCTATTGGCACATATTTCATACAATTTGAAAACTTATATAAAGCAAACGGCAGCGTTATTAAACCGTGGATAAGCCACGTAGCAGCAGTGGTCTCTGCCACAGAAAAAGGTAAAGATTCCAATCTTTCAATATGGAGCATAGAAAAGGAAGCATCACGCATTGAAAGCAAGCGTTGTTTGTCTGTCAAATTAAACGGTGCAAATAAAGAGGAAACGTTCATGTATCCCCAGGGAACTTTACCCATTTTTAGAGTCTGTAGTGTCCATGCAAACTGCATGATTGAACGTAATTGATTTTGACCATGGTATAATACAGACACTTCATCATGCACAATATCAACAACAGACGACACAATATTATCTAATGTGTAAATTCTAGAGGAAAGCACGTTAATGCTATTGTCAACCACTGCAAGCACTTTCTCAAGATTTGCCTGATCAATAGCCCTAAGGCGTGAAGCAGCCTCAATCTGTGAGAGTTTCCAAATTTCATTGTAAACACCATATAACCACCTTTTCGACCTGCCACTAGCTGGGCCCTTAATGAAATCATTCAAATCCACGTCTGCATTCAGTTTGGAAAGGTGATACTTAACCGCAGGTAAAGTTGAATGTTTCAGCCAAGCTTGACACAACTTGCCAACAGAGTAAGAGGTGACAGTATGACTCAAATCATAACGGGGATCAGATCTAACAGCCTTAAAACCGTCAGTTATATTTAAAAATCTCTTTTGGCAAGAATCAGCACTACGGTGCCAAAGCAGCCAACCCTTGGGATTCATACTGGAAATGTTAAAGGAGGAATTCAGAAGCAGAGCCTGTATATCTCTAATGGACAATTTAGTAAAATTACTCCAATTCTCATATTCCTCCAACTCCGGGAAAGACGGGGTGTTTAACCTTTTAGATGTAGCCAATCCAAAGCACGTGGTCTGGGAAATGGTTTCATTTAAAAACCACATATGATTTGGGATGAGACATGCACGGTGCAAAGCTTCAGTGCCTTGTACCTGCCAGGCCCTTGAGCCCCAAACTGATTTAAGGTCTATGGTATCCTTCCATAACTCATACCCTCCAGTAACTAATTGATCCAGGAAGGCCTTTGAATATAACAATTTTGTATTTGTAAGTCGAACCTTGGACAGTGGCTGTTTGTGAAATTTAAAATAAAAGGACTCGGGATTGGACTGATTAAAGTCAGTGAAATAAGTATATTTTTTAAGAAACGTTTCTGAACTCCCTTGTGTTGGTGCTGGGCAATGTTCCCACTGAGTAAAATTAACCGCATCCCTTCGGGAAGATGTCTTGTGTAAGAAGTGATTGCCATAATGTTGGTAACAGAACAATTCACCATAATTAGCAGATTCTAAATATAAATCCTCAGCATCAAAAGCAGCATAATATTTCAAATCAGAAAACAAACTTTCCACAGCATTAACATCCCAATCATCAGAACGAATGTTTTGTTTCACCACATCCCCCATATTAACTCTTAGTACATTAGGGACATTAACGACTTCCGTTGGACCATGTATCTGAAAACGAACTGCATCCCACGCGATTCCATCCAGAACAGGCCACGCTGTGATGTTAACCAAAGTCAAGTCTCTTTTTAATCTGTGTGTAGAATGTGAAGAGGAAAGTGGGGCCAAAGTTCCATTCAAATGAGTAATGCAAGTTCTCTCCTCGACAGTGTCCATTCATAATCCGAAAAAAATAAAACACAAAACCAATTGACATAAAAAGGTAAACTGAAAAAAGGACCAGCCAAATGTATATCCAAGGAGGTATCAAAAAATGTTTTTTAAACAGGCTAGCATATAATGCAATTTTAGAGGGTTTTTTCGAGGCAAGGGAAGCAGAGTCAAATGAAAATCTGGATTCCGTGGCTAAACGAGCTTGCAGGTCAGGCATGGACAAATCAGTGGGGTATGTATAGTCTGTCTCATCAAGGTTAGTTCCTGGTAAATTATTCAATAATGGACTGGAAACAGCAGGTAATTCGATGGCCACCTCAGGTTCATTATTAGAAGCAGTGGGCATAATTGAATTTCTCCCAATGGAAGGACAGGAAACAGCCGGTGTCATGCTAAGAAGAATCGGCCACTCTGTGTATCTTGACATTGTCAATAGAAATAAACCTGTTTTCCTTACGACCTGGAAGTGGTGGTAAAATGACTGTTCTTGTGCCCTTCACTCCAAGCACTGGGACCGGAGCTCGATAGGAGGGACCAAACTCTTTCTTGTTGTCGATCTTCTCTCGAACCAGTTCTCCAACTTGGGGTAGCCAGCCAACTACCGGGATCTGCAACGCATCATCCGATGTGGAGGGCAAATGTTCCTTTGCAAGAGTGTCTCTCGTCTTTTGTAGATTCTGTAAAACATTGCAATGTTCATCTGCGTCAAAGGAAGTGGCGCGAACCACCGAGTCTAGACCGTCAAGGTCAGGGACGAACATCTTGATGCCAAAGAGCATTTCGTATGGGGTCCGCCCACCCAGAGACCTTCTAGGGAGATTATTAAGAGCACGCTGCACGCCATAGAGGTGAGCCAGCCAATTTCTGCCAGTGCCTATAACTCGGGCTGTCAAAGATTGCTTTAAATCACGGTTCATTCGTTCAACTACACTATTACCCTCGGGTCTGTAGGGTGACGAAAACTTGACTTGGACCCCCATCGAAGTCATGGCATCCTTATACGCCTTAGAGGCGAAAGCCGGACCCTGATCCGAATGGAAGGTACCACAGGCAAAAATCCCTATAAAGATACGCAAATCTCTGATGACAGTCCGGGAATCAGCGCTGCGATGTGGCCATACCCACACAAAGCGTGTGCATGAGTCAACTGCTACTAAGATGTATTTATACGCAGTATCAGATGAAAATGGACCGCAGTGATCTAAATAAACACAGCCTAGTGGTTTATTAGAAATGTACAACTGAGTCTGAGGCGGACGCGTAGCAGTTGAAGGTTTAATCTGCTGGCATATGTCACAAAGAAGGACATAATCACGCGTCTGTTTGTACAGTCCCCGCCACCAGAAACGTTGTTGTAGTTGCGTTACAGTGGCTGAGACGCCCGCATGCGCAGACGCCACACCTTCATGAGCCGCTGTAATCAAGTCTGTTCTGCGATCCGAGTTGGGAATCAGCCGTTCCCCAACATCAGGAATTGTCACAAAAGGAACCTTTTCGGGACTTAAGTGGTATTTATACTTCGAAGGGAATCCCGAAGGATGTTTACTTCCCTTCTCAGAGGCAGCAATCGCTGCCAAGATGTCGCTATCAATCTTGGTTTTAGACCTAGTAACTGCTGCAACTAAGTATGTAGATACTGCTGATTTCGCTGCTTCATCAGCAAGCGAGTTGCCAACAGCGTGAACTCCCACGCGCTGATGACCGAGAGTATGAATCACATAAACGAGTGGCAACATAGCCTTAAGCTCTGCCACTCGAACCCAGATCATTTTATGTTTTATTGTGCTACCCTTGGAATCATGAAAATCATTTTGAATCCAAAAGAACAAGTTTTCATTGTAAGACTGGACACAGTAGTAAGAATCACTTACAATTAGAGTAGTAACACTTGGATCTGCGTACTCCAAAGCTAGTAAGAGAGCACGAAGCTCTGCCAATTGCGCGGTGCAATCGCCCAGGGGCAACGTGTGTACCTCCCTGGAAATGAACTCATCATTCAACATAGCACCGACCACAATGGCGCATGCGGAAACGTAGGCATGTTTAGAGCCATGCGCAACCTGCGCTGACCCATCAGCGTAAATGATGCAATGGAAGTCCTCCAAAGGTCGCATCGCCAGAGGAGCAGGGTGAACGAATTCATACTGCAAGTACTCCTGCGACCGTAAGGAAGCGTCAAAAATAAACATGACATCCGTGGATGACAATGACGCAGCCCACTGAATCCACCGAGGGTGCAAAGCCTTTGAATTTGGTACACTGGCTTTCGTGACTGCCTCCAAATGAGGACAGGGTGTTACCACTAGCATGCGTTTCCCCTGTGACAGAGCTCGTTCCTTTAGAATAGCCATCTGTACAGCAGTTAAAACCTTTTCTATGGTGGGAAACCGCATCTCAGCCGCGGTGTACAAGTGTGACTTGTAAGCAATAGGAACTGTGTCACCTTCATTAAAAGTGAGGTAGGTGAAACCCACCGTCCCAGGAATTATTCTTATTACCAGGTTGGTGTGGTTATCACGAGTCAGTAAATATTTAGAAGCGAGCAGATCAGCCTGCAAGGATTGCAAAATGGCTGAATGCTCAGGCAGCCAGCATGATTTTGAGAAAGTTGGTTGTATCAAAGCATACAAAGGCTTGATACGCTGGGCATATTCCGGAATGTAAGTTCTGCCGAAATTCAAAAAGCCCAGTAAAGATTGTAATTTTTTCAGTGTTGTTGGAACGCGCAATTGTGCGCACTTCTCTAAGAAGTGAGGAGCTAAACCTCTACCTTCATTGTTGAGCTCATAGCCCAAAAACAACACTGTGTGTTCAGCAATGTGCGATTTTGCAAAGTTGAATTTGTAACCCATGTCTGCGAAGTTGCAAACAAGAGAATTTACACGACACAGATGCTCCCAAATATCGTCGTCTGTGAGATATATGTCATCCACATACGAAAAAGCATCAGGGTCGAGTGCCTCCAGAATAGAGACAATTCGAGCGGTAAATACACCAGGACTATTCTTGTAGCCCATTGGAAGACGCCGGAATTGCTTTTGGACTCCAGCGCTTGTAAAACTGGTCCATTGGGAGCTAAAGCTGTCCAATCTGTGGGCATAAAAACCATTGGATATGTCAAGCGTTGTCTTGAAACGCTTACGCACGAGACTATCCACTAGGGCAGAGCCGTGGGTATTCTGTACTGCACAGTTACGGCAATGCGAGTTCAAATGCCGGTAATCCAAAACCAAACGATATGATCCGTCAGGTTTATTCACAGTAAAAAGGGGATTATTCATCGGTGACACACACGTTTCAATAACTCCCTGATATTCCAATTGTTCAAGGATTTCCGCGACGGAAGATTTTGCTTCACGCCGAATGGGATATTGAGGTTGAGGCTGCGGCTGAGACCGCAACGGAATTTCGTGGCAAGGCGACAATTTATCCCAACCACATTGGTTACGGTACAGAGCCGGCGCGAGAGCCCGAGCCCACTCTTCTGCAAAATGCTGCGCATGCTCTTTCGAGACAGTGTTCGCGAAACTGGGTAGGATCACCTCCTCCCCTCGCGGCGCCGCGAGCACAAAAGGTGGGGGCCAGTCAGCCTCCGAAAGTAAAATATCATATGTAGAAGACAGATTCTCCCAAAATACACCTTTAACGGTACGCTGTATGTCACCTTCAATTAACAGGACAATTTCATATAGTCTTTCAGGGGGAGCAAGTCTCGTATCCGCTGTTTCTATCACAACGTAGACATCAGTCGCTGTCACCCTCAGTAGTGGACGCAGCGCCTCTCTGACTATGGTTATCTCCGCCGCGCTGTCCAGCAAGGTCAGAGCCCACGTCAGATTCCGAAGCCGCGTTCTCACTATCTGTGGCATATCGATGCGCTGTTAAGGCTGCGACTTTCTTTTTCGCAAACTGCGGACGCCTAGGCGTAGAATCCTCCTGCTTCACTGCGCCGTCCGTCTGGCGGGACTGACCACGTCCTTGTTGGCCACCACGTCCACGTCCACCCCCTCCTCCTCCACCGGTCTTGGGAGCCGATGTGTCCTGAAAGGAACGAGGAGAGCGTTGATCAGAACCCTGAAAACGATCAGGCGATTTAATCATCGCGCGGTCGCGCAAATCATAAACTTTTTCGGGTGGCGCAGGAGCTTGTATTGCAGGAAAAGCACCCTGAGTCTGCGTTGTCTGCTTCCCCTGTGTCTGTTTTTTAGGCCAATTTTGTTTCTTGGACTTGGGCTGGGCATCTGTCACTGCAGATTGTCCCTGTGGTTGTTTTTTCTCCTTTACTGGAAAATATTTCAGACCTCTACTTGTGCGGCCAATCGTTTTATAAGCGGCCACCACAATCTTTGCTAACTGGCGGGGTTTGTCGGCATCGGGCAGAGCAGCCAAAGCATTCGACACCTGAAAGTTAACTGCATCTCCTTTAACATTGGAGAGAATGAGATCACTTACAATCTCAAATGAACCACACAGGCGCATACCCAATTCAACCGCTGCCTCTGGACCGTGATCATTCTGAACACGTCTAACGATTTCAGGCAGGGCAGTCATAGACGGGGTGCCGAAGCACCTTGTATAAACTGCCGCAAATGTTTTTCCCCAGCTGTCACAGTCAGCAAGTTCAGGAGTAATATCCTTCGGTAGAGTAATCGTTAACATTCTATGTTTATCAGCAGGAGTAGAATTCGGAAAAACCGCTTCCAGTTGATCAAACTTCTCTGCTAGCCAGAATGGGAAGTCATCGTTGTCAACAGGACGCGCACCAAAAACCGAATTTACCATCACTGGATTGAGACGCATTCCGCCTCGTTCCATGGGAGCGGCCGCACCCCCCTGGGGACCACCAGGAAGATGTCGACCGATGTATTGCACTAAAGCACGAATCACGGAAATGGAAACTACATGCAGCCTGCGAATTTCAGCCAGGGTGCAAGCCCCGTGATTCGGGTGCGGGGTAAAGCCACCCAACGCAGGCCAATTAGTACCTGGAATTGAGAGTGGACCTAACCTCGCAGGGGACATAGAGTGGGGGAGGGCGCCATCAAACCAAACTCGATGCTGCCAATGATCAATAGGTATTTCCAATGCCCTGTACGGCGTATATTCAGCTGGGACATCTGAGGCGGTGTAGGAGTGGAACAAACCAGAATTAGCGTCCACAGCCGGAAACGTAACCCAAGAGTAAAACAACTCGTAAGGAAACGCCGGATCTGCACATACCACGAAAATCACAGCCATCCCATCTACTGGGACCTGGTACGTCTGAAGATGGTTGCGTACCGCTACGCGACTATGCTGCGCAATAGCCACCGCTGCCGCCATTACAGAATTGGAAACAAGAAAAAACAAAGAATACTTTGTAGCACAACTGGGTAGTAATTCAAAGAAACCTTTTGAGAAAGAATCAAGCTTGAATAAAGACCTATTTCAAAAAATAGGTAGGTTTCACCGACACCCCGTTTTCCGGAAACGGATGTGAAGGGGTTAAGGCATGAATGATAAACTACTCGAGTGTCATGATATAAGACCACCGAAACCGTTGGGCGCCATGTTGCAGGGTTTCTGTACTCACACAGAACTGTGCACAGAGGAGTGGAACCTCGGCAAATTAGGATGTCCCAAAACTTACCTTAGCAACCAACTCACCCCTTACCGAGCTAGCTACAGTGTCTCATTGGACATATCAAACACCCAATGTTTAGACAAACCAGAACATGAACTTACAGTACCTCAGGGTACGTGGGACTCATGAACACTCTTTCGTTATATTATCATTACAAACCAGAACATGGAGTAAAGAAGACACATGTGCATTTGAAATGTTTATTTACTAATGCCGTCTTCTCAGGCGCAGTATCTTTGATAATACAAGTATACTTATTATCAGTAGCAAAATTATCAGCATAGTTACTAAGACATAAAAAGCGAATGGTGACAGCATGTTAACATGCTGTAATGAATAAGAGTTAACAACACTTATATCTCACCCTCCCTAACACATATATTATATTATTATCTAAGAAGGTCTCTTTGGGTTGTTTTAGGGCGGGCCCATACCTTAGTGTCCTAGCATGAAGGAATCACATCAGCATACACCAGCTCTCTCTGCATGTGCACCGCATCAAGTGTCTTAACAATTCTCGTGCAAAGCAATATCAATCCCGCCTCAAGCCCAAGTTGGCAAAGGCTGCACTTGTGTTATGACTATGAAGGCGTGGAGATCAGACCTCATAACAATTCCATATCGTGTTGCTCCTGAAACTTCAGCACTCTCCGTGCAGACATGTTTTATTAAACAAGACTGATATCAGAGCAATAACATATTATTCTCACATACACCACGGCAAACCACTAGGTTGAAAGCTAAGTCAACAATTAAGGGTCGTGTGCAGAAGTTGCAAGAAAGGAAAAATGGCGTTTAAATCTCAAATGTACCTATGCTAACTTAACACGATATAAGGATGTATAGGAGCTATACAACATTTATTCATGCTCGTTTATAAATGGATTCTGCTCTCATGTGATGGCACTTCTGTTACCTTATTTAGTCCGTTCTCGGATCATGGGGGGGTGTTGTATAGCTCCTATACATCCTTATATCGTGTTAAGTTAGCATAGGTACATTTGAGATTTAAACGCCATTTTTCCTTTCTTGCAACTTCTGCACACGACCCTTAATTGTTGACTTAGCTTTCAACCTAGTGGTTTGCCGTGGTGTATGTGAGAATAATATGTTATTGCTCTGATATCAGTCTTGTTTAATAAAACATGTCTGCACGGAGAGTGCTGAAGTTTCAGGAGCAACACGATATGGAATTGTTATGAGGTCTGATCTCCACGCCTTCATAGTCATAACACAAGTGCAGCCTTTGCCAACTTGGGCTTGAGGCGGGATTGATATTGCTTTGCACGAGAATTGTTAAGACACTTGATGCGGTGCACATGCAGAGAGAGCTGGTGTATGCTGATGTGATTCCTTCATGCTAGGACACTAAGGTATGGGCCCGCCCTAAAACAACCCAAAGAGACCTTCTTAGATAATAATATAATATATGTGTTAGGGAGGGTGAGATATAAGTGTTGTTAACTCTTATTCATTACAGCATGTTAACATGCTGTCACCATTCGCTTTTTATGTCTTAGTAACTATGCTGATAATTTTGCTACTGATAATAAGTATACTTGTATTATCAAAGATACTGCGCCTGAGAAGACGGCATTAGTAAATAAACATTTCAAATGCACATGTGTCTTCTTTACTCCATGTTCTGGTTTGTAATGATAATATAACGAAAGAGTGTTCATGAGTCCCACGTACCCTGAGGTACTGTAAGTTCATGTTCTGGTTTGTCTAAACATTGGGTGTTTGATATGTCCAATGAGACACTGTAGCTAGCTCGGTAAGGGGTGAGTTGGTTGCTAAGGTAAGTTTTGGGACATCCTAATTTGCCGAGGTTCCACTCCTCTGTGCACAGTTCTGTGTGAGTACAGAAACCCTGCAACACTTTTTCACTAGTGGGAAATTACTTTTGTCATTAAATCAACAATTTGTTTGCATATGTACAACTATAATACATTTAATACAACATATAACAGTCTCAATACACATTACAATTTACAAATTTACAACACATCCATCTCACATACTGGCCAAAACATTCATTCTTCCTTACATACAAAATATACACTGAAGACCTAATGTCAATGATAGAATCTCTGTACATGTAAATGATATAATTTCAGCAATTTCACTATATTTCAAATGCAAGGGTTAAGGTGATAAATCCTGCCTTTTCCGTTTGATTTACATTATATATTTACAATTGACAAAAGGCAAAAGAACAGGTCGACGCGTTTCGAACCCCCCGATGCGGGGTTCTCCTCAGGACCAACACTTTCTAGAAGATACACTTATTTGAATATTTGTTTAACGTCCTCAGACCAATCTATTTCCAACAATTAACACCACCTGTCAATCCCTCACTCCTACCTTAGTAGCGGGAAATTCACTCTCAATGATTAAATGAAGTAAGGCACTCTAGACGAAAAAAGACACATACAATGTCTTAACATACAACAATGACCGATGACTGCGTTAAATGGACCACATTGCAAAAAACTCACCTAAATGAATTATGCTGCTACTTGATCTAGAGAAAGTGAATAAAAAAACGCTAGTGAGTCGCAGTCCTGCGTGGACAATAAATCAGTGCTGGGAGGTGAGAGGGGGTGGTGAACCCACCATTTCAGGTTCGCTTACCTCGTGGAGCATGAATCTACGGGCTCCAAACGGGTCAGGTGCTTCTTTGAATTTTTCAGGCGATTCTGCAAGTACAAAGCGGAAGGGAGACTGAGTCAGGGGCTCGGCGTTGTCTACTCGAGATAAGTGTGTTCAACGGCGCGAGACACAACGGCTGAAACATAACCGTCCATTCATTCAGCAGCGAGGGGCACAGTACCTGTATTGAAACGTGTCCGCGTCTATCACAGTCCTAATAGCATTGAAACTGCTGCAGTTTAGTTAGTCTATATGCGATTGGCTCATATCGCGATCACGTGGTCCAACTAGTATCTTAGTTCACTGAGATTTAAAGTGGCAGTACCTTAATGTGGCGTTTTCAAAAGGGAAACTTTATTGAATGCTCCTTTTTAATCGGCGAGTCTTTATTTGTACAAGTTGCGAGTGGTAAAGGTACACCCCAGATAGACCCACGGAAGGCCAAATTGATTAAAGTTTGCATATAAGGCAGGGTGGGTGAACATCTATATGGCCAACAAAATTATATCTCGATTCAAATAGACCTTAAGCCGGACTTTTTATATGAACGGGCAGTGTCAATGGCTGCCGGGTGGCATGCAGTTCATTAAAACCTGTTCTTGTAGAGCTCCGCCTTTATATATTTGTTTTGTAGATTCCGAAATCTCGTTCAGTCCAGTTATTGCCGTATTGTATTTCATAATGAGCAACGCTTCACGCTGATTTAGTTTACCTTCAATGTCACCTCCACGTGGGTCCTTTTCAATTTTAGAAATAATGGTCCAACGTAGTTCATCCTCTTTGTGTGTCTTAGTGACCCAATGTTGCACCAACGGGGCAATGGGTGTCTCCTTTCGTATCCTGGACTTATGTTGTGTTATTCTATGACGGACCTCCTGTGTGGTCTTTCCTATGTAGAGTTTCGGGCATGGGCATGTGATCCCATAAACCACGTTCTTAGTTTGACAATTTGTGAAAGCCTCATGCTTCCAGTGGATACCATTGAACGCAAATACCGACCCTTCGTTTGTCTGCGCACAACAAGAGCAATTGCCACACTTGTGGTGACCTACTATTGGAGGTACTCCTATCATTCCTCCTTACCGTTGTTTTGACAGTTAAGGGTAAGGCTTTTTTGCTCCATACATACTTTCTTCTGGAGTAAACTCATGCCTCTGATGGCATGCTAGGTACAACACTGTTCCGTAAATCAACTGACCGGAATAAGGGACTCCACTACACAAGCCATCATCCCAGAAGCTGAAAACAAACTTTACCCTACGGGCAGTTCCTTCGAATAAGAAGAAACTGTTCAAACAAGGAGGAATATTTTTTTCATGCGAATGAGCTAGCCCAGCGTCTAGCGTTGAGAGGTTACCCCAATAAACTACTCAAACACACACTCAAACGTGTGTGGTGGGTACCACGCGAAACGTTACTCCAGAAGAAAGTATGTATGGAGCAAAAAAGGATTGTGTGTGTCACTACATTCGGGTCAAATTCCAACCAACTAAGAAAGATGGTAACACAAAACTGGCACCTTGTAAAAAACTTACACAAGGACTTTGAAGAACCGCCCCTCTTCGCCTTCAAAAAAGAAAAAAGCGTGTCACAACACATTGTCAGGGCAGCCTTACCCTTAACTGTCAAAACAACTGTAAGAGGAATGTTAGGACTACCTCCAATAGTAGGTCACCACAAGTGTGGCAATTGCTCTTGTTGTGCGCAGACAAACGAAGGGTCGGTATTTGCGTTCAATGGTATCCACTGGAAGCATGAGGCTTTCACAAATTGTCAAACTAAGAACGTGGTTTATGGGATCCCATGCCCGAAACTCTACATAGGAAAGACCACACAGGAGGTCCGTCATAGAATAACACAACATAAGTCCAGGATACGAAAGGAGACACCCAATGCCCCGTTGGTGCAACATTGGGTCACTAAGACACACAGAGGATGAACTACGTTGGACCATTATTTCTAAAATTGAAAAGGACCCACGTGGAGGTGACAATGAAGGTAAACTAATTCAGCGTGAAGCGTTGCTCATTATGAAATACAATACGGCAATAACTGGACTGAACGAGATTTCGAAAATCTACAAAACAAATATACAAAGGCGGAGCTCTACAAGAACAGGTTTTAATGAACTGCATGCCACCCGGCAGCCATTGACACTGCCCGTTCATATAAAAAGTCTGGCTTAAGGTCTATTTGAATCGAGATATAATTTTGTTGGCCATATAGATGTTCACCCACCCTGCCTTATATGCAAACTTTAATCAATTTGGCCTTCCGCGGGTCTATCTGGGGTGTACCTTTACCACTCGCAACTTGTACAAATAAACACTCGCCGATTAAAAAGGAGCATTCAATAAAGTTTCCCTTTTGAAAACGCCACATTAAGGTACTGCCACTTTAAATCTCAGTGAACTAAGATACTAGTTGGACCACGTGATCGCGATATGAGCCAATCGCATATAGACTAACTAAACTGCAGCAGTTTCAGTGCTATTAGGACTGTGATAGACGCGGACACGTTTCAATACAGGTACTGTGCCCCTCACTGCTGAATGAATGGACGGTATTGTTTCAGCCGTTGTGTCTCGCGCCGTTGAACACACTTATCTCGAGTAGACAACGCCGAGCCCCTGACTCAGTCTCCCTTCCGCTTTGTACTTGCAGAATCGCCTGAGAAATTCAAAGAAGCACCTGACCCGTTTGGAGCCCGTGGATTCATGCTCCACGAGGTAAGCGAACCTGAAATGGTGGGTTCACCACCCCCTCTCACCTCCCAGCACTGATTTATTGTCCACGCAGGACTGCGACTCACTAACGTTTTTTTATTCACTTTCTCTAGATCAAGTAGCAGCATAATTCATTTAGGTGAGTTTTTTGCAATGTGGTCCATTTAACGCAGTCATCGGTCATTGTTGTATGTTAAGACATTGTCTGTGTCTTTTTTCGTCTAGAGTGCCTTACTTCATTTAATCACTGGGATTGAGAGTGAATTTCCCGCTACTAAGGTAGGAGTGAGGGATTGACAGGTGGTGTTAATTGTTGGAAATAGATTGGTCTGAGGACCTTACACTTATTTGAATATTTATTTATCTTCTAGAAAGTGTTGGTCCTGAGGAGAACCCCGCATCGGGGGGTTCGAAACGCGTCGACCTGTTCTTTTGCCTTTTGTCAATTGTAAATATATAATGTAAATCAAACGGAAAAGGCAGGATTTATCACCTTAACCCTTGCATTTGAAATATAGTGAAATTGCTGAAATTATATCATTTACATGTACAGAGATTCTATCACTGACGTTAGGTCTTCAGTGTATATTTTGTATGTAAGGAAGAATAATTGTTTTGGCCAGTATGTGAGATGGATGTGTTGTAAATGTGTAAATTGTAATGTGTATTGAGACTGTTATATGTTGTATTAAATGTATTATAGTTGTACATATGCAAACAAATTGTTGATTTAATGACAAAAGTAATTTCCCACTAGTGAAAAAGTAATAAATAAACTAGTGACGTGAGTCAACAGACGGACCGGTATGTTTTTTCCTTTCGTACAGGTGACCACCTGGATCCCCTCCATTGCGGTCGCTCACCCTGCACTCGGCTAGCACTACGGAGGCTTCTCTTCCAGCTGCCTGCCTGTCCTGAGACCTGCTGCCTGCCTGTCCTGACACAGCGCACTGCGCTATCTAAAGCGCCTGGTATCGTTATCAATCAATTTAAAAGCGCTGTTTATGCTACATTGCACGCGCGCGCTATCGCTCTATCTAGCATTTAACTGATTTGCATACAGAGCATTGTAGTGCGGCTAAGGAGCGGGACTTTATACTTTATTAGTATACCTCACTCGAACTCGAAACCCAGCTCTGCCCCAGTTTCGATTTTAATAGCGAACGGCCATCTTAGTGTTTATTTTCATTGGCCCGTGGCTCCTCCCCGCTCCCCGCCTCCCAGCTGACCCTCCCACACAAGGATAGTTTACTATCGCCCCGTCCTCTCCTTCCCTGTGACCACCTGGATCCCCTCCATTGCGGTCGCTCACCCTGCACTCGGCTAGCACTACGGAGGCTTCTCTTCCAGCTGCCTGCCTGTCCTGAGACCTGCTGCCTGCCTGTCCTGACACAGCGCACTGCGCTATCTAAAGCGCCTGGTATCGTTATCAATCAATTTAAAAGCGCTCTTTATGCTACATTGCACGCGCGCGCTATCGCTCTATCTAGCATTTAACTGATTTGCATACAGAGCATTGTAGTGCGGCTAAGGAGCGGGACTTTATACTTTATTAGTATACCTCACTCGAACTCGAAACCCAGCTCTGCCCCAGTTTCGATTTTAATAGCGAACGGCCATCTTAGTGTTTATTTTCATTGGCCCGTGGCTCCTCCCCGCTCCCCGCCTCCCAGCTGACCCTCCCACGCTCCGCCCCCTCCATTATCCATTTATGGCCAATGTCCCCACGCGCAGCGTCCACGCGCTACGGCCTCGCGAAGGTGCGCCAAAGGTAAGCCCGTCTACGCCCGTCCGCGCCTGGACCGCGCCCAGCGCCACACCCCCTGCCCCTCGCGCTGCCCATCCCTCCCGCATTACCTACGATGCCGCCACCCTCCTAGCCCTTAATTCCGGTCGCGCCCCCAACTGCGTCCAAGCCGCTCCTGGACACACCCATGGACCTTTCTCTTGCCACTCCTGCAAATTCATTGGCACCGACAACATCTCCGCTACAACCACACCACAGATTCCCGACCCCAACCACCTACAATGCATCCTACTCAACACCCGCTCGGTTCACAGGCATGCCATTGACCTCTGGAATCTACTAGACACCATCTCTCCAGACATCGCCTTCCTTACAGAAACATGGATGAACGCTTCCTCAGCCCCAGACATCACCATTGCCATCCCTGAAGACTATAAGATCACACGCAAGGACCGTACCGGCCACACAGGAGGAGGAATCGCTATCGTTCATAAAAAATCAATCCACATCTCAACCAGCTCTGACGTCAACCTCGCCAACTCTGAACACCTTCACTTCCAGATCCACATCGACCCCAAGACCACACTCAGAGGCACCCTCCTTTACAGACCACCAGGACCCCGCGCAAAATTCAGTGAAGACATCACGGACTTCATCACTCCACACGCGCTCCCCTCCAAAGATTACATCCTTCTGGGAGACCTCAACTTTCACCTTGAAAAGAACAACGACCGCAACACCACCGCCCTCTTGGACAACCTCGCCAACCTCGGACTTAAACAACTGGTCACCTCCCCCACCCACATCGCAGGTCACACACTCGACCCCATCTTCACCTCCAGCAATCATGTCTCCTTCAGCCACACTACAGATCTCCTCTGGACTGACCACAGCTGCGTTCACTTGACCTAGAACAAGCCGAAACCCATCAACCACCTCCAACCAACTCTGCAAAGAAACTGGAACAAAATCACCATCGACCAGATCTCCTCATCGCTCCTACTAAACACCCCAGCCCACTCTTCTAACCCTGACCTAGCCGCCGCCAACTTCACCCTATGGCTATCCAACACCGCCGACATCCTAGCACCACTGAAAAAACGTCAACGCAAACCTGGCAGCAAGAAGGCCTCATGGTTCAACGATGATCTTAAGAAGTCCAAGAAACTCTGCCGCTCCCTTGAAAAGGCCTGGAAAAAAGACCCAACCACTATCACCAAGGACGCCTTCAAAAACGCCACCCGCACACACCACCAACTAATCCGAAAGGCCAAGAAACAGCATTCAAGGATCGACTAGACAACAACGCCCACAACAGCAAGGAACTTTTCAACATCGTCAAGGAATTCACCAACCCCTCGGCCAACTCCAACGACATCACCCCCTCTCAAGCCCTCTGCGACTCCCTGGCTTTATTCTTCCACAACAAAATTGCGGACATCCACAACAGCTTCGACAACCAACCCGGAGACCAACCCACCCAACCATACGCTGAACATTCTCCCCCCTCGAACACTCTTAACGACTGGTACCCAATCTCCACTGAGGACACCATCCGCCTGATGAACTCTATCCACTCAGGATCCCCCACAGACCCATGTCCTCACCACATCTTCAACAAAGCAGACTCCGTCATAGCACCGCACCTCCGAGACGTCATCAACTGCTCCTTCAACTCCGCCATCTTCCCGGAAAGCTGGAAACACGCTGAACTCACCGCCCTTCTGAAAAAACCCACAGCGGACCCCACCGAACTCAAAAATTACCGCCCCATATCACTCCTTCCTTTCCCAGCCAAAGTCATCGAGAAAGCTGTCAACAACCAACTCGCCGCCTTCCTCGAAGCCAACAAATCCCTCGACTCCTCACAATCTGGCTTCCGAGCAAAACACAGCACTGAGACCGCCCTCATCGCAGCAACAGACGACATTCGAACTCTACTGGACAATGGAGACACAGTCGCCCTCATCCTCCTCGACCTCTCTGCAGCCTTCGACACAGTCTGCCACAGCACCCTTTTACAACGCCTCAGAAACATCGGAATACAAGGAAAAGCACTTGAATGGATCACCTCGTTCCTCACCGGAAGAACCCAGAGAGTCCGCCTTCCACCATTCAAGTCCGAGGCCACTGAAGTCATCTGTGGCGTACCACAAGGATCCTCACTCAGTCCCACCCTCTTCAACGTATACATGAGCCCCCTTGCGGCCATCGCTCGCCAACACAACCTCAACATCATCTCCTACGCGGATGACACTCAACTGATCCTTTCTCTCACCAATGACCCCAGCACCGCCAAAACAAACCTACACGAAGGAATGAAAGAAGTTGCCGAATGGATGAAACAAAGCCGTCTGAAACTGAACTCAGATAAAACAGAAGTCCTCATCTTAGGTACATCCCCCTCTGCATGGGACGACTCTTGGTGGCCGGAAGCCCTTGGAAAAGCACCCATCCCGACAGACCACGCACGGAACCTAGGCGTTATCCTGGACTCTTCACTCTCAATGTACAGACAAGTCAACGCCGTATCCTCATCCTGCTTCAACATTCTTCGCATGCTCAAAAAAACATTTCGCTGGATCCCCACCGAAACAAGAAAAACAGTCACCCATGCTCTGGTCACGAGCCGATTGGACTACGGAAACACCCTCTACGCAGGTACTACCGCTAAACTCCAGAAGAAACTCCAACGAATCCAAAACGCCTCAGCCAGGATCATATTAGACATCCCGCGCCACGAACACATCTCTGGCCACCTGAAAGACCTCCACTGGCTACCCGTCAATAAGAGGATCACCTTCCGACTGCTAACCCACGCACACAAATCACTCTACGACATCGGACCAGAATGCCTCAACTCACGACTGTCCTTCTACACCCCCTCCCGCCAACTACGTTCTTCCAGCCAAGCCCTCGCCACTGTACCCCGCATCAACAAGACCACCATGGGAGGCAGATCCTTCTCATACCTGGCAGCTAAAACATGGAACTCACTCCCCACCTACCTTCGTCTTACCCAGAACCACCTAGCATTTAGAAAGCAACTTAAAACGTGGATATTTGACAAGTAATCCTCCTCCCCTCCCTAAGCGCCTTGAGACCCTCTGGGTATGTAGTGCGCTATATAAATTCTCTGACTTGACTTGTTTTATTAAGTTGAAATAACGCCCAGTACTGGCATTTGTGTTCTTTATATTGAATTGGCTTAGCTTTGCTGGGTCAGAGCCACGAACGACCCTGTCGTTTTCCTATACACACCAAGATAGCATACAAACCATATTGCATACACACAACATATCAAAAGTACATAACCGCCTCTGGCTGATCAAGATGTTACAAATGAAGACAAATCATTGGGGAGATGGAAGAGAGATCAGTCGCAATATCTCCAGTGGAAAAACGCCAACGCGTGTTTCGGTGTGTGGCCCCAGCCGGGGCTACACCTTCATCAGGCTGGAGATGTACAAATCAAGTGGGACTCAAAATCTGCAGAGAAAATATACGCTCCAACATCAAGACTAATACAAAGTTTGCTTATCAGTTAGTTCAAAAGACACAACTGTCCAGGGAGCATAAAAGGAATACTTCATCTAATTTCAGAAAAACACAATCAGCCTGGAATTAACTGCACAATTACACATAATAGAGAACATCATATAAGCTCAACCAAATGATGAAGACACCCGTGATATAGAATAGACATGAAAGAGTGAAGTATAAAAAGTCCGAAAAATACCCGTGTCGGATGAACGAAGTGTGGATAAGAGTAGGACCAGGGGAACATGGGCAAATAGACTCCATGTCAGAAAGAAAAGACCAGATATAGTTGCATGCCAAAAAGACAAGTGATAAATAAACAGGGTTACAAAATAAAGTGTTGTACCATACCCCCGTGGCAAAGACAAGCTAGAAATATTATAGACGGACCTAAGAGAGGCTGTCATACCAATTCACAGAGGAGATATGCCACATATCAGGAGGTGATAGGCCCTCCGCGGGTCACATATCCACAGGCGCCTTAGTTGCTACTTCAGAGCCACTCTGTAGAAAACATAAATGTTATTACAGCGGGCTCAAATTCCCTGAGAACATAGGAGACTGCTAAGGTCTCATTCCATTAGCTCCATGTTGGATGATAGTGATACCTACCAGAGTGCATGAGCCACTAGGAGTGTTAAATCACACTTATGGTTAACGTATCCTGCAATCGGATGCCTGTGGATACAGCTTGATGGCTTGGGGCGAAGAACTGGAGGAGCTTTCCCAGAGTCTACTAGGCCCAAAGTGCAGTATCGAGTATCTGCAGAAAAATTACATATACCCTTGAAAGTATTCTGCAGTGTGCCCAATCAGCGGACACTAACTAATCTCAATTGAAACAGGTTTCACAAACCGAACTGCATTCCCGGGGGATCAAGAGAGAGCTGGTGGTGTAAGCTCACGTGAGGGGTGGGGCCAGGATAACGTCTACCAATGACATACGCGGGGCCATCAGGCGTGGTTACATACATTAAAAGAGAAATAGGCCACGGGGGAGGAAAAACGCGCATGTTCAGGGGCAGATAACTGATGGACCACGATAGGCCCGAGGTGACATCTCGCAGAAATTCTCGGCACCCGGATTCCCCAATAACAAGCTGTTCTAACAAATAATTATATCAGGCGCCCGAGACATGCCCATCAGGTCGGGTAGTTTCAATATATTTATACAACATTTTCAACAGGAACAATTCTTGAATACCACAATTGACTCGGAAGTAGGTTGCTCAGAGGTAAAGATCGTACTGGTGGGAGGTTTTAGTTTGGTTTGGAACCTCGAGTTCCAGAATGCCAGGCAATGCCCATTTATCTGGGGCTTTCTCAAAAAGATTTTAAAAAATGTTTCGGGAATTCGGTCTGATAGATGTTTGGCAATATTAAACTCAGATATGCGAGAATACACCACCTTCTCACATGTCCGCAAATCGTTCACCAGAATCGATATGCTATTTGTATCCAAGGAACTTGTTGAGGTGGTAGGGGATGTCGGGCTTAAGAGCGGTCACTTATCGGACCACGATCAGGTACATCTTGAAATCCTGAGCTCACTGTCTGGGGAGAAATACCAGCTGTTTCTTGCCAGACTTCAGGTGAGGAGGAAAGAACTATGTCCGCACATCAGAGAATATTTTGCTGAGCATGACCAAAAGCATACCTCTTTAAATCCCAATTGGGATGTTTTCAAGGCCTCCTTTAGATGGTCCGCCATATCTATAATGGCTAACATTTACAGGGAGGCTAGGCTGCGGCAGCAGGCTCTCCTAGTAGATTGGGAGTGTTGGAAACGAGGCAGAATCTGTGAGGCCTGCGCAAATAACACGACACATTTGTCCTTCACTAGGAACCAAACACCCTAGGGCAGCGCCTGACTCTCAGTGGGTAGCGTTGCAGAGCAGTCTGAGGCTTTCTCAAGGGAGGTGGTGTGGGCTAGTAATCGCCATTTGCAGGTGTGCAAAAATAACACTCAATAATTGATTGTCCAGTCTGTACTTGGCTTTATAAAAGTAAGAGTACATTTATTAAACACACACACCACTCAATACTATACACCAATTTACAAATATACATATACATACAAATATACATGGAATTACTTTGGGATATTGCATAACATCTCCACCCCTCCCGCAGGGGGGTGGGGTCTAGTACCACCACTCCCATGTATGCACATCATCTTGCCCCCCCAATGCAGTGAATTGGTCTGGAGCGAGGGCCCTGCGCACTGGCACCATCCCAGTGGCGACCCCCCCATTACCTCAACAAGCATTAAACAGGCTACACCTGCCTTGGTGACACATGACCCTGACTGAGCATCTCCTACTGACCCTACAGTATGAACCTCTTCATCTTAAGGGCTAACAGTCTGGGGTCTTCACCTAAGCGCAGCAACAAGAATACGTGTTTACGCACACTTTAGAATGACAGTACTCGGCACATTTGGATATCATTAAAAATGCAGTGCAATTACAGCCCCTAAAGGCATCACAGATGATCACAGGATTAAGTAAATACAGTCAGGCACCCTAGCAGGAGTGTCTAGCCACTTAAATCCACTTGACTTATGACATCACCTTAAACCAGTACTTCAGATGGAACATCAGTCTCTTGAAAAGAAATAACTATTAATAAATGCATTTCGGTGCAATTAAGCTTTTAGCCTCCAGGGAATGCCCTTCTCCAGACATCCCCCACGCAGCCCTTTCCTTCTTGATGCAATTATCAAAACACCCTCAGCTGAAGAACAAAAGTTCCAGCCCAGAAGCTGTTAAATGCAGGTTGAGCCCTGGAGGGGTTATTCTTTTCAAATCCCCAGGACACCTAGGGTGACTTGTCATCTTCGCGCACTCATGTGGTGGTGACCCCGTCCTCCTGGGGCCACCACAAGCAAAGAACACGCTGTTCGCCCTTGCAGGCCGGTCCTGGCCTGCAAGGCATTGTGGGCTCGGTTGCATACTTGATGAGCGGCTCTCCGGCTGCGCCGGGGAGAGCCGCGATGTGGGCCTCCGGCCGCTTCTAGGGCCTCGGTGGGGGGCCTGGTCCCACCCGGACCCCCAGGTAAGGAAATGCGGCTCGGGGAGCCCACCCCCGGCCACTCTGCCCATTTTCAGGGGCCCGGTCCCACCCGGGCCCCGTGCCTCTTCTTATGTCCGGGATGGAGTCCCAGTATCACCCAGGACCCCCACTTGCCTTCGAGTTGGAGGGCAGCCTGGGGCTCCCCGCGCTGCCAGCACCCTCCTGTGCTGCCGCGGGAGCTGCCTGTGCACTTCTGGTCTGCATGCTCCGGCGGGCAGACTCGAGTCGGCTTCCCCGCTTCTGCGGGTCTTCTGGGGAGTGCAACGGCACTCCCCCGGCCTCCTCCACACTCGCCGGGGCCCGGGGATGGAGTCCCGGGCCCCTGGGTATCTTCGGGGGAGTGAGACGGCACTCCCCCCTCTCCGCATGACTTCGGGGCCCGGGGATGGGGTCCCGGGCCCCCAGACATCTTCGGGGGGCGCGACAGCGCTCCCCCCACATCCCGCAACGGCGGGGGGCCAGGGTGGGCTCCTGGCGCCCCTGGGGCAATTTTCACAGGGGGGGGTGCGCGACGGCGCTCTCCCGCCCCCCTCCTACACATCACCGGGGGCCAGGGTGAGCTCCTGGCCCCCTTCGGGCATCTTCACGGGGGTTTCGACGGCACCCCCCGGCCTTGCTTCTTCCTGGGGCAGCCCCCGGGGTGGGTCATGATTGCGACCGGCGGCGGAGCCCCACGCACTTCGTCGTCGCTCCCAGGCGGGTACAAAGGTCGCCTACCTTCTCGGGGGCATATCTTTGCCCCCTGGAGTTCGATTTGCCCCATTTTTGCGTCTTCTCGCTCCTGGTGGCGTCCTTCAGCCACTGGGAGCCCTCTCCTTCGTCCTCCGGATCTCCAAGAGGGTGCATTCTGCAGGGAGCGGTTTTCACTGGCTCCCTGCGGCTCTCTTCTCCCTGTGCAGAGGCCTCTTCTTCTGCGCCCCGGTCCTGGGCTCTTCTTTTGGGGCTGTTAGGGGCCTGGGGGGCAGTCAGGGGGGGTCCTCCTCCCAACTGCCCATTGCACCAGGCTCTAGTACCTTTTGCCTCAGCAGACCACAACCCAGAGAGAGCTTCTCTTCCTGTGCAAGTACTTTTAAAAGTTGAGATGGGGGTTGGCAGGAAGTCTGTGTGTCCTATCAAATAGCGACACCTCACTTCCCTGTCCCTGCTCCCCCTCCTTGTTCAGCCTCTGTGTTTGTTCCAAATGGCGGCGTCCAGTGTCTCTGGCCACATGGCCTCTGAAACCCAACCCCCCCCTCCCCCCACCCCCCCACCCCACCTCCTCACTGCCTTCTCTCCTGGGTGCAAACTGGTGCCTGGCACCCAGCGACAGCAGTTGATGGATTGGCTTTTAGCTCCACCTATTTTTTTTCTCCTTGGAGGGAAGATCTTCGCTCTGGGAAGAAAGGTCATTAAGCTAACCTGCCGTGGCCAGAACTCCGAGAAATATGACATTTCCGGACGACTCAAAATCAGTACAAATATGACTTTGGACTCTGCAGAATGCTCATTTTCACATCTGCTACACTGGACATTAGTGCGTGTCTGGAATCTGTAGGCTTTGTGGAAGTCACTTTAGCCATGGGCCCCACATCCCCATAGGGAAATAATGAAGTGAAAACACAGTAAGACACACTGACTTTCCCTGGCATGTTCCTTTCCAGTGTATAAAGCCTATTCCATGTCACCACCCAATTCTGCCTAAGTCCCGCCACACCATTCACTCTGTAGCTGCTCCTGGACTGGGCACGCTAGGAATCTCTGTTGCGTAGCCCCTACACGTGTGTACACGCATATGCACCCGTGTCTGCACGTAACTAGCACGGTGTCCCATACTCCAGCTGCTGCGCAGCGGCCTAGTCAAGCCAGGGGTACACCAGCAAAATCTCCATGCTGTCTCCTTCATTATGAGTTCACTGTGGGCAAGTCCCATATTATGAGGCTCCCCCACAGTAAAAGCTCAACAATTAGGTGCTCAAAAAGCGAAAAATCCGGGCGGCTCATAGTGTCAGAACCACCTTTGAACAGGGAGAAAATAGATAAGGAATTAAAATAAAAAAACAAAGAGGGAAGAGGATAAAACTGATAGAGGGCCAATTGGGATTCCTTAAAACAATTAAAGCTGAGGCTTTCCTGCTCAGATTGAAGCAAACCTTTTTATGAGCAAGAAAATAAAGCACACTCATTATTGACCAACAGATTAAGAGCCCAGAGAATAAAGGAGCACATTGTGAAACTGCAGTCCTTGGCTGATGTAGATATTAATAGAGAAGTTTAAAAGAAACCTTTTCTTGAACTTCTATAGGACATACCCACCATGAAAGAGGCAGATGTCTAGTTCCTGTAGGTTTGGGCGCAATCTTAGAAGGGAGCAAGTTCTGTTTTTATGCTTTTATGTGTTTCCTTCTCACCTTTAAGATAATTAGTTTTTATTTAACAGTAGTGGTACCTTCACAGGGGAGCCTGTGAGGGTCTGCAGAGTTGCTGGACCCCAGTTTTGCACTACTAGTTTGCCCCTCCTCATTTTAATACTTTGCGCTCATAGCGCTAAACTGGACACGCCCCCTTCATTGGATGGACATTTAAGGCTGAAGATTGCGCGTCTGCAAGGTGGACACGCCAAAGGCAAGCCCGTCTGTGCCCGGTACGCGACTAGTGCCAGGACCCCTGGTTCAGAGAGGAGCGATTTCATAAAGTATTCAGGTAAGGAACCCCTAGATCTTAATAGTACTGTCCTGAGCCTTAACTGCAGCCGCTTTAACCCTGGCAGTGCCTGTTTGCAGTATCCTTATTGCTGCAAATGCAGTTTTCAGCTGCCGGAAGTGCAGAAGGCAAAATCATGCTGTGTTTCCTGCACAGGGCTGGCTGAGAGTAAAGCAAACACAGGGAGATGATGGACGGAGTGCCGGAACTGTTCAGACGCTCACCACCAGACAGATCTGGGTTGAATTAGCAAATCAGTCTTGACCCTGTGCCTCATGGGAACAGTCCAGTCCGAAATGCCAGGCCATTTCTTCCTGGACTGGATACAAGCATCCTGGGACCGGTTTCGGGGTAACACCCCTCATCAGCCAGGCTAGCTTGAATCCATTTGCAAAGTGAGGTAGAGACCCACGTCTGCACATACTCTGCCAACTTAGGGCGAACAAAGCAAACACAAGGAGATAATGGACGGAGTGTTGAAATCTTTCAAACACTCGCCCTACTCCCAGATCCGGGTTGAATTCATCATCGTTCTTTAGCTCACTTTGCCACCCCAGTTCAGACACGGCTATATGCAAATCTGTCTTGACCCTGTGCATCATGAGAACAGTCCAGTCTAGGCCCAACTGAGAGTAGGTCAGCAGTTGCAGCAACTGTCGAGGTTCGCTGTGCTCTTACTAATGTGAGATCTTTGGCTAAACACAAATATGAAGTTGCAGACCTTATTCTTAATCATCAACTGGACCTATTATTTATCACTGAGACTTTGGCAGACGCCACATCTGACCCTGATTTTGTGATGGCCGCCCTTGCGGATTTCCCGTCTTTTAGGTTAGATAGACCCCTTAAACGGGGAGGAGGGATGGCCATTATTTGTCGAACAATTTGGAGCCAAATTTACTCCGCTTCTAATCCACAATGTAAAGCACTTCATTTTTCATTTGAAATCAAGCCAAAACAAACCTTCAGGGCCTTCTCCTATACCGACCTCGAGGGCCAAGGAGCGCTTTCGCTAGTAACGTTCATTCTTTTTCAGAATCCGAATTATGCTCGAATAATTTCACCATTATGGACTGCTTTAATTTCTACTTAGAAGATGATTGAAACATAGGACACAGTAGCCCTGTTAGATATACTGGAGCTATAGGTCTATCACAAAGGGTTAACAATGCAACTCACAAGGCAGGACATACTTTTGTTGGAATTTTCACTTATGACCCAACCATTATGGTTAAAGAGGTTCTACTATTATCTTGGACGGACCATTCAGCCATCTTGTTTGAATTAGAGCCCCCAGAGGTTTCCCCAGCTGAACATTCTAGGCCACACCCGACAGTCTAAAGAGCATGGAATAAAATTGACCATGACAGATTACAGTTTAATGAATCCCAACCTACTCTCAGTTTCAAGATAGCAGCTAAAGAATAAACAGATTGGTTGAAGTTTGCTTTCTATGAGACAGTACCTACCTCAAGGGGATCAGTAAAACCGGAAGACTCCCTCCTCTCCTTTGTTCTCAGTGGCATTGAGATTAGAAAAACTAAAGACTAGGGATTACAGAGATAATGTAGGTCGCAGTATGATGACCTGGGAAAAGAAAATTACAAGCTAGCACCGTCTACATATAAAACCCTGCTAATAACTGAAAAAGGGTATTTTTACACAAAACTGATCGAACAGGCCAAAACCTCCTCCAAAGAATTATTCCAGGTGGTAAACCAACTTACCGCCTTACCTAGTAAAACCATTAAAATTAGCAGGCAAGCTTCTTGACAATCCAATCAGTTATGAGGGACAGAGGCTCTCTCTCTCAGGGGGATGAAATGTAATGAAAAGTGCTCAGGGGGTGAAAGTGGAATGAAATCTTAAAATACCCGCCCCAGCAAAACTGTGGCGACTCGAGCCATACAAAGACAGCTTGTTATCTTTGGCAGTATTAAAATTTGTTCTATAACATTTCAAAAGTATATTCCTGCAACTGTACCCCGTTTGCACTTTTCTGTCATTTTCTGTACTTGAAAATTTATATTTCAGAAACCTTTATTAAAAGTATCAGTTGGAAAAACTTCTTAGTGTTTGCTGGAGGAAAATTATTGGAACGCTGCAGCTGTGATTTCACATTTTTCTAGAGTATTCTCCCTTCAAATAGAAGTCATTTTTAGGTTTCGCCTGTCGAAAGCTGCGCAAGCAGCGTTTCGCGCAGGCGAAATCTTATGTTTAGAGTATGTGTGCTCATGTCCCGCCCCTCTGTTCCATTGGCTAGCTCCATAAATGTAGGCTAGCCATTGGAACAGAGATCTGTCCGTCATAGCCGGAGCAGATTCGGGGGCGTTCCCGAGAATTTTAGGCTTTTGCCCACGTCATGCAGCTGTGGGCGGGGTTTTTTTTTGTCGTCAAGGTTTGTTTTCGTCGTTTCTCTGAAGATGGCGGCCGGGCAGTAGCTTGTTTGTACAGGTCAGGACATTATTATGTTCGTGCCGTTAACCCGCCCCCCTCCCGCTGTCCGTTTGCCCGCTCCCGACATTATTATGTTCGCGCCGTTAACCCGCCCCCTCCCGCTGTCGTTTGCCCGTTCCCGCCCCCCCTCCCGCTGTCCATGTGCCCGTGCTTAATGCTTGTTTGTTGTTGTTTTTGTCTTCTTACTCTAGGCGACCCATTGCTCTTCGTTAGCCTAATTTTCACCCCTTTCTTTTCACTTTCTCTATTCCTCTCTACGATCTACCCTCTCAATCCATTCGTCTACATTGTTATCACTGCTTTTATTTACACAATCATTTTGCCATCTTCCATCTCCCCGCCTTTATCACACATTCCCTTCCTTTATATCTTTCTCCCCCATCCTCTTTCCATGTTTCCACTTTTCTTTCCTTATTTCTCTCCGCCCTGATTTCCCCCTCTCCAGTCTCTGTCCGTCTTTCCTCTTTCTCCTCTATATCTCCTTTCCACCACCCTTGTGTCTACTTCCCTCTGTGACCTCTTCGATTTCCGCAACTTTCCCTATTCCCAGACCCCCATACCCGTCCGTCCCCCCACATGTGCTGTTTCCCTTTCACTATTACCGCCTCCCTAGCCGTCTTCCGCGACTTCAGTCTTTTTCTTCCCACTCCTCCACATGCCCCCCTTCTTATTTCACTCTACACTCTCTCACCCCTCGTATCCATCAACACCTGGGGCGTATTTTTTCATCCCTCAAACTTCACCCCTTTATCCCTGGCCCTACATTTTGTACTTTATCTCCTCGCACACTATGGCCCTCTCCCCATCTCTCCATCTCTGTCCCTCGCGCGCGCGCCTCCCTCCCGCCTCGCCTGCCCGGGTTTGGAACGATGACGCCGCTTAGCTGGTGGATTCCCCTTTGAAACTGGAGCACGGATTACAGCCACACTTACCACATCTCCTTTTATCAAAGGATAAAACACAGCCGCGCTCAGAGAGGGGCCGCCCCATACCTTGCCAATGACTTTGAACAGTTTAAGGGGGCAGATGAGAGCACCGAGTAAGGACAGATAAATTGGATAAAAAAAAAAAAGTACGTGTTGGACCTAAAAATGTATGTGCTGGGTCTAGGAAGGTGGGTGTTTTTTTGTCAATGTCTAGACCCTGGCTAGACTATATAGAAAACAAGCATTAGAAATGCAATCGGGCTCGGATTTATTTGAGTTTGAGCTAATGGCATTGTAAATGCCAATGTGTTGGTGGAGTTCTTCTGGCTCACTAGAAGTTGTGTTTTGAGTCTATCTGACCTAGATATCTCTTAATCATATTCATTAAAGAGGCCTTGCTTTGTGGCGATGTCATTAATCACATATTTGAGCATTTGTTGAGTTATTTCATGTAAGATGCTTTATTTTAGTGCATTAAAGGGCAGTATTGAACAAATGTCACATTCATCTTTTATTGTCAAAGTCTTCTCTTGGAGCATCAGCCTACCTTCAAAGAGGTTTTACTGAGCCCAGTTTCACAGGAGCAGGTGGTTTATTCCTGGATTGGAGTTACAAATAGGTCAGCAGAGATGATCTTTCTGTGTATTTGGGGCCGTCTGGCAGGATCTAAACACTTCTATGACTACGCTCACCCAACGGATGGTAACTTCCTTTGGGTGTCCCCTGCCACAGGGCAACCTTCGGGCTGTTGGTCAGGATAGGCATGCCCGTGAGATGACTGCTTCGTGTGTAGAGGTACAGTGGGGCTCCGGGTCAGACATCTGCTGGGCAGTTACTTGAGCACCTCTTGCAACCATTATACTACACTGCAAGTGTGGACTACTCTAACATCGGAATGTGATGCTTGGATACCCTTGAAAGTACGAGAAGAATAATGCATCTCATCAGTAAAAATAAAATACTCCAAACGACAGAGGCAAAAGTATTGGTATATTAGATGTGATTTTAGTCAAATACAAGAATAGTGCTTGGGTGTGATTGTGGAGTTTCTATCTTTATCTAGAATCCTACCACTGGTCTATTGGCAGCAGCAGCAACAATTGTTACAGATTAAGTAAAACAGGATTATAAAGGCACCTTATCAGAGGCGTCTAAAAACCTACGCGGGAAGAGAAAATTCTGAGGGACTTAGACAAAATAATGAAAGTTTCTAAGACAACTTGGGTAAGAGTCAGTTATCAGTACAGGACATCTGCTCATTGAAAAGTGTCAGGCAGCAGCAAGCGCACAGCTGGAAATGGTGCTGTGGGATGGAAAGTGGGCTGAGATGGAGAGAGAGTGGCCATAGCTCAGGCAAGGCAAGAAGGACAAGTTTACAGCTGACAGAGAGGGGAAAAGAAATGAACTTTCTCAGAAGCAGTAAAAAGGATAAAAACATGAAGATACAGTGCCTTCAATCTCTGGAGCCAGAGCCAATCATAAAACCCCTATTTTTCACAGGGTTCACAACTCCACAAATAAAACCCATCGACGGCGAACATGAGATTCCCCCGTGATCATGGTCTGCGCTGCTACGTAACTGAGCGAGGTAGAATCTCGTTCATTACCTCACAGGTCGTAACAATGTTTTTTTTAATTCAAATTTCACTGAAATGTCATGGAATGACAACTCGATTGGGGAAGATAACGTTTGGGAATATGTCAAAGATGCAAAAGCTTTGCTTCAAAACAAATGAAATGTACAGTGGCTGTTTTCAACTAATACGTCATAAAAGCTGCCCTTCGGACACTCAAACTCTAGCATTTAACACTTGCTTTTAAGAGGTACAAAGTGCACCACAAACTGGTGGCACACTTTCAGTGCGCCTCTTAAAGGCAGCCCTCTGGGAGGGAGGAAGGGGAAGGGAAGGGTGGTCTATGAATCCCCCCTAAACAACCCCTTGCAGTGAGTGTAGTCTTTCAATGCACGTGCCTGCAAGGGTACCTCTAATCCCCCTTAAAAGTGCAGATGGGTTGACACTTGCATAGTGAAATACAGAGCAGGTTTTAAACATTTGCTCTGTATTTCACGTGTATTGGCTGTCCCAGGACAGCGCGACTTCACGGCTGCCCTGGGGCAGTTCATTCATTCTAATAAAGCACTCTCTGCGCAACATTTGACAGGTGCACTGTAAGGGCGCTCTATCTATAATGCAGCCTCTGATGTCACTGGTCAGCATAGACCCAGCACCACAGAACCAAAATATAGCCGGACCTTCCTGGATCGTGTTTCTTTCAGGAGACACAGAGGTCTTCGCTCACAGACCTCAACTCTCCGGAAGAGACGGCCTAGGTATACCCACGGGCTTATTTACAAGCCCCTTGCGCCACTTTTCCCAAAAAGTGACGCAAAAGTGGCGCAGGGAGCTTGTAAATCTGCCTCTATGTGTTTGTAGACTCACTACCACTGTGGCGTGGCGTTGTCGCAAGACAACGCTGTACAGAAACGCAGGCTGTGTCCCTAATGTGTTCTTGGGTAAAGTAGCTGGTGCTCGTATAAAGCGCTACAATACCTACGGGTCGAATCAGCGCTATAGAAAACTGCAAATAAAAACTGCAAAAACAAAACAAAACGCAGAGACATCTGACTTTTTTTTTCCAACATAGAGACATCTGATTTGACAGAGATAGTCGTTCATTGGACCTGGAAACTTGAGTTGTCTGACGCGGGATTCGTCGTCAGTAGCGCACCGGTCCGTTATTGTTTTCCAGGCGCTGAGACCTCTGGCATCCCTTATCAGCCGCATCGACATGTGCTGGTTTTGTAACTGGGTGTTGGCTTGAAGCCATCAGCCCGGGAGACGCGGAACCATCATGGCGCCCTTTTAACCCTGACAGCACAGTTCAAGTATGCGCCTCTTGTTGACATTTTTCTTTCAGTTTAGAGAGCAGCTAATTGCGCGGAATGGAGCTGTCATTATGCCGTGTATAACATTTCTGTTTTCGATTGGCCGCCGCATGCCAACGCTTGTGCTGGCAGAGCCCCGCACCGCAGAGGAATGTTTCAATTCTGTACAGACAACGCAGGAATGTGTACCCCGCTGTAGATCTGCAGGCTTCGATTTGTGGTTAAAAAAAAAAAGTACTCCTGTATATTTACTCCTGTGTTTGTAGGAGATTGAAATTCTCAGAGGGTAGCGGGGCGCTTGTGGGAAGATTTCACGTGTATTTTTATATAGCGCTTCCTACTCGTGACCAGGCGTTGAAGGTTGTCATGTCGTGGTTTCCAGGAGTACTTCTGGAATTCTTTTGCAAATGCTTCGCTTTTCTTTGTCGAAGGAGTATCGCGGGCATTTTAGAAATGTCCGAACACTTTGCAAAGAGAAGGGAACCCGCTTCCTCGAGATCACCATACAGTGTGGGGTAGTCAGTCATTCCTTGTTGTGTTCTACATACTAATTTACTCCTGTCCTTGAAAGAAGTAAAACTCAAATTGTATGGGGCACGGGGCGGTGCTGTTCGAATACTGCCATGTTCACTTACTTTGCAAGACATACTCACTCTGACTGACACGCCCATTCCCCTGCAGGTAACATATGCTTTTGTGTAACAACCCCCCCCCCCCAATACTGGTGTAATGACACGTGTGGGTACATTGCTTGTGAGGGGGAATCTGAAGAGAGTGTCCATGGCACGCGAGCTGTGTGATAGGCATGTATCTCCACAGACTTAAATTCAACCTTGTATTATTAATATATAAATAATGTGTCGATGTGATTTTATCAATGAAACACAGACTATCCGATAGCCTATATATTACTTGTGACTCAACTTGCACTGGGCATCGCATCGCATTTTAAATGATTGAAGGTTCTTGCTGCAACAGAGAGGTATGCGCCTACCTATAGTAGAAAATGGTATTCGGCTCAACATCCTGTGATTCTGGGCAAATCACTTAATCTCCCCTTACCCCGCCCCCCCCCCACACACACTGCAACTTTAACATATCATGTGTCATTGTACAGGGCGTGGTGTTCAGCTCAATGTACTCTTCTTATCGACCTCATAAGGATGAAAGGCAGGGTGAATTCACGAAGATTCAGCCTGCGACCCTGGGTTCCAACACAGACCCCCGAGGTGCATGCGTGAGGCCGCGGACCCATCACACCAGTGAAATGCAAGTACCTCTCTCATACGTTCAGTAGTCATGGGCGTGTTTCACTTCTAGACACTCCAGCAGAATAGTGAGCAGGGAAAACTGTACGAAAAGCATGAGCTGTAACCTGCAGGTGTGAGTATTCGTTCTCCCTGATCCGTCACACCCGGCCTATCCCAAATAGAAGGGGTTCACCCCCAGATCGAAGTGCAGGTGTTGGATATACTAAACACATATTCTATGCACATGTTAACTTTAGGGGTGCCCGATAAAAATTATATGGGAAGTGTCACCTTGCAGTGGTGCAGTGCACATGCCTACGCCAAGAAGCACTGGCATACCTTGTACACCACACACTTCATTAATGTTGGTATTTATGGCCGACCTCGGACTCTTTTTGGTGTGCAGACCTTGAACCAGTCTTGCGTCGTTATTCGAATTGCAATTTTCAATCTAGTCTGCTCTTTTTTTATCTCTATGTTTTTTGCAGTTTTATATAGCGCGAACTCGACCCAAAGGTATTGGGGCGCTTACACGTTCATTTTTGGATGCACGGGGAGAGGAAGTGATTTTCCCAGAATCACAGGCTGGTGAGCCGTTGCCGCCGAGACTCGAACCTGGTTTCCCAGCTCCTTTTCGGACCGCGAGGGGTCACCCTCAGCTCGGGGGAGCTCCTCGTGTGATCTTGAGCACAGTGGAGCTGTGGCTTGGTTGCCCCCGCACACTCCGTCGTGTGGCGGGCCTCGCGCTCCATACCAAGGGTGGCGCGTGGTTCTGAGTATATTTAGCCTGGAGGTGTGAGGTTCTCGTGTTAATCCTCGGGTGTGAGACCTGCTCTCGGTTACCCAGCCCTTTCAGCGCCTCCGGAGAGCAGACATCCATCTGTGTGCACAGAAGGGGCCTCTCTTCGGCCTTCCCGGCTGCTCTGCCTAATGGAGAAAACCCTCTGGGCCGGCGGGCGTGGTGTCTGGCTGGCCGGGCACGGTATGTGGACCCGGCTGGGCAAAGCAGGCTACTCCTGCCAGGCGTGGCCGGGGGCACAAGCGAGGTGTTTGTGTACATCCAGCCTTCCGAGTGTACACACGCCTCATTGTGTCGACATTGAGGTAAGTAGGCCTCAGTCCTAATAAATGGGCGCAGACAAGTGACATAGCACGGTGAAAGCACAATGAGGCATCTTGTTAATAGCAAATATTTAAAATTTGCGCTTAGAAGGTTTTTTTACGCTACACAGCCATCAAGGCACTTTACAGCAAAAAAATATAAAAATTAACAAACCTTGATCCAGCCCATAAGAGCCGGCAGACGTCCCCCTGCTGACCTCTCCAGCGAATCACGACATTACACCCATCCGTGGATGGGTGGTAACAGGGGAAACAAACGCTTCTCTCATCCTCGCTCACACATCCACGTCGCCTTCACTTCCTCGAACAGCAACTTCGAGCTTGTTCGCCACAGCGCCATCTAGTGACCGCATAGCCGAACAGTAAGGCTGAATGGTGAACGCGCCCGGCCATCTGGATTCACTTACGGAGGCACCCTGACAGCTCCTAATTATAATTAATGTACTTCTTTGCGCGAGCACGAACGAAATATGCCCAAAATGGCGGAACAAAACTACATTTACCCTATCACTTCAAGCCTATTAAAACGACAACACAACGAAGACGAATCACTGGCCAGATGACAGAACACGCTAAGGAATGTGTGGAATTTCTCTCGGCCAAAGCCCTAGGAGATACTTCTTTTTTTTCTCCTTTAACATTAGTTCTCTAACTCCTCCCACTTACAGTGGGGAGGAGTCCGAGCCCTAAAAATGACCGGAGTTGCCCCTGAACTGTGACCATATATTGTCTAGTCCTGGATCCAATGCATCATGGGAGATGTAGTCGTGATTTCGTGTTATGCAGTAAGAAGTATAATCTGACCCAGCTGACACTATAGGGCTGTAGGGAGAAAGAAAGCAGGATTGGTTAGTTCACTGGCAATGATATAAGCAGGAAAAATTGAGGAAATACAAATCCACATGTATCCAGCACTGCACAATGCTAGGGATGCGCAGTGAAGGACTTTGGCAACTAGCAATGGAAAAGAGGAATCCATTGAAAAGTACAGCAACTGGAGCCCTGTGCTTCCGATACTGCTCGAGTCATTCTCAGGGAACAATGGTCCAGGTAGGCCCTGCGTGACCACACCAACCACAGGACAAAAAGTGAACACTAACTACCACTTGGGTAATTCCAGCATCTCAAACCCTGGAGTTGGAAAACAAGCCGGGCGTATAGACAAGCTGGATGGAAAGTGAAAGGTTAGCGCTACCACCAGTCAGGGCTGGAAAACAAGCTGAAGAAAACAGCTTGATAGTGATTTTTGAAAACATGCAGGAATATCTAGAGACAGTGCCTGCTCGGCATCGGTTCCAAATGTGTGCTGGTGGGTGCAGGCAGTGGGGCACCGGCACTTATTTGCTGGGACCGGTGCTACTTTTTAATCATCAGACTATGTTCCAGGGGAAGAGAAAAAATGCAGCAGAGGGAGAACAAAAGAGGAAGAAAAAGAGAGGAAAGCAGTGGCAAAGGGAGCAAGCAGAGATGAAAAACACCTGCCAAGGTGAGCTAGAAAGAGAGGAAGTGTAGGGTGGAGGAATGAGCTGGAATGAAGAAAGAAACAATACCCTGTGTTGGACTAGCCTTTCTGGCAGCCTGGCACTTCCAGATGGGTCCCCCTTTAAATGTCAGTGTGAGGACCATTTTCTCTGATGAGTGAGGGGTTGGTCTTTAGCTTGCAGTCAGCGCAGCCTTTCATCCTTCTGAGGTGGATAAAAGTGCGGCACTGGGGGGCACAGGCAGAATCTGCTCCGAGGGTCGGTGCTCGTGCAGTGGCACTGTGCTGGGGCCTGTTGATGCACAAATATAGATTTAAAGGCGTCCAGGGGCGAAGCATTGGTCGGACTGGCAGGCCTGGGACGTGTGTTTATTGTTGACATGCAGCTCGACCTTTCTGGAAGGTGCGGAGACCCGAGGGTGCCAGGGGCGGCGCGACAGGGGTGCAGGAAATAAAATACTTGGGATAACTTTCTAGAAGTGGCTGGGCTGATGGGACAGAGCGAGGGTGCCCTGTTGCCACCTTAAAGTGACCGAAATGCTAATTGCTCAGCTAAATTCTCGATTTTCATAGCACACAAAATATGTGAAGGCTAAAAAAAAAAGTCAGACAAGATATAGGCAGCAAGATACAGGCAGACCACATTGCGTTCTGCAGGCGTAATAGCTCGTACACTATGGCAGTCTCTGGGTCTGTGTGTGGCTCTGGGTGTGTGAGTGGCTCTGGGTGTGTGTGTGGCTCTGGGTGTGTGTGTGTGGGGGTGTGTGTGTGTGTGTGTGTGTGTGTGTGGCTCTGGGTGTGTGGGGCTCTGGGTGTGTGGGGCTCTGGGTGTGTGGGGCTCTGGGTGTGTGGGGCTCTGGGTGTGTGTGGCTCTGGGTGTGTGTGGCTGGCTCTGGGTGTGTGTGTGTGTGTGGCTCTGGGTGTGTGTGTGTGTGGTACTAATTGCTGTCTGCTGAGCTCGTCCGTAGGGTACAATAGGTCTCACATTTGCGAGAGATTAAGCTAATGGCAATGTAAATGACAAGGCCATTTATTTATCTGTTTTCAAAACCAACACATAAATACACATTTTGTCATTTACAATGCCAATAGCTCTAACTTTTCCAAAGGCGAAACCATTGCTTTGTAAATGCTTGTTCTCCTAAGAGGCCAAGACAGCTTGTCTGATAAATCTCATTTAGGGTCGTCAAACTCTGCTGAGAAGCAGCCAGTAAAGAACCGAAGCAAATCATATTTTAGATGTGCTGACGTCACACACACTCGCTATATGCCAAGTTTACCAAAGTATTGGCCATTAGTGTACAGCAGCAGGAATGTGCATGCTTCCTGAAAGTGAAAGGGCGGGCTGTGAGCATTCCCCCTTAAAAATCTATGCACTAAGGAGGCAAATATTTCAGAGGAGTGTTCTTTGAGACAGCCCCGCTGCACTTGGAGGCTGATGTTGAACATCTGGAGCTCGGCTCTGCTGCTAGCTTTAACAAGGAATGCGCGTGAGAGAGAGGGGGAGCAGGAGGTGAGCTCGGGATTGGTGCGTGCGCGCAGTCTGCTAATTTTCAAGCTCTGCACTCGTGCTTGTGGCACGAGTGTGTGCTTGAAAATGAGCAGAGCGAGGGCTAAAGACCCTCCTATGCAGCGCATGCACGCTGCGTAGGCGAGACCTAAAAATGAGCATTTTCATAGACATTAAAAAGCTAGCAGAAGGTGAAATAGTGGACCATTTCTTGAGAGCCTTAGAAAGTACCAAACTAGGCCATTTTGTTTAATAAACTGCTTCCATATCCATGATGATTGATCAGATAATTTTCAAGTCTACCCCTTGCCTACTGGAAATCAAGAGTAGCTACTCCAGCAAACTTCCAGTGCGTTGAATGGCCACAGTGAAGATACAAGTATAAGGTAGAACTTGATGTAAAGGTTCTGGATTGCCACCCAGGGAGTCGATACTGCTTGGACCACATAACTTGTGAGCGATTGCTTAGTAGTGATTGAAACACGATGACCTCAGCTCAGCTAAAGGTTGAAACAATTTTGTAACCTCTCACAAATTAAAAGAATCACAGGTAATGCTTTGTCACCTGACCACCTAACAATGTTACTGCTCTTCCTTTCCTGTACATTTATCAAAACAGCAAAGTGTGTGCAACATGTGAGATTCCTAGCATCTTAGCACAACACCTAGGTATCCAAGCTTCACCCCTTTAGAACTGTGGGTTGGCAAACACCAGGACACCCCCAGTTTGAAACCATCTTAAGTACTCACTCTCCTCGACAGTCCCAGGGGTTCAATGTGTTTGAGATAAGGTGTCTCCCATAATAGTTCTGTTTGGTTTTAAAAACATCATAGTCCTGTTTGTTCCAAGTTTGGTAGGAATATTGTATTTAATTCTGCTCATCGTGGGTAACACCTTGTGTCTCCGTTTGTGGTGCTTATTTCTTACTTTAATTTCTGCTTTTTAAATCCACTTATTGGGGGTTCTCTTTCACCTTAGCTGTGTTTTGCCTTCATTGAATCTTCTTGGTACTTCTTCTTGCCTTTTGTCGTCAGACACTATTTACTGCTTATATCTGTGCCTCCTATCATATGCTGTTTTTCTTCTTTCTTATATGATGTGCTTCATGTTTGCATTGACTGTTGGTTGCTGTCAATTGGGCCTCCTGACTTACCTCACTTGTGCCTACTCACTCAATGCAATGCCTCATTGGGTCTGTGCTTCCTTCCATTGATACTTTTTGTATTTTATGTTTACTGCATTTATTTCATATTCTCTTCAGTGCTGTGCCATCTCTCTTACAGGCCGGGTTGAGGCTAAACTCCTGAGTAAGAAACTGAGAAAAGACCTTAAAAAACTGGACAGAAGACACAAGGCCAGCCAGCTCCGGAGGCAGCGGAAGGATGTTGTGAGTAACTATTCCTTGAAGGCTTTGAGCAAAGAAGGAGTGCACTTGAGTGGAACAGACCACTAGAAACATATCAAGGTTTTGAATGCCGATTATAACTGACAATCAATTTCACCTGTGTATTTTTCTGCCAACCTTTAAAGTCTACCTTGTCAATGATATGACTCTTTTTTTGTAGCTCCACCCAAAATATGGTGCTCCAAATGTTTTGCACGGCTTTAAGCCTGATTGCATTGATCTTCCTCCTTTGCTGGAAGGAATGCTTGAATTTTGCCAGGAATTTGTGGTGAGTTGCTGAATACCTATGCCTATTTGAACAGTAATGGTGTCTGTAATGGCACCTTGTGTTCATTCAAAAATTCCAGCCCTGTAGCTAACACGTTTAGATAAACAAGCAATGTTATGTTATGTGGCTTTGTAGACAATGGCATATCCCCCGTGAGGGTATTAAAGCACTGAGTAGGGCAGGCCTGAGAGTGGCAGGATATAATGTCTGTTTGGTCTGGAAGAGCCATGACTTGGGGATCCTTCTGAAGTCCATGAGGGAGTGGGAGGTTCTGGGTGTTTCGGAAGGTGCAAGGTATGAGAAGGAGCGTCCTCTGCTTCTGGTGGTCTTGCTGCGAGTGAGGGGTGCTCCTGCCTAGGACGCAGATTGAAGGTGTCTGGTTGGTTGGTAGAAGTTGATGCAGTGGTTGAGGTAAACTGGACCAGTGCTGTGGAGAGCTTTGTAGGCGTGACGAGTAGCTTGAACATACATCTTTCATGGACTGGGAGCCAGTAGAGATTGAGGTGTGGAGAGATGTGGTTATTTTGCTGGATGTTCAGGATGAGTCTGACAACAGCATTCTGAGAGGTTTGAAGTCTGCGTAGGTCATGGGCTCTGATTCAGATGTAGAGGGTGTTTCGTAATCAAGTGTACTTATGATAAGCGCTTGCGTGACCGTTGGTCTGGCGTTCTGTGAGATCCACTCAAGAATCTTGCATAGCATTCGCAGGATGTGAAAGCATGATGAGGAGACTGCGCTGATCTGTCTGCTCTACTTGACCTAACCGTAATGTACTTGCTCCTTGAACTGGTCTCAAATTGTGTGATCCTAGGCAAATGTTTGTCTTATGGAGCCGCCCTTTTCTTGATCACGTACGAGAGCACCTTCAAATATGCAAGGTCACCATGTTTGCTGTACAAAAAAACTTTTTGTTTTCTAGAATAAATGTTTGCTCCATGTATAACAAGAATCGAGCCCATATATAGGGTACACATGATCCTTGGCTTTAGGCCAGTACTATGTCTGTTTTTGCTGTCACAAAATGGAAATAGGCCCGTTTGAGACCACAAAAAAGGGCGGTGTGTGTACAGAAGCTGTTTTGCGAGTAGGTGACTTGCAAAATGGTGTTTGCGAACCACTATTCGAAAGGGGCGTACAAAGGCGTCCCTTCCTTATCGTCTACTTCAAGTAGGTGGTTAGTCACTCACAAACAGGAAGGGGTCCCCAGGGGAGCCCTTGCCCTATGAGAATGGGTGCAAAACATATTTTTAAGAGCAGGCAGTGGTCCCAGGGACCACTGCTTACCCTTTAAACTCATCCTGTTTCTCTTTAAGGAAAACGTGCTGCATTTGAAAAAGAAAAGTTGCATCATTGCAAAATCTAACACAGACATGGAGGTCTGGTGTCCCCAGCAGGCCACTATCCCGGTGTTTCCAGGCCATTCCCAATGGGTCGCAAATTTCGACCTGCCTCATGAATATTAATGGGATGAGTCCCTTGCGACCCAATTGAGAATCGCAAATTCCATTTGGCGAGTCGCAAAACTCTGCAATTTACGACTTGCAAATGGAATGGTCATACAGCTGCCCCTTAGTTCACTAATAGAATAGCACTGTCATCTGGGCAGGAGCAGTAATAATTCCCAGTTCATCTTAAAAAACTCACATTTCATAAATACATTACTAAAGCATGATGTGGTACTGCGCTGCCATTTACAGATAGCATATTTTCCATTAAAATTGCCACAAAACTTTCCCACTAACATGTAGCTTCACTGATAATGGCGTTTAAACAATGTTTAAAAATTGAGTTTCAGCAAAAATATTTAAAATGTGCAGATCACCAAGTAAAGTGTTCTTATTTGTTATGAGCCTATAAAAATATTTTTTACAGCAGAATTACAAAAATCTGTCTTTATAACTAATGAAATATATTTGAATTGTTTGAACAGTTCACTTCGCTATTTCAGTGTTGTCTTAGAAAAAAGCCTGACCTCTTACAGCCTTTAATTTCACATGCTTTGCACAGTTCAATTGTAACACAGTTCACTTTTCAAAATCCTGTAACTTCAGTCACAGAAAAATAAATGTAAAAAGACAAACTGACTTTTGACCTCTGTCTCTGAAAGCCAACTAATGTGACAAGATAAGATTTAAAGGTATCTTTATCGCTCCTTCATGTTATGAGCCATAACGATGCCTTTAAATCTTGTTATCTTGTCACATTGCTTCACTTTCAGAGACAGTGGCCAAAAATCAGTTTGTCTTCCACAGAAGTTAGAGGATATTCGGCTCGCCAGAAAGGACAAGTAATCCCTAAAAATAGCTTGTCCTTATTTAATCTTGCTCGACAATGCAAGTATATTTTCCAAGCCCTGCTTTAACTGGAATGGCAGGAGTGAGATGGCCTAAAGCTTCTGAGGTGTCTGCTCTTAGTTTCTTCAATAGGGCTTTGACCGATTGTATTTGAGATGGTTTCCTCGGTATTTAAGATTGTTTAAGAATGTATCCTCAGTGCCTAATATCACACTCTTTGTTTCTTATTGCCAAGAGACAACAAGAGATCATCTGCAGCTTGCACTGATCTAACATTGTGCATTTTATTATCTATCATGATTTTAAGGGATGCAGGGAAGCCCATCTGTACTGTCGCACCAAACTTGCGGAAGGCATCCATCCTTTGCCCAAGCTCCCATTGTTTGTTCAAGGTAAAACGGGACAGATCAGAGCGAATCTGAAAGTTGTAACCTTTGTATGTTTGCGACTTGAGCTTAAGTGCCTGGTTCAGAATTTGTTCTTTTAAGGAGTAAGTATGAAAATTAACAAGAATTTTCCTGGGCTTAGTCCGCTGGGTATTACGTCTAAAAGGATCTCGGTGTATGCGCTGAATATCCGCTGCTAGCTCCTCAGTGGATTGAGAAAGACCCAGTGTTTCTTTTAATAAAGTAGTTACATAACTCTTGATATCCGCACCCTCGCTCCCTTCAGGAATATTCAAAATGCGTATATTACTCCGCCTTGCATTATTTTCTAAGATCTCCATTCTTTCGGAGAGGGCTTGTTCTTCTTTCCTAAGTTTTGCAATATCTTCGGTGGTGCCTTCTGCTCTCATTGATATTTGGCCCACTGTCTCCTCTAAAGCTTGAGTTCTTAATGTCAGGTTGCCTAATCTTTCATCAAGAGATTCACAGAAAGTTCTTATCTCTCTCTGGTTAGAGGCTGACTCGGCAAATCCTTGTTTAATCTCTGCAGATAAGGACGCAAACATTGCTTGTACAGATGCTACAGATATTGACTCAGCGCCTGAAACAGCCACATCGCTTAATTCTTGAGGCATGCCCAAGGAAGTTTCAGTGAATAGTCCAGCCTCGAAATTATCTCCGATGTTGTTGATAGAGCTTATGACTGAATCATTTCTACAAACCACTAAGGTATTAGGTAATAACATTTCATCTACTACCAAATTTTCAGCATCTATTGTGCCTTGTTCCGCAGTATTTTTAAGTTCTGAGCTCTCTTCCTCAAGCTCCGCCAAAGAGGTCTCCACTACTTGTGTAGTGTGAGGCAGATCAGTACTGGCAGCTTGATTTTCTACTAAAGTAGTTAAAGCCTTAGGTGGCAGATCCGACTCTTTGTCTTCCATGGTCTCGAATCCCAGTTTGGAAGTGTTATTGCTGGATTGAACTTGGTCCCTCCCAAGGCTCAAAATCTGAGGAACCACCTTGAAATATGAGCGCAAAGAGGGGGTTACTCTAGGAGCGGGAGCAGTAGAAGGTTTAGCTTTAGCTTTAGCACGTTTCCTCCCCCTTTTTGCTTTAACCTCTACTGAGAGATATGAGGATGTTTCTAGGTCTGATTGTGAGCTTTTCCCTGTCTCAGAAGCCTTCTTATCCGCCTCCTCTGCAACGCCTTGCAATGTGCTCTTTCCTCTCTTTCTGCGAGATAATGCAGCTCCCGCTAGGTCTCCCACTAGGTCTTTTGTTTCACCCTTCCCTCTTAGCTTCCTGACGGACTCTGAAGCACTCATGTATGCCTGAGTTTGGCAAGGGGAATCGTAGTAGTAAGGTCTGCTTACAAACCACTCATTCACACATTCCTTACTCACTGTGACTGATTCGGAAGTTCCGTCTTTTAGAGTGGTGCCTGTGTACCAAAGGGTAAAATCGTCGTGCAGTTTGATAACTGGTGATGCGCGAGGACCGTCAACCAGATTGCAGAGGGTTCGGTTAATGTTAGTGTTGACAACGCCGCAGAGAGTTTGAATACGTCTCAATCTGTGCAACTCGGCGGCGGCTTGCCTCCACGGATGCAGCGCAGGTGGAGCCTCGCAGAGCGCTGGGCGTTCACCTCCTCGCTCGCCGCTGCAGTTACTGAGACTGCCGCGCCCTGCCTTCTGACCGCCGCACCGGACCACAACAAGTTGGCACATCTAGTGAGGTAATACAGTGTCGTTTGGCGCAGAAAAGTCGTAAGACCAACGTAAGACCAAAGCCCACAAATTGCAAAAAAAAAAATCTGGCGTGTCAGTTTTCCTCTAGCTATTAGACAAGGCATCTGCGGGACAGGACGGAGCGGAGCACTGCCGCAGTCAGCCGACTGCCGCCATGTTTCCCCGCTCAATCAGTTGAGTTAAGGTTGTTATCGACTCTTAGACACAATGTCTATAGAACACCCCGATAATTGTCAGGCTTTTTTCATGAGATCCCATAGAAGAAAAATCTAAAAAAAGAAGTGGACAAAAAAAAAAAAAAAAAATGGAAGTGGTAAAAAAAAAAAAAAAAAAAAAATGAAACTACAATAAATAAATTAAAAAAAGGGGAAAAAGGGAAAAAAAAACCCAAAAAAAAACACACAACTACACTTTCATCACTCGCACATAAGTTAAACATAGAAGGTAATGGCGAGTCACATTGTAGATATTAATAGGCACTAGGTGACAGGATGGGGAAGAGCTAGGGGCACTTACTTCCGGAAGGTTTCCGGTTGGTGAGTACGGGGTTTTCCCAGGGTGGATGTCGGGGAGGGAACGGGGGGGTAAGGGGGTACAATCATATTTCAAAAAAAGAGCTCCAATCGGTTTGTGTAAATAACTTTCTTAACACTATGTCTTCTTCTCATCTTAAGCTATATAATATCAATTTTCTTGAACTTTCCAGTCACTTTTTTTTAAACTCAGTCATAATTATCTACCTTTCTTTTCTCTCCTTACAACCAAATGAATAAATTAAAATTACTATCCTGGAATGTTAATGGTCTCCGCGCCAAACCACGGGCTAACAAAATTATGCAGTATCTACGAGACTGTGATGCGGGGATCATTATCCTCCAGGAAACGCACTTAACCGAGAGTGAGATGCTTGATTTAGTTCGTAGAAATAGATGGATAGAATCAGCTATCTCAACAACACAAGGTTCTAACACACGGGGGGTCTCGATTATATTCAAAAAATCTGTGATATTTAAATTAACACAGCAGAAAGTTGATACCGGAGGGAGATGGGCTATTGCTGCAATAGAACTAGGTGACACTAAGCTAACTCTTGTAGGATATTATGGCCCTAATATAGATGACCCCTCAGCATTGGAAACACTTTTTAGCCACCTACTTAGTTTCCCAGACCCTGTGATTATAGCAGGAGACTTCAATATAACTTTGAATCCCCTTTTAGATAAATCCCCTAATAGTAGGCAGAAAACCACTTCTAAATCTAGAAATTGTCTACTAAGTTTAATGAACCAGTACGATTACATAGATAGTTGGAGATTCAAAGAGGGTCCAAAGCAAGAATTCTCGTTTAGAAACTGGAAATATAGACACAGATCCAGAATTGATTTTATTCTTACAAGTAGAGCTTTAGCTGATAATATTACTGCAATACAGTACAATCCAATACATCTCTCCGATCATTCTGCAGTAGTGCTAGATCTAAAACTGACCTTGTCACCTCTTACTAGAATATGGTCCTTTGACAGATCTCTTCTTCATTCGACAGAAGATATTACTTTTTTACAATCAGAGACAAGATACTTCTTTAGTACTAATAAGGATACAGCCCCTATTGGAATAATTTGGGACGCTTTCAAGAGTACACTAAGAGGCTTAATTAAAAATAAAGTAGTCTATCGTGCTAAACAATATACAAACGAAGTAACCTCCATTGAAAGAAACATCTTGACTCTACAAAGGGATATAGATAATACTACTCCTACAGATAATCAAACCATTACCATCAAACAAGCTGAATTGAATAGGTTGAAGCTCTTATTGTCATCAGTTCTGGAGAAGCGGGTTATACAGAGATGGGAGGCAAGCAAACTTTCGCATTTCCAATATGGAGAGGGGGCAGGGAAATTACTTGCCTGGAAAACAAAATCTGACCGGGTCCGTAACAATATTTGTTTAGTCACATCAGCGCAGGGCACCGTTTCTAGGGATGAGGAAATTAGAGCAGTCTTTAGGAATTTCTTTGAGTCTATATACCAAGACGATCTTAAGCCCAAATTGAGTGATATATCTGACTGGCTTGAAGGTATATCTCTTCCGTTTTTAAATGCGGAGCAATCCCACTCACTAGAAAAAGAAATAACTATAACAGAGGTTGAGGAGGCCATTAAGAAAGCTAAGAGTGGAAGGGCGGTAGGTACTGATGGGATGCCTTGCGAGATTTATAAAAAACTTGTCTCGGAGGTCGCACCAGTGCTGGCCACTTTGTTCAACCAAATTCTTAGAGAAGGCGAATTACCACCAGAGTCATGGAATAATGCCTCTATAACCCTCATCCTGAAACCTGGTAAACCCGCTTCTGACTGTGGCTCTTACAGACCCATCTCCATACTAAACGCCGACTACAAAATTTTTACATCTATATTAGCTAATCGGCTCGGTCGGGTGGCTCCGGATATCATAGCATCGAACCAAAAGGGGTTTATTAAAGGGAGACAGCTCGGTGAACTTACATATGAATTGATTGGCTCAATAGATATTGCTATAAAGGAGGAACTCCCATTGGTTGTTCTTACCCTTGATGCCACCAAGGCCTTCGATAGGGTGAATTGGTTATTCCTATCGGAGGCTTTGAAGAGGTTTAACGTCGGGGATAGATTTCGGAGGACCATAGAGCTTCTGTACCGTAATCCATCTGCCTCTTTGCTAATTAATGGTGGCTTAACAGAGCCCTTCAAGGTCATGAGAGGAACTAGACAGGGTTGTCCCCTGTCCCCCCTCCTTTTTGACATATATATAGAACCATTTGCTCAGACTCTTAGGGATAATAGACTTATTAAACCTTTTATTTTTGGTGGCTGGGATAAGAAGGTGGCACTTTATGCAGATGACATTATGATTTTTTCCACAAGTTATGAAGAGGCATACCCGGAGATAATTGAACAGGCCCTTACATTTGGGAAAGTGTCAGGGTATGAAATTAATGCCCTTAAGACGGAGTCAATGTCCTGGAATTGTAATAGAACGAATAACAATGAGACTTTAAAAAGCCAATTTCGTTATTTGGGGGTGAATATAGTCAACGACATTGACACTATTGCCTCTCTAAACTTCAACAAAGTGGCTGCAGAGTGCCGGAAACTTATGAGAGACTGGTCTCACCTTCCACTCTCTATTTTGGGTAAACTTAATTTGGTGAAGATGAGCATTTTACCGAAAGTATCTTTCTTATTCAACACAATACCACTTTATTTTGATCCTAAGTTAATTTCTAAACTACAGAGTGCGATTACCAGCTTTATATGGAATAATAAAAGTGCCAGAATTTCTTGGAAAAAAATTAGGCGTCGTAGGGAGAAGGGGGGGTTGGCTGGCCCAGACCTTCAAATATACGCATGGGCGTTCCAATTATCACATATGCGTATGCGTATGTTGTTTAAAACCCCTACATCTACAGGGATGGGCCCACTTTTCTACACGCTACTGGAATGTGAAGGAGTTGATCACGCCAATTTTTTGTTTAAGTTCGGTGATCCCAAATTTTTTAAAAAGATTAAACTGAAAGTCCTAAAAGGGTTTATATCCACGTGGTATAAAATTAGGCAAGCGATAAAGATCGGCTACTACTCAGCAAAGGCTCCAATATGGAACTTACCCGAGCCTCCCTTATGGACAATGGATGCCTTAAACAACTCGCTATTAGAAGCTGATATACATTGTTGGGAAGACCTGTTTATGGATGGGTCTTTACTCCCATGGGATTATCTTAGTAATAAAGTAGGCCCTGGGTTGTCAAGATTTAAATATATCCAGATTTCCAGTTGGGCTCAGTCATATAAAGACCCGCCATTGAAACGTAACAAGCAATCTATAGGCGGCTTTAGCGACTTGGTCACTTGCCTATTGGACAGCCCAGTGGTAAAAAAAGAAATCTCGCGTTGGTATAATAAAATAATAGATGAAATAGATGCTAGCTTCCAGTTACCATCTAAACTGTGGTCAGAATTAATGCCAGGCTTAGATGTGGATGAGCTCTGGACCGCCTCTTGCTCACTGTTATGGGAGTTAGTTAAACCTTCGTGGCTTCGTAGGAACCACCTTTTCACTATTCATAGGGCATATTATTCTCCCTATAGGTTAACTAAATTTTCATCAACAGGTCCAGTTAAATGTCCGAGATGCGGGTTAATTGAAGCCACGGATACACACATGTTTTTAGAATGCCCAAACCTAACAGAATTTTGGGAAGCCATTAAGTATAAGTTATCACATTCTTTGGGTGAACATCTTAATATAGATCTGGCTCTAGTTATCTTTGGTCTGAGAAATAAAACCACCAATTCTGCAACCAAATTGACATTCTATTCCATACTTGCCGCACGTAGGGAGATTTGTAGGCACTGGAAAGATGCTCAACCACCTACAGTGCATGAATGGCGAACATCACTTCTTCAAATCTCCAAACTTGATCTAGCCAGGACAGGAAATCTAAATAATAGAGCGTTGTGGGCAATGCTTGGATAGTCGTGACCATACCTGGGTTTTTTTTTTTTTTTTTTTTTTTTCCCCAGGTCCTATGATTAACGTGTGCAATGCCCATCCTGGCTATCAAGAAATCAAGATATCGATATCAGGATTACAGTCTTGGCACCAATGGGGTCTCGATAAATCGGGCACTATCAACTGAGATACCATCCTAAGCTGGTTTAAGATTGGTCACCGTATAAAGTGCTGAGTGGAACTGGCCTCGCTTCGCACCTTACAATTTCCCTTACCAGCGACTAGTCGGCCTATTGCTCTGTGGTGGTTTTCTCTTTGGTTTTGGTAGATTGGAGCTATGCACACAAATGAGGATAAAAAAAAATAAAAAAAAATAGGGCTTTGACCATAATGACAATATAACATCTTCCTATTTAGTTCCCATTGCCTTCCCTGTCTGGGGGTTCTAGTAATTAGACTCCTTCAGGGCTCCTTCATAGTTCTCAAGAAATCAACCTGTTGGGTGTGCTATTGTACCAAAACATACCCTTGGATCTGAATTCAAAAATAGGATATCTGTTGGGGGTGGGAAATAAAAACTTCCTCAACTTCTCTTGCTGCTCTCCTTCCTCGCTATAAAATCCTAAACAGTTAATTCACTTTCTTAATATATATGTCTGAGGCAGAGATTAATTATAAATGTAAAATAAAACAATTTGAAAGTGAACCAACTTTTGTTTTGATTCCAGTTCCTAATCATGCAAGGCGAGAGCTTAATTGCTAACAAAAAGAACCAAAGATGTTGGAATCAATCAATCAATCAATCATACCATTTGTATAGCGCACTACTCACCCGGGAGGGTCTCAAGGCGCTTAGGGGAAGGGGTATGCTACTGCTCGAACAGCCAGGTCTTGAGTTGTCTCCTGAAGGCGGGATGGTCCTGGGTCAGCCGAAGGTGGATGGGGAGGGAGTTCCATGTCTTGGCAGCCAGGTAAGAGAAGGATCTTCCTCCGGCGGTGGCTCTTCGGATGTGTGGTACGGCTGCGAGGGCGAGGCTGGTGGACCGTAGCTGGCGGGTGGGTGTGTAGAAGGTCATTTGGTCGTTGAGGTACTTGGGGCCCAGGTCGTGGAGAGACTTGTGTGCGTGGGTGAGGAGCCGGAACGTGATCCTCTTGTCGACGGGGAGCCAGTGCAGGTTCCTCAGGTGGCTGGAGATGTGGCTGCGTCGGGGGACATCCAGGATGAGTCGGGCGGAGGCGTTCTGGATGCGCTGGAGTCTTTTCTGTAGCTTGGCTGTGGTTCCGGCATAGAGGGCGTTTCCGTAGTCCAGTCGGCTGGTGACTAGTGCCTGGGTGACTGTCTTCCTGGTCTCGGTCGGGATCCAGCGGAAGATCTTGCGAAGCATATGCAGGGTGTTGAAGCACGATGAGGAGACGGCGTTGACTTGTCTGGTCATCGAGAGGGAGGAGTCCAGGATGAAGCCCAGGTTGCGTGCGTGGTCGGTTGGCTTGGGTGCGGTGCCCAGGGCTGGGGGCCACCAGGAGTCGTCCCAGGCGGAGGGCGAAGATCCCAGGATGAGGACTTCCGTCTTGTCCGAGTTCAGTTTCAGGCGCTGTCCTTCATCCACTCGGCGACGTCTTTCATCCCTTCGTGTAGGCAGGTTCTGGCAGTGTCGGGGTCTCTGGTGAGGGAGAGGATCAGCTGGGTGTCGTCGGCGTAGGAGATGATGTTGAGGTTGTGCTGGCGTGCGATGGCTGCAAGAGGTCTCATGTAGACGTTGAACAGGGTGGGGCTGAGTGAAGATCCTTGCGAAACGCCACAGATGACTTCGGTGACCTCGGAGCGAAACAGGGGGAGTCGGACTCTTTGTGTTCTTCTGGCGAGGAACGAGATGATCCACTCCAGTGCCTTCTCTTGGATACCGATATTGCTGAGGCGCTGGACTAGGGTGCGGTGGCAGACAGTGTCGAACGCAGCGGAGAGGTCCAGGAGGATGAGGGCCACTGTTTCCCCCTTGTCGAGCAGGGTCCGGATGTCGTCGGCGGCGATGAGGGCGGTCTCGGTGCTGTGGTTGGCTCTGAAGCCGGACTGCGAGGGGTCGAGGGATCCGTTCGTCTCGAGGAAGGCGGCCAGCTGTCTGTTGACGATCTTCTCGATGACTTTAGCAGGAAAAGGGAGGAGCGAGATGGGGCGGAAGTTTTTGAGGTCGGTGGGGTCCGCTGTTGGTTTCTTCAGGAGGGCGCTGAGCTCGGCGTGCTTCCAGCTCTCCGGGAAGGTGGCGGTGTTGAAGGAGGTGTTGATGATGTTCCAGAGTTGGGGTGCGATGGTGGAGTCGGCCTTGTTGAAGACGTGGTGTGGGCAGGGGTCGGTCAGTGATCCGGAGTGGATGGTGTTCATCGTGCGGGCTGTGTCCTCGGTGGTCACCGTGGTCCAGGTGCGGAGGGTGGTGGTGGGGGGCGTTGGTTCGACGGTGGGGTGCATGGATGGTGTGCTGAAGCTGTTGTGGATGTCGGCGATCTTGCGGTGGAAGAACGAGGCGAGGGAGTCGCAGAGGTCTTGTGACGGAGTGATGTCGTTGGTGCCAGTGCTGGGGTTGGAGAACTCCTTGACGATGCTGAAGAGTTCCTTGCTGTCGTGGGTATTGTTGTCCAATCGTTCCTTCAGGGATTTCTTCTTGGTGGTGCGGATAAGCTGGTGGTGCTTGCGGGTAGCGTGTTTAAGGGCGGTAATGTTGTCGGTGGTCCGGTCGAGGAGCCAGGCTTTCTCGAGGGTGCGGCAGGTCTTCTTGGAGTCCTTGAGTTCGTCGGTAAACCAGGATACCTTCTTGCTTCTGGGTCTGCTGGGAGGGTTCTTCAGTGGTGCGAGGTCGTCAGCGCAGGCGGTCAGCCACTGTGTGAAGTTCCGAGCTGCTTCGTTGGGGTCCGTTGCGCTGGCGGGTGGGTTCTGGCTGAGAGAGGTGGTGAGCTGCTCGGTGGTGATCTTACTCCAGCTTCTGTGGGGAATCTGAGGCGGGTGGTGGTGGGTCGTGGTTCTTCTGAAGCTGAAGTGGACGCAGCTGTGGTCGGTCCAGTGGAGTCCGGTGGAGTGGCTGAAGGTGATGTGCTTGCTGGATGAGAAGACTGGATCAAGCGTGTGGCCGGCGTAGTGGGTGGGGGTGTTGACCAGTTGCTTGAGTCCGAGGTTGGTGAGGTTGTCCAGCAGGGCGGCGGTGTTGCGGTCCTTGTTGTTCTCCAGGTGAAAGTTGAGGTCTCCAAGGAGGATGTAGTCGGCGGAGGGGAGGGCGTGCGGGCTGATGAAGTCTGTGATGTCTTCGCTGAATTGTGTGCGTGGTCCCGGGGGTCTGTAGACGAGGGTGCCTCTGAGGGTCGTCTTTGGGTCGGTGTGAATCTGGAAGTGGAGTTGTTCGGCTGCGGCGAAGGTGTCGTTGGAGTCGGTCGTGATGCGGATGGTGTTTCTGTGGACGATGGCGATGCCTCCTCCGGTCTGGTTGACGCTGTCCCTTCTGATGATCTTGTAACCGTCCGGGATGGCGATGGCGATGTCGGGTGCAGAGGAGGCGTTCATCCAGGTTTCCGTGAGGAAGGCGACGTCCGGTGATGTAGCGTCGAGGAGGTTCCAGAGTTCCACGGCGTGTCTGTGGACGGAGCGGGTGTTGATCAGGATGCACTTGAGGTGGTTGCTGCTGGTGCTTGGCTTGGCGGGTGCGGGGCAGGTTCGGAGGCAGGTGAACTTGCAGGTACAGCAGGTGAAGGGTCCGTGGGTGCGTCTCGGGGTGGCTCGGCAGCTGGCGTGGTTCCGGCCGGCATTGAGTGCATTGAGGGTGGCGGCGTTGTAGGTCCGTCGTGTGGGCTGGCATCGTCGGGGGTCAGGGGTCCTGGCACTGGGCGCGGTCCAGGCGCAGACGGGCTTACCTTTGGCGCACCTTCGGCGCTCAATCGGTGCTCCCGCTGCGCGGTCGCTCAAGGGACGTCATAAGTGAAGAGCCGGGAGGGCGGGTCAGCTGGGTGGCGGTAGCGGGGCGGCCAATGGGCAGGGGGGGGGGGGCGGAGTCGCCGGAGGTCTGTGGCGGGAAGGAGGTCCGAGGGCGGCTAAGCGGCGGCTGGGTCGTCCGGCTGAAGAAGGACCAGCACACAGGTAGGGGGAAGGTGCAGCTGGGGGGAAGGAGAATACAGAAGGCCAAATGAGGCAGCAGATGGGGGGAGAAAAAAGCAAAACGAGGCAGCAGATGGGGGGAGAAAGGAGAAAAACGAGACAGCAGATGGGGGGAGCAAGGAGAACACAGAAGGCGAAATCGAAGTCAGCAGAGTAGAGTTCAGGCAGTCAGCGGGGTGTGGGGGCGACCTCGCCTGGAGCCTGGAATGAATAAGCTAGCGTCTAGATGGTAGATGGTCATATCGCTTACACCAACTGATAAATTTATTTCACTTTTAACTTTTACAAAGACTGACATTGAGGGGCTTTATTCTTTTTGGTTCCTGTTTTCCCCCGTCTCTTATTTAAGCTTAGATAAAACTCACCTTTCTGTATCAATATATCTATCTCTGATTAGAGCTTTATAAAAACTGCAGCCCAAATTCCGCCTTCACTTGTTCTTCAAGATTATAAAGGTTGCAGCAGAGAGAGAGACCTTTTAGGTAAGGTGTAATGGTTAATAAGGACAGTGCCTGAGCACTAGTGGCTGTGTTTGACAGGTTATTTGTTCAGTACATGCTGAGAAGTGAGAATGAGATCTTTGAGTCTGTAATTTGCTTGTTGGGAGGGTTTGTTGAGTGTTTCCTAGGACACACTTAGTGGCTTGTAGTTCCATGTTGATTAGGGGGATATTCTCTCATGAGCTTCTTGGTTTGTCATGTGAAAGGTGAATGAATGAACTTTGTGAATGCAATGCTACCCAGGTTGTTCAGAAAACGGAGACTCTCAATGAGATGTATTCTTGAAGAATTACTTTTCTTAGGAAATTCAAGAAGATCCTGGTTTGTGCAGAAGAGATGAGTAGGGGAGTTCCAGAAAATCACTCTACAGTTAGAAAAAGATAGTCTGCTAAGAGAGTGCAAGGAATCCATAGATCGACTTTAGAAGCACACCTCCGGATGAGAGACTGGAGTCGGTCATTGGTTTCCTTTGAGGTTGTGAGCGGATTCTGATGATTATTTAAATTGTGGTTAATCAACACTAGTCAAATACCTGAAAGCATCTCTGTGAATGATAGCCAGTTAGGAGTTCAAGACTGAGCAAGAACATACCCTCTTTAATAAAATTGGCTTCTTATCAGCATTTTGGTTTAATTGCCTTGACTTACGCTTGCTCACAGTACCTTTAATACTGTGGACCATGCTCTCATACTTGATAATTTGTGAACTGATGTTACTGATGGTCCCGATGTATATTTATCCATTGGCACTTCATCCACAGGTCCTTTTGGAGAAGAGGAGTTTGGGCAGTAAGGATGGCCCTCCACACCTTGTTGTGATAGTCCCACTGCATGCTGCAATTGATGCCCAGAAAGCCTTGACACTTATTCAAGGCCAGGACTCCATCGTTATCCATCAGAATGAAGAGGTCAATGGGAGCTTTGCTATGATTAGCCCCCGCTTCAAACAACGATGGTTCTTTGTCCAGGCAGACGGTGAGTAAATATGAACGTTGATGTAAAATTCTTGCATGATAACTAAGTGAAAAAGGAGCAGTGGTGATTGGTGCAAGGCAGCCTAACTTTCTTGTTTTTAGTTAATTTATACTTCATTGTATTTAGTTTTTTTAATAACTCCTATATTGCTCAAAAGGCATATATAAGTATTTTTTTAAAAAAAAGACTTTATTGCTTTCAAGGCAAACAAAAAAAAATTACCCACAGTGCTGTTGTTATAGGAAAGGAGTCTTCACTTCAAACAACACACAAAAAGGATGTAGTTATACATTAACCCAAACCATATGTCCACGACTTCCCCCAAATTTTGTTTCTGAAGTCCCCTGGATACATAGATTGTCGCTTCGAGTTTAATTCTCCAGTCCATTGCTGCCTGCCATTTACCCATTGACGGAGGGCTTGCTGAATTCCAGTGTTTAGCAATATCTCTTGTAGCAAGCATGGTTGCAATTCCCAGCAATATACAAGCTCTTCTGCTTCACCCATTAGTGTGACACAGGAGGAAAGGTTCCAATTTACCTTCGAGGACCCGAGAAGGAGCCGCATACATCCTTTTCCAATACAATGCAAGAGCAGAACATTGCCAAATAATATGTAAAAAAACAAAACACTCGATCTATGAACAACGGAAACATTCGGGTACAGGAACTTTTTTGGCTTGCCAAAATCGTAATGGCGTGAGATAGGTAGTAATGTGTAGATATTTAAGCAGTATGTAAGTCAGGGCCACAAGGCGATAACTTGTACCGTTGGGGACTTACAGGCATCTCTCCAGTCATTATCTAGCAGTCCAAATCATTGCTCCCAGAGTATTCTCAGTTTTGAGGAGAGGTATGGGATGTTGATCACTAGCGTCTGATATCTGTTATAGCCCCCATTCCCTACAGCCCACTTGCTTCAAGTGGGCTGTATTCGGATATAGATCCAAGAGATTAGCGGTGGCACATGAGTGCATGGCACACTTGATAGTATCGATAACACTGAGATTTATGTAGTTTCAATTTAGTTTAGGTTTTGTAAAAATGATTTCATTTGTGCACTGTGCTAAAGGTAACCTACCGTCGATGTACTGATTCGATCCTACCCTTCAAATCCTTTAAGGGCTGCCTAGTGTTTCATCCAATTGCCTTGCAATAGGGGTGTTTCAAACGTGATATGATCCCTTCCAGTTCATCTCAAAGGAGATTGCTATGCAAGCAGGAATACTCTATTAACTTCTGGTCAGGTCTACAGGATGGTGTTTATATAAAGCAAACCCAGAATGGTGGTTAGACAGAATATCAGAAATAAAAATATTGTGGGACAAAATATTGGGTCAAGAAAATTTCGGAAAGGTAAGTTTCTATAGGTAAGCTAAATTTGCCTATATAGAACTCCACACTTATATATATTTAGACTATGTATATCTTCAAGGTATGTATATGTGAAGTTAAGAACAGTAAATCTATACTTACCTATTTGCACTTACCTTCTCTATATTTTGGTCCTTGATATTTTTGACACAATATTCTGTCCACATGATATTTTTGTTTCCGATATTCTGTTTGTGATCCCTCAGAATAGTGTCTTGTCCCACCAGTGCTTCCATCACCCGAAAGGCAAGGTTGTGCCTCTCACCACTCAACCAGTCATTTATTGCTAATATCTGTGCCTCCCAGTAGTACAAACGTATATCCACCATGCCCATGCCCCATCAAGTGGCGATTGCGTGCATTTGCGAAAGGCCAGAGGGAGGGCTGACAGTATAGCAATTTAACCAATTTGTCCCCCCCCCCTTCTTACACTCTTCTCGTCAAGGTCATCCAACATTGGTGAACCTCCCAGAGAGGAAGTTGTCTAAGGAATGCCCTCTTAAAATCTAGGTGATGCGAAGGTGTCCCTGTATTCTTCATTTCAGGGCCATGGTACTAGTTTCTAGCTCCGGTATCTGACGATATTTCTCCTTTTCTCTGCCTGTCAGATAAGACTTGGCAATGCTGCGCCAGGTAGCCTTCCCAGGCTCCTATATCGTGCCAGGCAAATCTGTCCTTTATTAAGATCTAGATAGGTCTTCGGCTCTTGAGCTAGAAGTTGTGTAATTTGCTCATCTACTAAGCACCAGGCAATGAGTTGCCATATGGGATGGGGTGGAGGGGGTCTGATACGTGGAAGCAAAGTGCAACACCAAGGAGGAATTGTCTGATATACCACAAAAGGAAATAAATGAGCCATTTGTGTAGATAAAATTAGTGGCAACAGTAAATCAGTGTGAGACATCATTTTGTGCACTGCAGTCATGAGTATCAGCCAGAGCTTACGGATTTCATGTTTACCATGCTTCACAGAGCCATAGGCTTTAGGCCTTGTCCCCCAGTCCTCCCCTAGTCCTACTTCTCAACCCTCTGGGACCTGTAGAGTCATCTACTTCAGGAGCCAAGATGTCATTAAAATCACCTCCGATGACTGTCACCCAAGGTTAACCCCAGCACTTCGTCCCTGAGTACTTGAAGGGTGATTTGGCCGCCAATAAAGGAGGGACATAAACACCTCATAGGATGCCCTCATTTGTTGGACGCAATGTGTGAGTCTGGAAAGATTATAATGTTATTTGATTGACATATGAGAGCTGCCCCAACCTGCGGGCTTCCCTAATGATTGCATCTCTGTACCTGTCGTTCAATATCTTCACAATTGTAGGGTTTGGGGGAGACCCTGGAAGGGGGTTTTGTGCCATGGATCTATGAGCTATTTCAAAGGAAAAACGGGTGGCAAGCTGATCCGTGGGTGTCCATTTCATAATCAACAACTCCAGAAAACCCTCCGGCACAGAGAGAGGGTTGCAACATCCTCCATGCAATCTTCCAGGATTTTCAATGCTGACGAGAGACTGTAGAACTGAGTTACTGTACTGGATCTTCCAGTTTGGAGATATGCCCCCTCAGCCTCTGAGACGCTTTCAGCCACGCCACAAATGTCTTGTTGCAGGGGAGTGACCTCAGTGAAAACTTAATCAACCTTAGATTCAAGCGCCTAGTAGGAGGCGTGAATAGCTTGAAGGTTGCCCCAGCATCCCTCATGATAGGGAGCAGGGAAGGCCGGTCATTACTGTCACATGCTCACGAGACCCCAATGTCGGGGATGTAAACTTATAGATTTTTTTTTTTTATCTGAGCTTGAGAAGAAGTGGGTTTGCCCTGTCCCATAATTCCAGGGCTCCTGAGCTGCTGCAACACTGGGATATCTGCAGTGTTCACAGCTCCAGAGGTGGTGATCCAGGATTTTTTGCCCCATGATCCAAATGACTGGTGTCCGCCTCCACAAGGGCGCTACCAGAAGGAAAGGACAGGTCCACAGTTTGCACCTGACCACTACATTCCATACCAGTGGGTCCCCGGAGCTGTCCACAATGTGTCCTCACCCAGTGGTTTCTCAGGGGTGTGGAAATTTTTACAAAATCTACTTGGCCAGGGGACAAAATGTTACACAAATCTACTTGTCCTGGGAAGGTAACTGCTTGCCCCGCCTACTCCATAAATCACTAAGGTAGATCTGCACGAAGAGAACTTGCACTGCAATCAGTGCATCATACTGAGCAATATATATTTTAAGTGCAAGTCCAATTATGCAGTGCATGGGCATGCACTCTCAAATGCAACTGTTGCACTGGGTTGTTGTACAGCATGCATGCAGATGTATCACTGTGCACTGCACCCAATAATCAACTAGTGTGCATGTAACACATTTTCATATGTTGAGAAATAGTGCCTAAAGGCAGATTGCAGACTGGTAATGGTCTAAATTTCTTGAAGTGTTTTTGGCACAGACCAGACTGCATTGAAATATGAAGCTGTAGGACAGAAGGGCGTTCTTCATCATAGGGCCAACTCATATCTGTCCAGCTTAAAAAATACTCAGATGTGATGCTCTCACAAATTTGTGGATGAGAATGACTGCACTGCTTGGCAGAGCTTATGAACGATTTGTGGTGCAGCAAAATCACATAGCAGATGTGATGTGGTTCACTGAGGCAGTACCTAAAAATACAAATACACAAGAGGCAGTAATTGGCAGTTAAATCAATCTCTCCTTTTACATTTCTATGTGGTGTGTTTTATATTCTTGTGCACTCACTGCTACATCTCCACATTCTTCTTCCACACAAAGAGCATATGCAGCACTGGCAGTAGCAGACTGTACAGGGTTATCTCATGCATATCGTAATGGGAGCAGCAGAGTAAGCTACCCTAACATGAAGAGGTGCAGCTCAGCAATTTATGTTCAAGTTTGTCTCCCTCAGATATGTAGGACATGTAGCAGCTACATGTGAACATTTTCACAGACACACAGCTGGAAAGCAAGCGAAGGGAAGGAGTGTTAGGTTGAAAAGACAGTAAATATACAAGTGAAGAGCTGAGCATCATTGAGATGGGGGCTAGTGAGTAACTGCAACCACTCAACATTTCATGTCATACCTAGCAAGGACGCCTAGGCTCAGTCATAGTAGAGTTGGAAACACTGTCCTGGCCTCTTGAATAGTCAAATGCTATCTGGCGAATGAAGTTTGTTTATACTTCAGCGGAATTTAAAAATCTAATAATCGCTGAACACCCAAAAGCACCACTAATTCTATGTTATCTAGTGACATATCGGGTCTAGTGGCTTGGTGGACGAATGCGTCCATTGTAGGGCCCTGTGTTTGACCTCATGGTCACAAGTTCACATCCCACCGGGTGCACTTAGCCTTTCATCCTTCTGAGGTCGAGTACCATTGACTTGGGTAACAATAAACATCTATTTTTCCGCGCAAAAATACCCCTCTGGATGAATGTGTGCTTTACAAAGGCAGGTTAAGTTATCAAGCAAGGACACAGGCCTAAACACTGAGGCACTTTCCTTGCACCTCTTGCACTGATGGTGGTAGAATCTGAGTTCAAGTTGCAGGATTCTTTCCTTTCACTTTTAAAAATGGGAAAGCTTCAGAGTCTGCTTCATCTGTGAAAGGAAAGCATCGTGCTTGTCACATGAGCCTGGTACGGGCGTTTATTTTTTGCAGTTTGTTTATATATCACGATCACGACCAAAAGGTATTGGAGTGCTTCTCATGAGCACCAGTTACATTACACAAGGTCATGTTCACTTTTCGTTTTAAGCCAGAGCAGATTGAGTGATCTGCCCCAAATCAAAGGATGTTTAGCAATGCTGAGATTCAAACCTGGTCCCCAAGGTTCAAAGTCAGGCAGCTCTGGTTGTAACAGGGAAGTCAGGAGCGGGGTAGGTATGTGTGTGGTGTGTGTGTGTGTGTGTGTGTGTGTGTGTGTGTGAAGGGCCTAGGGATGGTGATTGGTAAAATGTTAGGTCAGCCCCACTCTCTCTTCCTAATAAGGGGACTCTTTGCTCCGTTCACTCAGTCTGGAGTCTTGTGACAGGAGGCCCTGGCCCTACCTCTTCTCCTGCCCTACTCTCCAAACCCCATGGCAGAAAGTCCTGAATACTGCATTCAAAGGGCAGTGTGAGTGCAGTGGTGGTAGCAGGAACAGCTTGCGAGGCTGGAGAATGTGCTGTCTGCTCAGTGGTTGGATTGCATACAAAAATGTATAGGAACTGTGAGCCTGCACGAAATGGGGGAGGCAGTGTTAGTGAGTCTGGAGGCGGGGTCAAAGCAGTGGATAAAAAAAAAAAAAATATATATATATATATATATATATAACAGCATATCTCTTCTTTTGGAAAGAGTTTGTGAGACGCACACGGTATACAGATTTGGCAGACAGCCTTTTATTGCAGTGTGAGGCACCTGACGCGTTTCGTTTGGGCTGCAAACTTCTTCAGAGGTGACGCCTCGGTTCATGCAATTGTTGTGAGTGGGTTCAGCTGATTTTCTTCACTTTTATGCCCCACCTCAACGCTGCTGACGGTTTGCTGGGCATTGTGGTAGCTGAAGTCCATTCCGGCACTGCGTGTTGAGAGTTTTCACTGACGATATACTGCATGGGGTGGATGTTGTTGCCTTCATTCAACAGAAAGTCAGTTTCCGATCTGCAGACAAGGATTTTCGTAGCCTTGCCAGTCCCCTCTTGCGTGGTTGACTCGGCAGGCCATATGTATATAAAGATATATGTATATTTTAAGTTTTTATGGTCTTTCACCTTCAAGGTAAACTACATGTCACATGGAGAGCTTTAATTGAAACGATCAGTGAGGCATTATGAAACCTCTATTAGTTCTTGCACTGGCCAACCAGTGAACCTTTAGCAAAGCAGGCACGAATCTCTCTGACAAGTCGTCCTAGGCACAGGCACCCACAAGTGCAGACTGCACATGCATCCCTGTGCACAGGTGACTGTGCACGTTTTGCTGCAGATTTCTGATGCTAGCCACAGGCAGCCGTCCTGCAGGCCACTGAACTCCACCAGAGACAACATCAAACTGTCAAAAAAGCCGGGCCAGCCTCTGAGTGGCTCGGGTTGAGGTGGAAGCTGTGAGATGCCACTGGGTCCCTGCTGAAGGAGGTTCTGGTGCCCGGAGGTGGAAGGGGCAATGAAACAGCTCTGTATACGTGGCTTCATACAGCACTCGGGGTCCTCAAAAGCCAAGCAGTTATTTTAAAATGTGATTACACAGGCACATGGTCCCGGAAAATAGCAGGAAAGAGAGAATGAAATGTTGGTGGATGAGAGAATAAAAATGCGAAGGAGAGAGAACGAGACAGATCCTGTTAACTCATGTCACATTGGGTGAAATGTGAGGCGCACACTCTATTAGCCCCCCCAATGAATGAGTGTGTGCGCTATGTCACTGATTCGGGACACTGGCATTTCAACATCTCTTCATCTTTACACATATTATATAACAGCATACAGAGGCTCCCTGTTCACCATCTCAATTATTTTCCGGGCAAAAAGTAGTCGACTTCAATCAGGCGCTGTGCAGGTAACTGATTGCAACTTCTGTCCCTAAAGGAAATGAATACAAATCACCTATCCGCCCCACCAGCTGTCAAGGACAATACGAGGTAAAACTATTAATTTGCTCTAATGCTACCGTGTGGCATTGCTGAGATACTAAGCGCGGGAATTTTACATGTTTACGAACCGGTACAATTCTTTAATGGCAAATTTAGTGTAAAATGTGTAGTTACATTGCAGAGCTCCACTTAAAAAAAAAAAAAACAGTCCGGTCCAAACCCCATGTTAGCGCGCTCTGTTTTCTCGAGTTGACTCGGAACTGGACACTAGCGTAATACCGTTATTTTGACTGCGATCAGTTGAGCTCTCAGCAGGATGTTTGCGTTTCTTTTTTCCTTTGCAAGCAGAGAGGATAAAGTTAACTGCATTACTTTAGCCCTGATGCCGCAAGTTGACTTAGCATTAACCTAGTAACATTAATGCTACACTTCTTACTCACCTCGGTCTCAGGTCGTACCCCAGCAGCGAGCTATTTGTGCTGCCCTGTAGTGTTGAAACGAAGACAGCTTCCTCAAGGTTCTGCACGTCCACCCCATTGATATTTAGAAAGAGAGACACCAGATTACGTACACTGCCGCTTGTTGACACTGACGTTTCAGTCCCCCAGCCAATCACTGGGTAGAACCAGTCATGGGCTGCTAGCCAATCAGAGGCCTCAAAAGCGTCTCCGGCCTTTCTGATTGGTTGTGAGTCCCAGAGTGCACAAAGCCTGTCTTTTTTACACAATTTTTTTACGCGATTTAATGTCTACTTGTCCATCGGACAAAATAGACATTAAATCTTCTTGCCCGTGGTAAAAATCAACATGGCTCGGGCGTCGGGCGATATGATTCCCCCACCCCTGGGTTTCTGGTTTGCTTTCTCTGCAAGCGTCTAAGATGCAGTCAGCACTTGCAGCCGGGGACTCCTATGGAGTCATCTAGCTAGGAGAAACTAAGTGGGCCAGTGGCTGAGACCAGGGAGTCTCAAGGTCAGCAGGGATCCCCAAGCGATAGGACAAATTAGCCCCATGTCAGAGCTTCAGTCACAGGGTTTTCATCAAATTCCAAGAGCTGCCTGAGGATTATTGGAGACCGGCCGTGGGGCACAGTAGACTCCACAACAGAGAGCACGACTGGCCCCTGGAGAGACTGTCTACCAAATAAACTCCACAGGATATAGCGTCATTCTTAGGGTTCTGGGGATAGATTGCATACAGATGGAAAGTTCAGGAGCAATGCTCTGGGATCTTCCCTGTAGAACCCGCCCCTCTCTTTGAGCTCTCAAGATCCCACTGTCGGTACCATAGGCCTGAAGAGACCTGATGGAAGCACCTATGGTGGGGTGAAAGAGTGAGTCACAGAAAGGCCCTCTCAAGCACCTGTCGGGACCAAAATATTCACAGAACTGCTTAGATGGGTGGAGCTGAAGAGGAAATGCCTTCTGGTGGCTATATAATTTGCCATGGCACTCACTCTGTCTCACACAGTCCAGGGTTTCCAACCCGGTCCAGGATCTGGCAACGGGCCTCAGGCCACTCCTAATGCTGTGAGTTGGGTCTGCATTGTTCACGGGTCCGGTTATGCGCCGTCACTGGGAGGTGCATGTTAGAAGCCCCTGGCCGCAGCAGTCACCACTGACCTCAGCACTACTGACCATCCAACCCGGTCCAGGATCTGGCAACGGGCCTCAGGCCACTCCTAATGCTGTGAGTTGGGTCTGCATTGTTCACGGGTCCGGTTATGCGCAGTCACCGGGAGGTGCATGTTAGAAGCCCCTGGCCGCAGCAGTCACCACTGACCTCAGCACTACTGACCAGGCCATGTCCATAGGTCTGCAAACCTTCGCCTTTGCCCCTCCAAGCGGCCATGTCCACCATCTTGGTGCCCATTACACTGGTAGCCTGCAGTTATGAGGTAGGCCAGCAGCTGGATCTTTGGCAATCCTCACAACAGTTTTCTGGGAGGTAAGGGGCCATATGGAGCCAAACTGATCCTGCCAACACCAAAGATACCTGGCAATCTGGTTGGGAGACGGGAACTCAAATCGGAGCCTCCACCATTTTGGCCTCCCAGGCCATGTAGCCATATGTGAGCATTTTAAGGCAAACGTATATGGGAAAGGACACAAAAGCAGTTGCATTTGGAGTAATAATTAATGGCTCCCAGAGGGCATTAGTGCAAGAAGAGTTCTCAGTGCTCTTCTGAACACTTATTCTCAGATTTTGCTTGCCTACTCTTAAGTATCTGGCCTTGCCCCCTTCCCTATCTTCAGGTGTGTTTAGGTCTCGCGCCTGCGATTGCAGGCCAAAGGCATGCAGTCGCAAAGCGAGGCTATTGTAATCATTCCGGCTTTCAAGGGCTAAATGGGAGAGGACAAGAGACTGGCACGCAGCAGCCTGCCGGAATGGGATCAGCTCGCGCGCGTCAACACGCGCTCCGATTCCGGCAGGCTCTTCACAACACATTCACAACACACATACAGCCCCCCCCGCCGCGCATACACACACAGAACCCCCCCCCCGCCGAGCATACACACACGCACGCACACACATACACAGAGAACCCCCGGCGCTTACACACACATCCCCTACCTCGTCTCGGCGTCTTCGCGCTCCCTTACCCCCGCTCCTCTGGTGCGCGCGCACCACTGGTTTCGATTCCCGCTTCGGCTCCTCTGTGGTGCGCGCGCACCACAGGTTTCTATTCCGTGTTTATTTAAACAGCCAATCAGGAGGCAGAACTCCTTTAAGACATGCTCCCTCTCTGGTCTGCTATCATTTTAACTGCACGGTGCGTCGTGCACCCCAGCAAAAATGGCAGCATGGGCCAATCACCTTTGTTTTTGCTTTGCTTATTATTTCCGTAGGCAGCTTTTGGTTATGCGCAGCCCACGTCACGTACAGAGACACCCGTGCGAGTACTTTTAATGTGACTTGTCTTTCATGTATGCATATCTTGCTCCGTGCACAAAAGGCCCCTTCCATAAATTATCTCGCGAGCTACTTTACAAAACAAGCATTGGCATTGCCAATAGGTCTCGCTTGGGGACCTTATAAGTATTTAGTTTTGCAGCACAATATCCTTGTTGCATAATCGGATATTGTGCTGCAAAACTAAATACTTACTGTTGCTATCTCTTCTTTCCTTATTGTTGTTTGTGTAAGGGGTGTTTTCATTGCTGCCAACATATTTCCTTCCCTGTTCGTGTTTGTGTGAGGGGCGTTTTTCACTGCTGTTAACTCTTCCTTCCATATTCCCTTTGTGTGAAGGCGTTTTCACTGCTTCTAACTCTTCCTTCCCTATTCTGTTTGTGTAAGGAGGTTTTTCGCTGCTTGTAACTCTTCTTTCTCTATTCTGTTTGAGTTAGGGGCGTTTTCAGAGATGCTAACTCTTCCTATCCCGTTCTTGTTTGTGTGAGGGGTGTTTTCTCTGTGGCTAACTCTTCTTTCCTTATTCGTGTTTGTGTGAAGTATGTTTTCACTGCTGCCGACTCCTCTTTCCCTGTTTGTGTGAGGCGCGTTTTCCCTGCTGGCGCCCAACATGTCCCTCCCTATCCTTTGTGTGTGGTGGTTCACTGCTGCCCCCGTGAGAGCCCCTGCTCGGTGTGTGTGGGTAGTTTCCAGTTCTGCTTCCCACCGGTGCTTACTCTCTCTTGCTGCTGTTCTGTCCCGCCATTGAGTGCGAGGGGAGCTCGCGCCTCTGGTCCCTGGGATGAGCCTATTGCATCGATCTGCGTCGCGCGCCAGTGCAGATGGCGGTTACAGCAGCATGCATCTTCAACAAACAAGCTTCACTGCGGGCAGGTAGTATTTAAAACCAGGAGCCCAAGTGTAGTTCCAGGACGGCCAGAATCCGAGCTTGTTAATGGCCCTTTATTAACGACTAGTGCGTAGTTGGAGGGCTGTGTTAATTAGGAAACCCTGCATTTCACAGTCTGCTAATTGGAATGTCAGGGTCATCAATGCCGGGAGGGAGAGTGTGTCGGAGACGTGGGAGCGAGAGAGGCAGTGAGTGGATTCGTACAAACATCATGGTACGACAAATCAGTGTGCATGTGTGCACGAGAGTGAGTGGGTTTTCATGAGAGGGGGTGGGCGAGCTTGCCTCCGAGAGAGTACAAAGGTTATGGGACGGGAATTAACTAATGAAGTGCACATGTGTATATGTGCGAGATAAAGGAAAAGTTAGCGTGTTTGTGAGAGAAGTTGTTCTGTGCACGTGAGAGATATAAGATGAATGAACTTTAGAAAAAAAAGGATTTAGGTGTCGCGGTATGAAGAGGAAGTAGGACAGGCAAAGAGAGAGGATGTGAAAAGGTAGAGGAAGGAAGAACAAATGGAGAGGAATCGGAGAAAGGGAGCCGAGGGGGTGCGAGGGATGAGGGAACACGGCCTGGGGGAAGCTGGCTGGGGAGGGGGAGGAGAAATGCAAGGAAGGCTGTGTGCGGCGTAATTAGGGGAGGAGAAGCCGAGAAGCCGCAGAGCGCACGCTGGGCGAAGCCCTTTGATGTGCTCTGCGGCAAATGGAGGGAGGCTGATGCGCGTTCATGTTTGAACACGTGGTTCACATGAACTGCAGGAAAACGCCATGAAAACGCCAGCAAAAAGCTGGTGGTTTCATGATGTTTTCGCCGCTTGAATTCTCGCTCCGCTCGATGCGCATGCGCGCATCGATAGGTCGCGAGACCTAAATACATGACTGTGGGATTCTTTCCCAATCCTTGAAGTTCTTTTGTTGGTGAAAATGGGTGCACCTTGCCGTATCAACAATCTACACCCACAGATTAAACTACCGACCGCTTCCAACAGGACACATAAATATTCTTCAAAAACACTTCTATTCGATGGAACAACCTACCCCCACAGTTTTCCTAGTCTCAGCCTAAAACCAGAATTCTAACCCACTTATTACCTACCACATGGCAACTGATTCACCAATATCTTCCAAAGATCGAATGACACCACTTCATATTAAGCCGCAATTAACTTCCCTTTACTGTCTACTTGTTATCAGAGCCTATTCTTACGGTAACCACGTGTCTTACTACTTACTCAGACCGTCTGTAAACTCAGCTTAATGTCGACACGACGTCCGTTGCTGATCTTTTAACGAACCCGTAATTTTAGCTGTTCCAGGGCGTGGCAAAATATCCCGCTGTGCAGCCTACCCCGATACTTGTTTGCTAACTTGTAAAGTGATCCCGGATTGGACCATTTGCGGCAGGTAGCCAATTCTGGCGCGCAGCACAGAATTTCGAAATGTTTATTGGCTTGGAGTCAGCGCGTGCCCTCCTCCGATTGTAGGCGGGGGCCACCCCGTGAGGCGCGTGCTGAGCTGTGCTCTGTCTCTACTTGAGGTAAGTTAGTCCGGGAGCTTGAATGGTGGCTTCTTGCGTTCCCAGATTTTAGACAATGGGGTAGGCCAGCAGCGTAGTGGAATGGCTGAGGCCGGTTGATAGAAGGATGAGGCGGTGTTGCCCACGTTCCTGGGGTCTCAGGCCGAGGTTGTGGCCTACAAATGCTCGGCCAACGGCCCGCAGGATACGGGTCGGCGGTTCTCTGAGGCAGCGTGGTATGGTTTTTAGCAGTTCCTGACTGAACGGGACTCTGATTATAGTCGCCCTTTGCTGTTAAGTTCGCTGTTACTGGTAGCCCATAGTGCGGGTCAGATTTTTGTGGTATGTCTGATTTGTATTTTTTGCCATTTCTTATGGCACCGACGCAAACTACATTCTGCAAAGCACCCATGCAGAGGTCGCAATCTGCATGGCGCATATACCCCTGAGGATCTTCAATATTGCAGGTGTTCAAAAGAAGCGCTCCTATTTGCGTTGCATTGCACTTTTTGTTCACCCCTCCTCTCTTTGCAATTTCTTTAATGCAAGGGCGTGTTTGTGTTCGCGGAAGGGAATAATTATAGAACCCTGTTCCGCTCCGCTTATTCCCTTGCTAATACATTTTATTTTAAAAAACTAGGTAGACGGCGATGGCAGTGAAATGAATTTTTAAACCATTGTAATAAGTAGTATTTGGGCTTTTAACTTGACAGGCGGTGAACAGTGAGTTATCAACGAGGATCCTGTGAAAGCGTACACATCATAAAGTAGATTGAATTGCGTACATAATATAAGGACTTGTGTTCCTACCAGTAAACGATGGAAGCGTTAGGTAGATAGGGAAGGAGACAGACTATTTTAATAAGAATAGTATGTTTAAATAGTGCAGCACACACAAGCTTAGAACTTCATTGAACACAAACTTTACACTAGATTGATCCCTAAACTAGATCCATTACGAATGATTCACCAACCCAATTACATTTTTTCTTCAACTTCGGTGTGGATAATTTTTCTAGATCCAGTGCTTTAGGTATTTTAAGCCACAGTACGTCATACCTACAATATTTGGAAAACAATCTGATCACCTGTGCCTAAATATACCCTTGCTTAGATCGCTCCAAGTGGGACTTGCATTGGTATCACCAGTATGTCAATGAAGTAACGTGTTAAACGGGAGCATGCACTAAGGAAATAATTATTGCTCTTGTTGATTCATCCTGCAAAGAGGTAATTAGCAAAATTAAATATGAACGACACGCATTATGTACAGGATTCAGTTGTAATTAGAATGTTTTACAAGATGTTATCTCCTCAAAACGGTGATAAGAAAAAAAAATATATATATATCTATCTATCTATATCTCTCTCTCCCTGGTTTCATACGTGTCTGTGGTGCAGCCTTCGATTCCTGTGATTAAGCCAGACCGCTTAAAAAGGACGTCAACAGTTAGATGCAGTGTAAGGTTAAGACAATCTAGTAAGGAAACAATGTACTTAATGGGTTGAATGGTGTTTAAAATGTGACTTCGGTTTGGTGATTATTTGTAAGTGGATGATATCCTAAATCGGCTTTATCCTTTCTCCCAATTTTGATCAGTACTCTTACAAGACCCATAAAAAAGTAGCCTACAACGAGCATTCCATCCTGGTCTGGAGCTAGGTGTGTGCAGCTTCCCAGGGCCCAGCACTCTACTCCTAACCTTAGGGCCTTGCACCAAAGTGCCATAAATTAACCTTTGCTTTCTCTTCAGCTCAGTCGTAGCTGCGAGGCCCAGGGGGTCGGAACCCTATCAGCACTAGGTCATGGTTGCAAGTCCCAGGGATGGGGGCTGTCATTCCCAGGGCCTAATAGTGTTAACCTATGGCTGTGAGGACCATGCATATCTCTGGTCTTAACAGCCCCAGGTCTTGGCTGCGAGGCCCCGGGTAGTGCCCCTCAGCCCCAATAGGCGTCAGCACTAGACCATGACTACAGGCGCAGGGGGAGGCTCTCCTGCGCCTTGCTGTACTACACCATGACTTCGGGCCAGTGGATGGGGCCAACATCCCTTGGCCTCGCGGCACTTGACTATGGATACGAGCCTCCTGCCCAGCTGGGCTTTGCAGTGCTGGGTCATAACTGCAAGGTTCCGTAGAAGGGAATTCACCTCGTTGGGCTGCACAGCACAAAACCATACTTGTGACGCTCAGTGGAATGGGACCCCTTCTGATCCCTGTAGTGGTAGCCTATGGCTGTGAGGTACCTGGGGGAGGCTCCCCCCTCCTCTTCTCCTAGGAGTTCTGGATCATGGCAGTGAAGCTCAGGGGAGGAGACAATCCTGCTCCTCTGGCCCTCACAGCGATAGACCATGACTACAAGGCACAGGGTTCTCCAGTTCTGTGCCTCTCAGCGCTAGACCATGTGTGTGAATCTTGGGGACGTTGGCGCTCCTCCCTTGAGCCTGACCCTGCTGTGCTATAGCTTTGTGCATAGGCTCATGTTAGCGGTATGTTCTTCAATAGTGCGGGCTCTAATGGTTATCGCATGCCTAATGCACCAAAAGTCTGGCAGTATTTCTCTGCAGCCAGTGGTGGGTAGAAGAGGCCCCCTCTTTCACTGGCTGCACTGTAAAGGCATAATTTAAGTGCATTGAGCACCTGATACTCCTGGAGCTGGTGACCTCGGGTATTAGGTACCCAGTGCACCAAATCATCACACAGTTTTACTGTGAAGCCAGTGGACGGGTGTGAAGGGGGCTTTAACTTTGCACCAGGACCCAAGGCACCAAGCTGAAGCTTGCGCTTTTCCATTGACCATGCAGCAATGTCTGAGCACAGTGAAGCTCTCACTCTGGGCCTAGCAGTGCTTATCTCCGGCTGCAAGGCCCAAGGGGTGGGTAGTCCTCTCTCCTGGGCCTTACAGCGCTAAACCATGGGTGGGAGATCTCCCTAGGCCTGCTAATGCTGGGTCCTAACTGCAAACCCCAGGAACTGTTTTCTCTAGGCCTCTGAGGCACAGTGATGAGGAGTCCATCGGAGGGCTCCATCTTTCCTCGGTCTCACAGTTCACAACCATGACTTAGATGCCTAGTGAAAGTGACAACTCCCATGGGCATCACAGTGCTGGACCGTGACTGTGAAACTTGTGGGATGGTTCCTTTCTTTGGGTATAGGTATGAATAGTGTAGTGGCATGTGGGCTTGGGGAGATTAGGAACCCAACACATTCAAATTATGATGGCGTTTTACTGACCAGCAAGTGCATGAAAAGGGGGTAATTTACTTCTCTTGCATCTTGATCATGGTGCCCTTGCCATGACTCTGGCCACTCTATATCCCTCGCAGCGGTCGTGGCCCCAGAGTCAAGGGGTCCAAAGTACCCACAGCTGTATTCTGCTGTCTAACCAGTGGAAAGGATTACCTTGTTTGCATCAGGGCACATGATACCATTGCTACATCACTGTCCCCTTTCTCACCGCCCTTGCACCTATGTTGTAGCTTTACAAAGCACAGGAGATACCACCTTCCCCTGGGTCTCACAGCCATTGTCCAGCACTGTTTGGCTCAGTGAGGTAGGATGTCGGTGCTGAATGGTTGCTTGTTGTAGATGTTTGTAATTCACCCTGCTGTGAGCTACAGCAGTACTCCAAATGTCCAACTTTTTTTTTGCTCGCATGAATCTTAAACTTTAACTCTGCTCTCGCTCGCATACAATCAGGCTTTAGAAGAAGGTTTATTTCTAAGAACAAAACTCTAATTGAAATATAAAAACATTAAAATATTTACAGCTCCACAGACAAGCCTACATTACATTTTTTAGACACAATTGGAAACATTAATATTCAACACATATCAACATAGTTAAGCTTCTTTCCACAGAACAACAAATCTAAAGTTTTGAACAAAACTAAAAGGTTCACTTCTGGATTAACTTGACATAATCTACGATTACAATCCCAATGTCAAAAGATTTAATTGAAAGTAAAATGGCTCATGCATTACTCTATTCCTTGCACACTATTAGTTAAAATTTCTCAGAACTTTTTTCCGCTCTTTCAAGAAGAGTATACAGCCTAAGCAGCGAAGAATTATACAATATCTTTCGGATCACAAATGCATCAACCATTACTTTAAATAATTCTACTTTTAAGACCTGGAATTCTCCAACTAGGATTGATTCCAATACAATGCACTTCCCACTCATCTGAAATAAGCTCACGATCTTTTGCCTTTTAGAAAAGATTTAAAAATTTGGCTCTTTACCATCTAATCTTATGCGCTCTTTCTTATGTGGCAGTTGTGATTTGTTTCCGCTAGGCTAGCGCCTAGACGCCTTCGGGTCGTAGTGCGCTATATAAATAAATAAATAAATAAAATAACTACATTTGTGAAAACAGGTTCTGGGTTCCTTATCAGGAATTCCATCAAGTTGAGGAAAAACCTTTTTGCTCCCCTGTAAGGTTTGCGGTGGAATGAGCTATAAACTTCTTTAGGGGCAAATGGGCCCTGCTTCAGCTAACATTGATTTTTTTTTTTCATTTTTTTTTTCTTTCTTTCAGAGAAACTATTTTAGACAAGGGAACCTAATTACCCACGTTAATAAGCATTGGCATACCCAATAGGTCTCGCCTTTGGGACCTTTATAAGTATTTAGTTATGCAGCACAATATCCTTGGTGCAACATCAGCTGTTGCATGGGTAAACACTTATAAGGGCCCAAAGGCGAGACCTATTGGCTATGCCAATGCTTGTCTTTGGTGTTTCTAGTATTTCCTTTTCAACTGTCCCATGGTTGTGCCTGTGATCCTCACTTGTTTATTCCGAGGTTCACTAGTATTGTGAAGAAAATTGGTTTGCTCAAGTTTCCCATGATGGAGTCAAACTACTTTTTAACCCATTGGTACCACCAGTGGCTGTATTATGAACATGTGTAAGGGTACAGAGCATGGCTAGGCACCTGTTTTAAAACTTTGCTCTGTCTAAAGTCATCATAAACCTAACTCAAAAAGTCTTCATTTTGGGGAATGAGCTGCATATAGCATAGCTTAGAAGCAGGCAGCAATGTTACCACATTTTCCAAGATGTACTCTCTGTAGCTCACTCACAATCTGAGAATTCTGAATTAAATGTGTGCTGTTTAGACTATGCAATGTCTTAAAAATAGGCACCCAGTTTTTCCTGGGCTAGCACAGCATCTGTTCATGATGCATTCCTAGCTATTGATAGGATTTAGAAGCCAAAGAACTGGTGTATTGCAGTTTTGCAGCGTGAATCTTTCTGGATTCACTATGCTGTGCATTACTCCGCGGTCTAGTGGTTGGGTCCGGAATCGTAGTCTTTTTCTTTCTTTTTTTTCGTAGCCCAGGTGGGCGTCGACATCCCACCTTTTGGTATACTTCCTGTGACATCTGCACGCTACCTGCGGAAGCTTCCACCTTTGGGCGCCATCTTCAGATTCTTTTTTCTGCCGTTTGGTCTAGATCGTTCCCAAGGGGCTCCAGAGTTTTGGAGGAAAGAAGACGCAGAAAAGTCGAATTTGCATGGAAAAGACCGAGAAGACGACGAGTAACAACACCATCGAGCCGGGACGGAGAAGGAGAACGCCGATAACTTCGACGTCCAACGGAGAATGTACACACAGGGGGCCCCCTGAGTGCCAGAAATGGACAAGACACCCTTTAAATTCTGCCGTAACTGCCACCACAAATACCCGCAGGATCAGCACCCGGTTTGTAACCTCTGCCTACCGGTCGACCACAAGAGCAAGTACTGCAATGCCTGCTCCGTCTTCACATCGAAGATTCTCTGGGTTAGAGAGTGACCGAGAAGAGCGACAAGGGACAACCTACGTCCCTTTGAGACTTAGGGCTCTCGAGCGACGAGGAGGACAACGTCGCCGTAGAAGACGACAGCTACATGGTCGTAGAGACCGATAAGAAGACTTCTAAAAAGGTAGGAGAGTCGACAACCCCTAAGCCCCCGACAGAACCTCGAAAGTCTAAGTCAGACTCTCGAAAAAAGGGCCGAAGTCCTCGAAGGGAGCACTGGCGCCGAAAAACCCGACGGCGCAGCTGCATCCAAGTACAAACAGCCCAGCGGATCCTTCGAAAAGGACTCCCAGGCGGCGAAGACCGGCGAAAAGCCAAGGTCGTTTAAGCACGTCCCAGAAAAGAAACGTTCGACGTCTCACAGCCATTGTCCAGCACTGTTTGGCTCAGTGAGGTAGGATGTCGGTGCTGAATGGTTGCTTGTTGTAGATGTTTGTAATTCACCCTGCTGTGAGCTACAGCAGTACTCCAAATGTCCAACTTTTTTTTTGCTCGCATGAATCTTAAACTTTAACTCTGCTCTCGCTCGCATACAATCAGGCTTTAGAAGAAGGTTTATTTCTAAGAACAAAACTCTAATTGAAATATAAAAACATTAAAATATTTACAGCTCCACAGACAAGCCTACATTACATTTTTTAGACACAATTGGAAACATTAATATTCAACACATATCAACATAGTTAAGCTTCTTTCCACAGAACAACAAATCTAAAGTTTTGAACAAAACTAAAAGGTTCACTTCTGGATTAACTTGACATAATCTACGATTACAATCCCAATGTCAAAAGATTTAATTGAAAGTAAAATGGCTCATGCATTACTCTATTCCTTGCACACTATTAGTTAAAATTTCTCAGAACTTTTTTCCGCTCTTTCAAGAAGAGTATACAGCCTAAGCAGCGAAGAATTATACAATATCTTTCGGATCACAAATGCATCAACCATTACTTTAAATAATTCTACTTTTAAGACCTGGAATTCTCCAACTAGGATTGATTCCAATACAATGCACTTCCCACTCATCTGAAATAAGCTCACGATCTTTTGCCTTTTAGAAAAGATTTAAAAATTTGGCTCTTTACCATCTAATCTTATGCGCTCTTTCTTATGTGGCAGTTGTGATTTGTTTCCGCTAGGCTAGCGCCTAGACGCCTTCGGGTCGTAGTGCGCTATATAAATAAATAAATAAATAAAATAACTACATTTGTGAAAACAGGTTCTGGGTTCCTTATCAGGAATTCCATCAAGTTGAGGAAAAACCTTTTTGCTCCCCTGTAAGGTTTGCGGTGGAATGAGCTATAAACTTCTTTAGGGGCAAATGGGCCCTGCTTCAGCTAACATTGATTTTTTTTTTTCATTTTTTTTTTCTTTCTTTCAGAGAAACTATTTTAGACAAGGGAACCTAATTACCCACGTTAATAAGCATTGGCATACCCAATAGGTCTCGCCTTTGGGACCTTTATAAGTATTTAGTTATGCAGCACAATATCCTTGGTGCAACATCAGCTGTTGCATGGGTAAACACTTATAAGGGCCCAAAGGCGAGACCTATTGGCTATGCCAATGCTTGTCTTTGGTGTTTCTAGTATTTCCTTTTCAACTGTCCCATGGTTGTGCCTGTGATCCTCACTTGTTTATTCCGAGGTTCACTAGTATTGTGAAGAAAATTGGTTTGCTCAAGTTTCCCATGATGGAGTCAAACTACTTTTTAACCCATTGGTACCACCAGTGGCTGTATTATGAACATGTGTAAGGGTACAGAGCATGGCTAGGCACCTGTTTTAAAACTTTGCTCTGTCTAAAGTCATCATAAACCTAACTCAAAAAGTCTTCATTTTGGGGAATGAGCTGCATATAGCATAGCTTAGAAGCAGGCAGCAATGTTACCACATTTTCCAAGATGTACTCTCTGTAGCTCACTCACAATCTGAGAATTCTGAATTAAATGTGTGCTGTTTAGACTATGCAATGTCTTAAAAATAGGCACCCAGTTTTTCCTGGGCTAGCACAGCATCTGTTCATGATGCATTCCTAGCTATTGATAGGATTTAGAAGCCAAAGAACTGGTGTATTGCAGTTTTGCAGCGTGAATCTTTCTGGATTCACTATGCTGTGCATTACTCCGCGGTCTAGTGGTTGGGTCCGGAATCGTAGTCTTTTTCTTTCTTTTTTTTCGTAGCCCAGGTGGGCGTCGACATCCCACCTTTTGGTATACTTCCTGTGACATCTGCACGCTACCTGCGGAAGCTTCCACCTTTGGGCGCCATCTTCAGATTCTTTTTTCTGCCGTTTGGTCTAGATCGTTCCCAAGGGGCTCCAGAGTTTTGGAGGAAAGAAGACGCAGAAAAGTCGAATTTGCATGGAAAAGACCGAGAAGACGACGAGTAACAACACCATCGAGCCGGGACGGAGAAGGAGAACGCCGATAACTTCGACGTCCAACGGAGAATGTACACACAGGGGGCCCCCTGAGTGCCAGAAATGGACAAGACACCCTTTAAATTCTGCCGTAACTGCCACCACAAATACCCGCAGGATCAGCACCCGGTTTGTAACCTCTGCCTACCGGTCGACCACAAGAGCAAGTACTGCAATGCCTGCTCCGCCTTCACATCGAAGATTCTCTGGGTTAGAGAGTGACCGAGAAGAGCGACAAGGGACAACCTACGTCCCTTTGAGACTTAGGGCTCTCGAGCGACGAGGAGGACAACGTCGCCGTAGAAGACGACAGCTACATGGTCGTAGAGACCGATAAGAAGACTTCTAAAAAGGTAGGAGAGTCGACAACCCCTAAGCCCCCGACAGAACCTCGAAAGTCTAAGTCAGACTCTCGAAAAAAGGGCCGAAGTCCTCGAAGGGAGCACTGGCGCCGAAAAACCCGACGGCGCAGCTGCATCCAAGTACAAACAGCCCAGCGGATCCTTCGAAAAGGACTCCCAGGCGGCGAAGACCGGCGAAAAGCCAAGGTCGTTTAAGCACGTCCCAGAAAAGAAACGTTCGACTTCGAAAGAAAAGGACTTGAAGGTCGCTACGGCATCGATTAAGGACCCGAAGCCCATGTCGACGTATACGTCGAAGAGATCAGACGAACCGTTCGACGCCGAACAGGCCGCCGAACTGGAGAGAAAGAAAAGACGGCTCGAGGCCGAAATGGATAACATCCTGCAAAGAAAGGAGTTCGACGAATAGATGAAGAGGTTCGCGATTCCGTCGAAGCCAAAGACGGTGATCGTTGAAGTAGAAGAGGAGGAGGATTTCGACGCCGAGGAGCCGCCGAACAGTCCCGAGACACAGGACCATCCAGAGGAAGAAGCCTTCTACTACGAGGAGGAGGGCGATGAAGATCAGCGGACGATCCTCGGCTCGGCATCCTCGGGGACACAGGACCTGGAGTGGCAGGACCTCGACACCGAAAGCCCAGAAGAGGCCGTGGACACGTACCCTTCGAGGCCTTCGCCACCAGATGACATTGGGGTCTACAATATGGTCATCAAGAACGCGGCAACAGCCTTTGGAGTCAAGCTAGATGAGGAAAAAACCGAAAGCAGACTTCATCTTGGAGACCCTGCTTCCCACACAAACTAGGAGCCAGTACCTCCCCATGCTCGAGAGTGTAATGGCCCAGGGGAAAGAGGCGTTCAAGGAACCGGCAACATGCAGGTCCGTTTCTCCTAGGACGGAGAAGAAATATAAACACTCTAAGATCCTCCCTACATCCAAAGATCAGTTACGGCGGACTCCATTATTGCGGCGACCGCCAGGAAAAGGGCAAATGTGCCAACAACATCAGGGCCTCCACCAGACAAGGAAAGCAGGAGGATGGACCTAACTGGGAGGAAGATAGAAAGAAATGCAGCGATGCACTGGCGCATGGGAAACTCAAACGCCCTGCTGAACAGGCACCAGTACCAAATTCTGGACGAGATCGGACAGCTGATCAAGCACCTCCCAGACGAGTACCAACAAAGAGCTTCACACCTTGTGGAAGAGGGGAAAAATGTGGCAAATTCTTGCCTCAAAACAGCCTTGGATGGAGCTGACACGTCCAGCAGGCTGATGATGTTGGGAATCACGGAGAGAAGGCAGGCCTGGCTCAGGATCTCAGACTTCAAACCAGAGGTAGAGCACAACATTCTAAGCACCCCGTTCAATGGGGAGACACTGTTTGGAGCGCCGGTGGATGAAAAGCTCACCCAGCTCAAAAAAGAAAACGAAACTGCAAGGTCCATGGGGGCCTTACAATTCAGGGGGACGAAAAGGGGTACTCCGTCACGGAGACCGAACGGAAGAGGGGGAAACCAGCCAGGAACGTCAAACCTGGCACTACTAGCAAAGGGGACAGTCCTTTCGCGGGAGGGTGAACGGACGTGGACAAAATAAAAGAGGAGGCCAACAACCCACCTCAAAATGACTCCGTCAAGCAATACGTGCCTACCCACGCAACTCCTCCCAGGGTGGAGCACAACAAGACCAATACAGGGTTACACGGACAAAACATCAACGAACATGTAACACCAGGAGGAGGCAGGCTAAGTCATTTCTTCTGGGAGTGGAAGAAGATAACCACAGACAAATGGATACTCAACATCATACAGTTCGGATACTGCATAGAACTGGAAAAGACACCGCCAAACAGGAAACTAAAAAGGAAGGCGCAGTCAGGGAACGAGCTAGAGCTACTTCAAAAGGAGGCGAAGGGACACCTCCAAAAGGAGGCCATCGAACCAGCACCATACAGAGAAAGGAACAAGGGAGTGTACTCGACCTACTTCCTGCTATCAAAGGTGGACGAAACACTGAGACCCATCCTGGACCTAAGGATCCTAAATAAGTACATAAAAACACAAAGGTTCAAGATGACATCCCTACAAGAGGTCATTCCTCAGATAAGGGACGGAGACTTCATGGCCACCATAGACCTCCAAGATGCCTACCTGCACATCCCAATGAATAGACAGCACAAACATCTACTGAGATTTACCATCAACAAAGATCACTACCAGTTCACAGCCCTAGCATTCGGACTAAAATCCGCACCAAGGGTCTGCACAAAGTACCTTGCAGCAGTGGCAGCGCACCTAAGGAGGGAAGGGGATCCATGTATACCCTTACCTGGACGACTGGCTAATAAAGGCAAGTTCACACAGGTCATGCAAAGAACACGCACAGCGCTTGACAAGTACACTGATGGACCTGGGATTCTCCATTCACTGGGGGAAATCCTCAATGGAACCAGAGCTAGTAAAAATCTTCCTGGGAGCACAGATCGACACCATACAGAGCAAGGTGTTCCCCAGTGACAGGAGAACACTGGCCCTGCTGAAGGAGACGCGCCTCCACCAGAAGGGGCGAGCTCTGACAGTGAGGACAGCGAGCAAGGTCATGGGCATGACGGCCTCCTGCATCCATCTGGTCCCAAATGTACGGCTACACATGAGACCATTCCAGGAATGGCTGCAGGAACAATGGTGACAAGCTACAGGAAGTTGGGAAGATCTAGTGGTTGTAACGCACGCAGTGCAGGAAGAGCTGCTGTGGTGGAACAAGGAGAACATAACAGAAGGGAAGCCTTTAACACCACCAACCCCCAACGGTGACCATCACCACAGACTCATCCCAGAAGGGATGGAGAGCACACATGAGCAAGCTCCGGGTCAGGGGTCTGTGGACTCCAAAGGATGCGGTCAAACACATCAACTACCTGGAACTAAAGACAGTGTTCCTCGCCCTAAAAGCCTTTCAGACAAAACTGTACAACCAGAGAGTGTTGATCCAGACAGACAACACAACAACGATGTTCTACATCAACAAGCAGGGAGGAACACAATCTGCCCCGCTATCGAACCTAGCACATGAGATATGGAGATGGGCCATCCCACTAAAGATAGACCTGCTAGCCATACACCTACCAGGGAAGGACAATGTGGAAGCAAACTGGCTCAGAAGACAGACATCGGCATCTCATGAGTGGGAGCTCAATACACAGGAAACGCAAAGGCTATTCAGAAGGTGGGTAACACCGACAATAGACTTATTTGCAACACACCAGAATGCAAAATGCCTAAACTTCGCATCCAGGCAACCAGGGGAAGGATCCCTGGAGAATGCCCTATAGATAAGCTGGTCGAAAACATTTGCTTACAGTTTTCCCCCGATACCACTGATACACAAAGTACTTAACAAGTACATGACCAGCAACATGACTCTGATCCTGGTGGCACCCCAGTGGACCAGGCAGACCTGGTACTCGCAGATAATGGAGATGGCACAGGGTGCACCCCACAAGTTCGGGAAAAGGAAAGACTTACTCTCCATGCAAGACGGAGAAGTACTACACCTACAGCCAGAGCGCCTCAGCCTAGCAGCTTGGCTCCTGAAGACATAGAGTTTGCACACCTGAAGTTACCTGAGAGCACCCTGCGGGTACTACGAGAGGCAAGGAGACCTAGCACACGAAGGTGCTCTGTGGCAAAATGGAAGAGGTTTACACACTGGTGTAGCAAGAAAAAACTACACTAGAAGAGGACAAGGAATCAATAGTGCTAAGATATCTCACGCACCTGCTGAAGGCAAAACTAAGTTCATCCTCACTGAGAGTTCGCCTAGCAGGGATAGTAGCCTACACAAGAGGAGAAACAGGGAAGAGTTTCTTTACATCACAGATAGTGAAGAGATTCCTGGAAGGGGCAAAAAGGATCGCACCACCAAAGAGGATGCCACCACCAGCATGGAAGCTCAAGTTAGTCCTAACAGAGCTCATGAAAGCGCCCTTTGAACCCATTCATAAAGGCCTCACTACAAATGCTAACAATGAAAACATCCTTCTTGGTGCGCAGGGTGAGCAAACTACAGGCGCTAACGCTGCAAGAACAATACATCCAAATACACAATGATAGGGTGGTGATGAGAACTGACCCACACTTTATGCCAAAGGTGGTGTCAAGTTTCCACATCAACCAGGCAGTACAAATGCAAGCTTCTTTCAGAAACCGGCCACAAGCGCAGAGAGGGCACTGCTTACTCTGGGCGCTAGAAGGGCAGTAATGCACTACATTGAAAGAACCAAGGAACACAGGACAACAAAACCGTTCTTTGTGTCCTTCGCAAGCAGTTTCCTGGGTAGACCAGTAACAAAGGGAACCATCGCATGATGGATCGCACAAACTATACAACTCTGCCACAAACCTACAGTCCAAGAACTAGTAGAGGGGGCACGAGCCCACTCTACCAGGAAAAAAGGAGCAACGATAGCCTTCCTGACTAACACACCCATTCAAGACATATGCCTGGTGGCAACATGGGCTTCAGTGCACACGTTCACTAAGCACTATGTGTGGATATACAAATGAACAAGGAAGCACAAGTATGGCAGAAGGTGCTTCAACATAAATTCAACAACCAACGCTCATCTTCCACCCAGCCGTCACAAACATAACAAACCGCTACAAAGACTATGCACAGCATAGTGAATCCAGAAAGATTCACGCTGCAAAACGGATAGTTTCTTACCTGTCGGTGTAGTTTTGCAGCTTGAAGATCTTTCTGGATTCACTAGCGAACCCACCCACCTCCGCCAGAAGGATGAGGCTGGAGAAGCATGTGGTAATACAAGGACAATACAGAAACAGACACCTTGAAGGACAAAGCGAAAAAATCACTTACTTGAAAAAGAAATACAGAACATTCACAAAGGATTAGCAAACAGCACAAAACAAGAAAAAAGAATCCGAAGATGGCGCCCAAAGGTGGGAGCTTCCGCAGGAAGCGTGCCGACGTCACCGGAAGTACACCAAAAGGTGGGACGTCGACGCCCACCTGGGCAACGAAAAAAAAAAAGAAAGAAAAGACTACGATTCCGGACCCAACCACTAGACTGCGGAATAATGCACAGCATAGTGAATCCAGAAAGATCTTCAAGCTGCAAAACTACACCGACAGGTAAAACTATTCGTTTTGGAAAACAAATGATAACAAATAATCAGTAGACCATGGCCTTTGCATATGCTAGATGGTGTCACATGCTTCTGTACTCTCCAGTGGTTAACCTGTTTGATCGTTCCTGGATACTTGCCCTGAGCTTTTGGGCTCAGACAGGCATGCCTCTCTAAAACAGTAACCCTGGACCTTCTTCTAGTTGGGAAATAGTAACCTTTTCTTGTGTTTTGCTGTTTTTCTTTAGGAAATTTTCATACGTTGTTGGATTTGGCGAAGGTGGCCGATACTCTTCTGTTTTTGATGGATCCAAATGAAGGTTGGGACAGTTATGGAGATTACTGCCTCTCTTGCCTCTTTGCACAGGGGCTTCCTAGCTATGGTAGGTTGAATATCTCTTTTGGGGGGAAGGGGAGGTGTGTGTGTGTTGTGTTACAGTAGGTGTCACTGGACAGCCTTTGTTCCCTGGAGAAAAGAACAAGTCCTGACTGCTACCTATTGAGAAGCACACAAAATATCCCACTTTCTCATTTGGATGTGGCGTTTCTTTAACTTGGTGGTGATGTTTTCTATTTAGTGAATCTTTGAACACCTGTGGCATTGAAGATGTTCCACTTTCCATTTCAACTTAACTGTAGAGCAGGCCACTTCTGCAAATCTCAAGTGGGATCTATTCAAGGCATTATTAGGTTAGCCAAATAACCGGTAGTATCGGTACTCTGTTTCAGTGTGTTGTGGATAATGTGTGGAATATGTCCCTATAGTTGAGTTGTGAATTTAGGGGATGGTAAAGGAACCAAAGTAAGCTAATTTGTCATTTGAGGTAAGAATTTTTGGCAAGGAGACTATGGCAACCTGAACATTGAGATACATTTTAGTATAAAGTGTGTGTCACTAAATACTTGATTGCTTCGATTGTTGTGCTGTAATACGTGTTACATTGCTGTAAAATGTGTTCGTAGATTTAACTCCCAATTTTGCTCTTTTTCCTCTGTAGTTCTTGCAGTTCAGGGAATTGACAGCATTCCATTTAAGAAGCGCTGTGATGTGAAGAAGACGGTTGGCAAAACCACAGAGAAGCGCTTCCCGGATGCTAAGATCTTCAGCCTGGACTCTGTGCAGGATGCAGCATTGCTACTGCGGCAGGCGGCCACTCAGAAACAGCGGCACCTTGCCTTTCGGGACCGTCGCTCTTACCTGATGGCGCAGAGGGCAGATTTCCTGCCAATTGATAGCAGTGGTCTGGTTGGGACTCTAAAAGTGGCAGGTTACATCCGTGGCCAAACCCTGAATGTGAACAGTCTTGTGCATATTGTGGGACATGGTGACTTTCAGATGTCTCAGATAGATGCCTCAGAGGACCCCTATCCACTTAATGCTAGAGGGAGCAGAACTCACACCAAGAAAGGAGAGGACACAGAAATGAAGGTAGGAGGCACAGCTTTCTCTCTATCCACACTATCTCCTGGAAAACACTTTTAAGTTTCATGGGACAGAATTGGCTTTGAAGAGGCTGGTCCATGACCAATGCATTATTCTCTGGTGTTTTAAGGTTTTTTGCTGTACAGAAAGTGTTCTCTGCTTGGCAGAGTACCGTAGTACAGTGGAGTCTTGTATCCACTACAAAGGTATATCTGTAAGCTGAAGTTTCGCCCCTCTGATTATCATTGAGGTTAGGTCATGTGGTATGTTTTTTACTATTATAGACAAATCCGTTTATAAAGCAAAAGTGCCCTATATTAGCATAGTTCTCATTTAATTATTCCACAAGTATGTGTGTGCTACTTTTGTATTCCATGGAGGACTTCTCACAATGAGATTGAGACTTTAATTCATTTGAGGTAGTAGTTCAGTGGTCAGAAGATTAGTGTAGGAAAGCGCCTCTTTTTGACAAGGTCATCCCCACATCTTGCATGGTATGTGATGCAATTTTGGCAGAAGTGCACTGGGGTCCTGATATCCAGACCCCCAGTACCAGATCTCTTTCCCTAAAACTGTACAATTGTTCCCCCAATTGGCAATCCTTTTGGCACCACCTCTAAGTCCCCAGTAAATGGTACCTGGGGCACAGAGACTAAAGTGGGTCCCTAAGGACTGCATCATGTATTGTGTCTCCGTAGGGGACCCTCGTGCAAACTGCCATTACAGGTTGCGTGTAAAGGTGCAGAGAAAAGTAAAGACCTGACATGGCACACCGCCTGTGTACCATGCATTAGTATAGGTAAGTCGCACTCGCAGCAAGCTTTTCAGCCCTAAGGCAAGGGTGCATTATACTACATGTGAGGATTTATCTGCATGAGCAGATATGCCCCTGTGATGTCCATGTCGATTCTTGGACATTGCCAGTGAACAGGGTAGCCATCTTGAGCATATTTACTGGGCAGTGGTGATTACTAGTTCCCCAGCTACGTGGTGGCTTCAGTGAAATGAAAGATGTTTGGTGTCAAACATCTCATATTTATAAGCCCACGCTGATTCCAGTGATGGATTTATTAATGCATGCACCCATAGGGCACCCCTGGGATGCCCCTGAAAACCTACTGACTACTAGTGTACTGTCTGACTGATGTAGACAAGCCTGCAAAATCGGATGGGTTTCAGACCTCTTGTACTTTCTTTGGGCAGAAAGAATGCCTGCTCCGGGGACAAGGTGTTGTCACCTCCTCCAAGCAGGATGGCTAAGTAATCCGAAAATCAAGGCATGAGGCTTCAATAGCCTCTGCTGCGTTTAATATGGGGAAATGCCACCCCCTACCCTGATGCTATTTGGCACAAGGACAGATGGTAAAATTAGCTAGTCAGGAGGAATGTTCCCCCATCAGGTTAGTTCCACCCCTCAGGTGGGCTACCTTATGTGAACACAAAAACTAGAATTCCACCTTCTTGGTGGAATTAGGCACACTGGGTCAGGGTTATGTCCGTTGGCTACTACCTGCCACTCTCCTTAACGCTCCTAAATTGAACATTTAGGAGGCACCCCTGATGCCAGGAACTCTGATTCAAGGGATCCAGAAGAAGAGGATGAAAAAGAGTAGCGAAAGAACGAGAACTGAAGACCGCTGTGGCCTTGTGGTGCCAAACTCTGCCTGCCTGCAACGGTCTAGACCAGGGGGACTCATAGTACGGCCCGCGGGCCGGTGGTGGCCCGGCAAGCCTTCCCTGGCGGCCCGCGCACCTTGCAGACATCGTACCAGAGTTTTTAAAATTTTTTTTTAAAGAGTGTCTGCAACCAGAGCGCGACTCAGACTCTGCTGCTCTGTGGGGGCCGGGCGATTCCCACCATAGTCAGAGTAGGGCTGCAGGGGTGCTGAGAGGTGAACAAAGCCTCATTAACATGCCATTAACAAGCCCGTGAAGTGCTTGGGTGCGGCTGTGTGTGGCTGTGTGCGAGCGCCTGGAAGCTGTCACAGCCCGGGCACACACAGACAGGGTGAGGAGGGAGAGCAAGCGAGTGAGGGAGGGAGAGCAAGCGAGGGAGGGAGGGAGAGCAAGCGAGGGAGGGAGGGAAAGCAAGCGAGGGAGGGAAAGCAAGGGAGGGAGAGTGAGGGAGGGAGGTAGGGAGGGTGGGTGAGGGAGGGAGGGTGAGGGAGGGCGGGAGAGCGAGAGAGGGAGGGGGAGGGAGAGCGAGGGCGGGAGAGCGAGGGAGAGAGGGAAAGCGAGGGAGAGTAAGCGAGGGCGGGAAAGCGAGCGAGGGAGAGCAAGCAAGCAAGGGAGGGAGAGCAAGCGAGGGAGTGAGTAAGCGAGGGAGGGAGGGAGAGGGAGGGAGGGCGAGCAAGGGAGGGAGAGGGAGGGAGGGAGAGCAAGTGAGAGGGAGAACGAGGGAGAGCAAGGGAGGGAGAGCGAGGGTGAGCAAGCGAGGGAGGGTGAGCAAGCGAGGGAGGGTGAGCAAGCGAGGGAGGGAGAGCAAGGGAGGGAGGGAGAGCAAGGGAGGGAGAGCGAGGGAGAGCGAGGGGGAGGGAGAGAGAGAGGGAGGGAGCAAGGGAGCGCGAGAGGAGCGAGGGAGAGCGAGAGAGGGCGCGAGGGAGAGCAAGCGAGGGAGGATGAGAGAGCGAGGGAGGATGAGAGAGCGAGGGAGGATGAGAGAGCGAGGGAGGATGAGAGAGCGAGGGAGGATGAGAGAGCGAGGGAGGATGAAAGCGAGGGAGGATGAGAGCGAGGGAGAACGAGGGAGGGAGGGAGAGCAAGTGAGGGAGAGCGAGAGAGGGAGAGTGAGGGAGGAAGAGCGAGGGAGAGCGAGAGGGAGGGAGAGCGAGGGAGAGCGAGGGGGAGGGAGGGCGAGGGGGAGGGAGGGAGGGGGAGGGAGAAGGAGGGAGGGCGAGGGAGAGAGGGGGAGCGAGGGAGGGAGGGAGGGAGGGAGAGCGAGGGAGACAGAAGGAGAGAGGGGGAGACCTCAGAGAGAGGGAGACCTCAGAGAGAGGGGGAGGGAACGAGAGAGAGGGAGACCTGAGGGGGAGGGAGACAGAGGGAAGGAGAGCGAGGGAAGGAGAGCGAGGGAGGGAGAGCTCAGAGAGAGGGAGAGCTCAGAGAGAGGGAGAGCTCAGAGAGAGGGGGAGGGAAGGAGAGAGAGGGAGACCTCCGAGTGAGGTAGAGGGAAGGAGAGAGAGGGAGGCAGAGGGAATGAGGAAGAGGAAAGGAGGGAGAGGAAAGGAGAGAGAGGTAGAGGGAGAGGGAAAGAGAGAGAGGGAGAGGGTAAGAGAGGGAGAGGGTAAGAGAGGGAGAGGGTAAGAGAGGGAGAGTGAAAGAGAGATGGGAGAGGGAAATAGAGTGGGAGAGGGAAATAGAGTGGGAGAGGGAAATAGAGTGAGGGAGAAGGAAACAGAGAGAGGTAGACAGAGGGAATGAGGGAGAGGGAAGGAGAGAGAGGGAAATAGAGTGAGGGTGAGGGAAATAGAGTGAGGGAGAAGGAAACCGAGAGGGAGAGAGAGAGTGAGACAGTCGGGGTGAGTGAGACAGAGGAAGAGAGGGAGTGAGACAGTCAGGGTGAATGAGACAGAGGGAGAGATGGAGAGAGGGAGTGAGAGAGTCCGAGTGAGTGAGACAGAGGGAGACAGAGAGACAGAGGGAGAGAGAGGGAGAGAGGGGGAGAGAGGGAGGGAGCGAGAAGGTGAAAGAGAGGGAGGGAGGGAGAGGGAGAAAGAGAGAGAGGGAGAAAGAGAGTGAGGGAGGGAGGGGGGAGAGAGAGATGTGTGTATGCCGGGTCTGGTGGCTCAGTGGACGAAGGCGTCCGCTGCAGGGACCTGAGATGAACCTCTTGGTCAGTTTTTTTTTTGCTTTAGACCCGCCCCCTTCCTCACTGACCCCGCCCCCACCATGCGGCCCTCTGACACAAACCACACTGTAAATTTGGCCCTCGAGGAAAAGTTTGTGAGTACTCATGGTCTAGACTGTTATGACCAACTGACTCCTGCACCTGAGCAACTGCCAAGAACCCCGGTAGACTGCCAGCCCTTCGTAAATTGCCAGTAATCCCCACTGGAGTAGAGGAGCTACACCCCTGCAGTCCACAGGCACCGAAGAAGCAGAGTCCAGTTTACTGTGCTGCCACTTCCTGGCCAGTCCAAAGCAGAAACCACCCAGGAAGCGATGCCTGTACTCCTGAAGGTCCATCAATCAGGGAATTTTTAAGCGTGCTACTCACCAGCGAGGGTCTCAAGGCGCTGGGAGGGGGTTGCAGCTTCGGGTTAGCTGAAAACCAGGTCTTGAGGCTCTTCCTGGAGGTTTGCAGGATAGGAGAGCATCTGATGTTGACTGGGAGTTCGTTCCAGGCCCTGTCTGCGAAGTAGTTGAGGAAGCGCAGGGTTTCTGCTTGGGCCAGATTGGGGGGCAGAGGTTTCTCCTAGGTACGTGAAAAGCGACTTTCGTTGAGTTATTTGGGTCCGATGTTGTGGAGGGATTTGTAGGCGTGGGTGAGTAGCTTGAAAGGTTACTCTCTTCTTGACGGGGAGCCAGTGGAGGTCTCGCAGGTGTTTGTCATGTGCTCTCATCGTGGGGTGCCGAGGAAGAGTCTGGCCACGTTGTTCTGGATGGTCTGGAGTTTGTGTAGCAGTGATTTGTTTCCAGCATAGAGGGCGTTCCCTTGTCCAGTCTGCTAGTTAAGAGTGCGTGGATGACTATCTTCCAGGCTTCGAGTGGGATCCACTTGAAGGTCATGCGGAGGGTGTTAAAGCAGGTGGAGGCGACTGCGTCGATCTGGCAAGTCACAGTGAGGGAGGAGTCTAGAATGATACCGAGGTTTCGGGCGTGGTTCATGGGGGTGGGTGGGTTTCTGAGAGCAGAGGGCCATTAGGTGTAGTCCCAGGTGGTGGGGGAGGGTCTTAGGATGAGGACCTCTCTCTTCTCCGAGTTGAGATTTAGGCAACTGCTGCTCATCCAGGCTGAGACATCCTTCATTTCTCCCTGAAAGCTGAGTCTGGTTTCTTCGGGGTTCTTCGTGAGTGAGAGGATGAGCTGGGTGTCGTCGGCATAGGATACTATGCTGAGTCTGTACTGTCTGGCGATGGCGACGAGGGGGGCCATGTAGATGTTGAAGAGCTTTTGGCTGAGCGATGATCCTCAGTTGATCTCTGTCGGTTTGGAGAGGATGGGTGGGAGTCTGATCCTTTAGGTTCTGCCGGTGAGAGAGGAGCAGATCCTGTCGAGGGCAGTTCCCCGTATGCCGGTGTCGTGGAGTATGGCTGCGAGGGTGCGGTGGGAAACTGTGTCGAAGACTGCGGCGAGGTCTAGTTTGTTGAGGACTGCGGTGTGGCCCTGGTCGAGGGGAGTGCGGATGTTATCGTGGCGGAAAGGAGAGCGGTCTCGGTACTGTGGTTACTGCGGAAGCTGGACTGGGAGGAGTCGAGGATGGTGTTCTCTGCAATGAAGTTCATCAGCTCTGCATTGACGATTTTTTCGGTGACCATGGCTGCGCAAGGAAGGAGAGAGATGGGACTGTAGTTTTTCAGGTCTGTCGGTTCAGGGGAGAGTTTCTTGAGGAAGCGCTTCTTCTGCTCGCTTCCAGTCATCGGGGAAGGAGCTGGATTCGAAGCTGGCGTTGATGAAGTGGCGTATCTCGTGTGCTGAGGTGGCAGCGGCTCTATGGAAGATGTGCGGTCGGCAGGGGTCTCTGTGGGCTTCAGAGTGGGTGTTCTGGATGGTCGTGGTGGTGTCTTCGGTGGTGACTGGTGTCCAGGTGGTGATGATGGGCTGGCAGGTCTTCCTGGAGGGAAGGGTGGTTTCTGGAGTCTGTTTGCTGAAGTGGTCATAGAGGCCCTTGATAGAAGTCTATGGCTTCGCTGCGGGGGGGGGGGGGGGGGTTTGGTGAGTTGCTGGATGATGTTGAAGAGTTCCTTTGAGTTGCAGGAGTTGGAGAGGATTTTGTTCCGGATAAAGGTCTTTTAGGTGGATCTTATGAGTTGGTGGTATTCTGTCATGGCGTTCTTGTAGGTGGTCTGGTATTCGGTGATTTTGCTGTTTCTCCATCGTTTTTCAAGACGTCTGCAGGAGCGTCTGGCTTCTTGGAGGATTGAGGTGAACCAGGTGGCCTTCAAGAGGCGTTGTATGTCGGGGTTGCCGAAAGGTGCAAGTTTGTTTGCCAAGCTGGTGATCCAGCGATGTAGTTCTTTGGCTGCAGAGTTGGTGTTGGTCGTGGCGGAGAGGGTATCGTGGATGAGGGTGGAGTTGAGGAGCTCCTCAGTGACCTTGCGTCAATTCTTTGTGACGGGCGCGGAGTGGGCTTGTGAGCGGTAGTGATGTTGAAGGAGAAGTGTACGCAGTGGTGGTCTGTCCAGAGGGGCTGCGGGGTGTGGCTGAAGCTGATGTTGGTCCCTCTGGCGAAGATTGTGTCTAGGGTGTGTCCTGCCTTGTGGGTGGGGTTGGTGATGAGCTGCATCAGTCCGAGGGTGTCAAGGTTGTCAAGGAGGGCGGTGGGGTCGGGGTTGCTGTAGTTGTCGAGGTGGAAGTTCAGGTCCCCGATGAGTATGTAGTCCGTGGAGGCAATGGCGTGTGGTGTGATGAGGTTGGCAATGGTGGTGGTGAAAGAGGCGCGAGGCCCTGGTGGTCTGTAGGCAAGGGTGTCGCGAATGGTGGTTCTAGGGCTAGTCTGGATCTGGAAATGGAGGTGTTTGGTGGTGGAAGGGGAGTTGCTAGTGCTAGAGGTGGAGAGTCTGAGGGAGCTCTTGTGTGTAATGGCGAGTCCTCCTCCTGGGCGGTGGGGGCGGTCCTTCCTCTGGATCTTGTATCCGTCCGGGATGGGGGTGGCGATGTCGGGGGCGGAGGAGGCGTTGGTCCAGGTTTCCGTGAAGAAGGCAGCGTCTTGCGATAAGATGTTGAGGAGGTCTCCGATCTCTACAGCATGTCTGTTTAGGGAGGACACGTTAAGGAGGATGCACTTTATGGCTTCAGTGGTCCGGCCGTGTGGCTTAGGTGCGGCGGTCGTGGAGGTGCTGTGGATGGTGAAGGATTGTTGCCAGGAGAACTGGCCTTGGGTGGTGTTCGTTGTCAACAGCTGCCAGTTGTTGTTTCTTCCAGGGTTGAGTGCAACGAGGGTAGCAGAGTTGTAGCGGCGGGGGTTGGAGATACAGGGTCCCTGGCGCTGGTCGCAGATGGGCTTGCCTGTGGCGCAGCTGCTGCACGCAGTCGCCATTAAATATCGGAGGGGGAGGGAAGCGCAGCTGGGAGGCAGGAGCGGGAAACGGTGGGGGAGGGGCTGCGGGGGCCGCAGCAGTGGGATAAAGGGCAATGAATGGGCACGGAGGAAAAGGACAACTGGCCATAAAGTGTAAAAGGCACAAAACAAGAAGGCAGAATACAAAGTGGCACAAAATAAAAAGGCAGAATACAAAGTGACACAAAACAAGAAGGTCAGATCTATCACTCCACCAAGTGAAAGGAAACCAGGACCGACCGGAGCCACACTGCACCAATACACGGAGAACTGGACCCCTTGCAGCAACCAAAGGTTGTTTAAGTCCAGTCGGGATTCTAACAGCACTGAGACCAAGCAGCCATTGAGGGGTGCTGTGCCGGCACTGCCAGAGACCCACTTCCAGAGTGTCCCAGCTGTCCTGATGTGTACACCCTCAACTGGCGAACCGGCTAAAAAAGTACTTGATAACTAAGTTCTTGATATCAAAATTTATATAAAAATACAACGTATTTTTCCTGATTAGTCTCAGATTTATTCTTGTGTGTGTATCTTATTTATTGCTTCTCTGAGTGCAACAAATGCTTAGCAGTACCCTCTGATAAGCCTAAATTGCTAGTCCACACTACCACAAAAGAGCTTTTGCCTCTGTAAACAAATAAAGATTGCCTGGACTCTTTACATAGTGTACCTCGTTTTGGTCCACTATGTAAAGAGCCAGCTTCCTACAATAAGGAAATCCCAGGCTTCATTATCCTATTGTACAGAAGGTGATACTGACTTGGTGATTGACAGGGAGGCGGGGTGGGGGGAGGTCGGGGAAGGGGAGGAGCAGGGGAAGCCATTATCACACATATGTCAGTTGACTGTATATTAGCCTGAGTCTTTCATACTACCAGGTTCCCAACTTTGAGATTAAAAGCAGTTCTGCAGCCTTTTACATCACTTCTCACAACACACAGATGAAAGGCAATGCTTGTAAAAGGAGCTGTGCAGTAAATGGAGAGCTCTTGCCAATTGACAGCACAAGAGGGATATTAATGTTTCATTTCATGATACCACTAAGCACTTACGCAGTTCTTTTTGAGTCTGCTAATATGGTCATAAAAATAGGTTTTCTGCTAAACTGCTTTCAGGAGGAGCCCATAGGAGGGGAGATGGAAGAAGTGAAAGTACTGATGAAGGCAGATCCCAAAGAGCAGGAACCCTTGTTGACTGAAGTAGTACCTGACCCTATGGAGGGGGAGCAGACCTGGCCCACAGAGGACGAACTGAAGGAGGCTGAAGGTGAGCTTGTTTCTCATTGCAATTAATGGATGAAATACAGGCACATGAATGAATGAATGAATGAACTATTTATATAGCGCGTACAAATACCCTAAGGCCTCTAGGCGCTAATGCAGTTACAGCTAACTGATGGAGCAGAGTATGGAGGATCAAATTTCCAAGGCAAATAGCCAGGTCTTCAAAACCTTACGAAAAGGAAGGTGTAACTCTAAGCCGGATATGGATAAAGGAAGAGTATTCTAGAGTTTCTCTGCAGCGACCGAGAAAGCTCTTCCTCACCATTGTGCTCTTCTGTATCTCGGAACGACCACTAGATTTTTATTGGTTGATCGCAATTGTCTGTTAGGGACATACCGGTGGTAGATGTTCCTAATCCCCTCTGGTCCAATATTGTGTAGTGCCGTATGCACAATCCACAAAGTTTTAATTTAAATTATTATTTGTGCTGAAAGCCAATGCAGGTTCTAGATGGCAGCCGAGATTGAGTGGTATTTAGGAATGTCCAGTATTAGTCATGCTGTAGCATTCTGTACCAGCTGGAGTTTATCGATGGAAGACCTGTTGGATTCCAGAAGGAGGCCATTACAATAATCCAACTTAGATAGAATTAGTGATACAGCAGCTTGTTTCCGTGCACCAAGGGAATGAAATGGAAAATAACTTTCTACGGGTCCTTATGATCCAAAAGCAGGAGGATACAGTCCTCTTAACCTGGTGGTTGAAAGATAGACTAGTGTGAACAATGACACCAAGGTTTCTTGCAGATTCAACTGGCGACGGGCATGACCCCAATGTTTCTGGCCACCATGAGTGGGTCCATTCTGGGTGATGAGTACCGAACATCAGAACCTCTGTTTAATTGAAGATAGTTGTCTCTCATCCAGAGAGCCACCGACTTCATACAGTTATTAAAATTGCGGCTGAGGCTTCAAATCTTGAGTGATTGACACTATTTGCTGTGTGTCATCTGCATAAGATATTACCAGAGCCTCCGTCTGCCCATGTTTCTGTTGCAAAAGCAACATCCACGTGCTGCGCTTGGATAAGGTCAAAGAACTCTAGGTGATGTTTCACCAGGGACCAAGTGTTTAACCCCTTCGACGCTCATGACGAGCTGGGCTCGGTATGGCGTAGCCTCCTCGCACGCTCATGACGAGCCCAGCTCGTCATGTAAAGTGCGCTTTCGCAAAACCCAGCGTACGGGCGGAATTCGCCCCGCATGCATGCGGTTAATAGTATACATGAGATGTTTGCAGTTGTTGTGCCACAGCTTTTCCTATTTTGCTAGTCAAGTGCCACAGAATCGACTGGGTTATTTGCAAAGTTAGGTATAAGGCACCTGATTAGATTAGGGCGACCGAAGTGGGGTGGGGTGGGGTCCGGAAGGGAATATTAGTGCTTAAGTCAGCGGGACCTTTACCATAGGGTCTCAGTGCCAATAGAGCCTCCCGAGTGTACCTGATGATCCCCACTTGCGCCGCCGGGGGTGCTTGCCTATGGCGCGCCTTCACATCTGTGCCATCCTCTATTTTTATTGACGGAGGCAAAGGGCTCAGGAGGGAGACTAGACAGTCTCACTCCCAAGACGGTGTCCGGATTGACACAGCGGACGTGGGTGCAGCCCTAGACAGACCTCCCTCCACTCAATCAGCAACAGCTGCTGCGGTGGAGGAGGAATGGAGGCAGAATAGAAGTACCAAGGGGCCGCGAGCGTCTTGCATGGAATTGGCAGCAGGTATGTGGGAACAACTTGCAAGAGAAAGAAAGCAGGTGTTTTTAATAGAGCGGTCAAAAGAGTAAAAGCAGATATTTTAAAAGCACAATTGGAAAGTAAAAGATTATAGTGCAGTTAAGATGTTTTTTTAGAGCAGTCTAGAAGGCGAGTACCTCTGCAGCTTAGCCGTTCACACATGACCGTACATATTTCAAAATATTAGATTGAGTGGATCCATTTAGTTACTGTTGTGTGGTGGTAGGTGGAGAATGAGATTTACAGAGATCTTACATACGTAACACCTGTAAAGTAGGATATATATCTTTAAGTGTGGCGATGGATGATCTGTTTCCCTGCACAAGAGTTGCAATAGGTTTGACAGAATTGCTACTGCCTACCGCAACCAAGTGTGAGCATGTGGCTTGGGTAGAGGTTCAAGTTGCATATCAGAGAATTACTCTATATTTGTTTCTCTAGATTCCCTCAAGGAAACAAAGAAAGTTGTAAGGAAGGTACCAAAAGGAACGTCAGATTACCAGGCGGCCTGGATTTTGGATGATGATGAAAAAAGTGGATCAGAGGAAGATACGAGTGATGAGGATGATGACATGGAAGACGCACAAGAAGGAAGTGTGATGGATGAACCTTTGTCTGAGGTGAGACCACCAACTCCAACTGGGTAAACTTAATCGGGAACATTAAAAAGGTGAAATTGTCTATCACCACTGTTGAAAATCTCTACCTCTGTTAAAAAGATGTTGCTGACTCTTAAAGAAGAGTTCATTTTAATTACCATCGTCTCCCACAGCAGCACAAATGGTGTATAATAATTTTAATCTTAATGTGACCTTGGGCAGTTAGTATTTGAACAGGGCTTCCCACAGGCTTTCCATGGCATTAGAAGAATACCTTGCCTCAGCACAGGGCTGCACATCATTAATTATTAGTCAGAGTGTCTTACCACTGAAGTTGGCTGTCTTTCGGAAATTGAAGATTTGTATAAAGTAATATGCTTTCTTGAAAAATCTTTAGATGAGAGACCCATTTAAAGATTGATCTGAAGGCGCCATAGTCATTTAAAGTTTTTAAAATGTTCTCAGTGTTGTACCCTGTACCTTTCTCACATCTAGACATGGACATCACAGATCACTTTTAAACCATTCCTCTTCAAGTCAATTCAAATGTCTTTATTCGGTTAGAATACAAATAACCATAAAAGCACAAAATATTATATTCATTCATTTCCTTGCAACTTAAATACATAGTAGTAACAAATGAGAAAACGCAGTATAATCCATAAAATGAGAATCTCAGTGGCATTTGAATTCATTTACACAATTTACAATAGTAATGTTTTCCGTAAATGAAAAACATTTAAAAAAAATGCAATGACTGATACAATTACATATTCATTCTCTACATATTGTATTGCTAAAAATGCAGGGCGACACTGTTTCAGCCCCAATTTCTTAAAGACAGGGATGATCCATCTCCTTCTTGTATCATAATACCTACAGAATAGCAAAATGTGAATGGTAGATTGTACAAAAATAAAGACAAGCATTTACAATGCAATGGTCTCGGCATTATTAAAGGTAGAGCTATTGGCAGTGCTGATGACATTTTTTTTTTTTTAAATCATAAATAAATGGAATTGTCATTTACATTGCCAATAGCTTAATCGTTAAATAAATGGCATTGTCATTTACAATGCCAATAGCTTAATCCCTTGCAAATGCATGACCTATTGCATTTACTCCCACATAGCCAAACACACAAAGCCACCCACACACACATAGAGCCACCCACACAGAGCCACCCACAGAGTCATTCACATAGAGCCACCCACACACACAGAGCCACCTACACAGTCACCCTCACACAGACAGAGCCACCCACACATAGAGCCACCTACAAAAAATCTATCCACAGAGCCACACACACAGAGCTACACACATATACACAGAACCACACAGAGCCACACACACAGCCACACACACACACAGAGGCACCCACACACACAGAGCCACCCCCACACACACACACAGAGCCACCCCCCCCCACACACACAGAGCCACCCCCCCCCCCCCCCACACACACAGAGCCACCCCCCCACACACACACACAGAGCCACCCACACAGAGTCTCACCTATAACTGAGTCTGCTTCTTGGAAAGCGGGGAAGAGGCGACCCTTTGATACCGACTCCAGCAGTTGGTGTCCATAAGGAGCAGATCCCACATTCCTTTCCATACACTCACACTTCTAACTGCTCCTAAGTGTCTGTGGAGGGCATGCCTGGTGGAGGGATGTAGAGAGAAAATGTTGCCTTCCTGGTGGCATTGGCCCCTTTCTGAAATGGATTCCTAGTGGTTCCCAGGCATTTAACAGCTGCTGACCTATTCACATGTATACAGTCTGCAAATATGCGCTCCCTCCTTGCTGAGACAGAAACTGCAACATTTGGGGACAAACACTGTTGCTGAGGGACTGGTGCCAGCGTAAGGAGACAGGCAGACTCTTACTGGTGTAAGGACGGACATGGTGTTGGGGCAGACCTCAGTGGTGAGGATGGGCACTGGTGCTGCGAGGCATACACAAGTGTAGGTGGCGACATGACTTAATGTTTTGTCAGCATCTCGCCCACTGGAAAGAAACCCCACTTCAGCCTTCTTTAAAACTGCAAAAAACTAGAAGTGGTTTTCAGAGGCTGGAATGTGGGGGACTCTCTTTTTGAGTCCGAGATTCAACCTTGCCACAGCCCACATACCCGTGCAGCTAGTGCATTAGCCCACTGAGTTGTCTCCGCCGCTAGCAATTCTAAACTTCTTCATGTAGTAGGCAAAAACTCCGTGATCTCTGGAGGAAAAGTTGTGATCAGTGCACACACGGTTAGATTTTTTTTCTAAGAAGTATTTTTGCGATGCGTCAGAGATAGCAAGGGTTCGCGTTAAGCACCGTAACTAAATCTTCTGTTTTGTTTTGATTGTGATCAAGTTGTGAAACACCTGAGCTGCATTTTCAAAAAGGATTACTCTTGGCCTTGAAAAGCTGCACTTGAACTGCCCCCAGGAAGGCTGTAATTGTCCTCTCAGCACCACAGACTGCGCGATGGCGTGCACGACACTCCTTTCATCGCATACCTGACTGCACCCGGGCTGGTGCTTGTTGCCCAGTGTTGTGGCAACACCGTGCTGAACTTTGAAGAAGTGCCTATGCTATCTCCGACGAGACGTTATTGGCACCGCACACAACACAATGAGTCAGGCCATCAAATACATATTTACATAACACAGGATTTGCAACTGCTAGCCCTGATTTGTTGTGCATATGAAATTGGTTTTACAGAGACGCTGCTGCCAATCTGGCGCTCTGCAGGCATTTCACTGGCCAACGCAAGGATACTTATTTTATCAGCATCGGAGGATGGGATGATCAGTTGGCCTGGAAAGATGTGATCAAGAGATCTGCAGGCCATTCGAATCACAACTAGAGGTACTCACCAAGGATATTAAGAAATGGTTTAGGGTGCCGTCCACATCAGAGAAATATAGTGCAGTGGGTCAATGCATCTGTCATAGAAATATGCACTTGTGCACAGATTCCGTTGGGGGAGAATGGAGAGAGGAGAAGGAGGGCAAATGGAAGATTCATCTAATAAGTACCAAAGAGCCTAGACATTAAGATCACCTTTTATTGCAGCACCACAAAGCGGCAAGATTGCGCACCATGCACTACTTAACGTACGTAATTGGCACATTTCACTTTCCATATTTCTGCATTTTTCACAAGTTTTTTTATTTTTATTTACCTTGTTTCTGAATATGTTGTAGTTCATTTTATTTTTGTAGCAAACTGGCGAAATTCAACTATCAACAAAAGCAAGTTTAAAAGCAATTAACAAATATGCATACCCCCCATTGTCGAAGAAAGACGTCTGGGACAGCAGGAGGTTCTCTTAGCAGATAACATAAAATATACATCCGTGATATGGAATGGAAATAGCGCCCTTTGCACACACAATATACAGGTGCTTTTAAAACCATATTATATACTTGTAAGCACGGCGCCCCCACCTGAAGTCAGCGCCCGGTGCGGGGGCCCCGGTCGCACCGCCCTCTATACAACCCTTTCTTTGCTTTATCAATACGCATACTGCAGCCCTTTTTGTACTTCATCCTACAGACCCCTGCTGTCAATAATACTTAATATGTACTCTGTACATATCACACGTCACGGACTGTACTGTCCCAGGCCCCTAAATGGATTGTAAGCCGTAAACTGCAGTTCACACACAGATCACGCAGCAACCTCTCAACCTCCCGAGCTATCCCCCAGGCTTCCCTAAACCTCTTCCCTTTTTTTGTTACTCTTTATCGCCCACACGGTGATGGTGCGAGTCCCCACTGCTGTTTGGGGTGGGTTTGCGGGCGTGTAGAAGGAGAGCTTCCTGCCCCGCGGGTGTTAAAGGGGGGAGAAGCCCTTCTCTCTCGCGTGTGCCTCCAGCTGCTACCGAGTAAGAACCGGGACCCAGACTCACCTCAAGGTTGATTCACTGCTCCGGCCCGGCCCTTTTGGGACAAAGGGAGGTGCTGCAGGGTGTATCTTTAAGTATTCCGGCAGCCTCCTTCACCGATGCAGGGGGTGAAAAGCGGGCTCGTCTGCTGTCCGTGTGAGCTCTGCTGGGGGGGAGTGGGGGCACTTTGCAGGGGTCAGGGGCAAGGGGCGACGCCCATGCTTGCTGTAAACACTGGCAACACAATAAGAGGAGTATTTTAAACGGCACAAACGGGGGCAGGGGCAGAGGCTCAAGGCTCACCTTCACTGCGGGGGAAAGAAAATGGCGGCTGCAGGCTTCCGATTTTTTCGGATTCGGGGGTGTGGTTTTGCTGTTTTGAGTGACAGACGACGTCACTGTCTAAAGAACAGCAAAACTTACACCCCCAAATCCGAAAAAGACGGAGCCTATTCGGAGGGATGGCTTACTCCTCTAATGGCTGGCCTCCATTTAGGAAGCTAGCCAATTAGAGAGAGAAAAACAAAGAGGCGGGACAAATAGCCCACACTAAGTAACATAAATTCTCAGACTTCCGGTTCTGCCTTCGGCAGACCGGATATTACCTCGACCTAAAAAACGAAAGGTGGTGATGGACGGAGCATTGACAATACAAACACTCCCCTCCCCCCCCCCCCCAGTCAATTGATCTGGGTTTAATCCATCACCGTTCTTTAGCTCACTCCGCCACCCCAGTTCAGACATGGCCATATGCAAATCAGTCTGACCCTGTGCCTCATGGGAACAGTCCAGCCCGAACTGCCACGCCGTGTTTTCCCTTGACCGGAATCAAGCTTCCCAGGACCGGTTTCTGGCATTACAGCTGTCTTCAGCCGGGCTTGCTTGACTCCAGTGGCAAAGTGAACAAGGGACTCACGTCTGAGCATACCCTGCCAACTTAGGGCGAACAAAGAAAAACCAATGGTGGTGATGGACGGAGCGTTGACAATACAAACACTCACCCCCAGTCAACTGATCTGGGTTTAATCCATCACCGTTCTTTAGCTCACTCTGCCACCCCAGTTCAGACATGGCCATATGCAAATCAGTCTGACCCTGTGCCTCATGGGAACAGCTCAGCCCGAACTGCCAAGCCATGTCTTCCCTGGACCGGAATCAAGCTACCCAGGACCGGTTTCTGGCATTACAGTCGTCTTCAGCCGGGCTTGCTTGACTCCAGTGGCAAAGTGAGCAAGGGACTCACGTCTGAGCATACCCTGCCAACTTAGGGCGAACAAAGAAAAACCAAAGGTGGTGATGGACGGAGCGTTGACAATACAAACACTCACCCCCAGTCAACTGATCTGGGTTTAATCCATCACCGTTCTTTAGCTCACTCCGCCACCCCAGTTCAGACATGGCCATATGCAAATCAGTCTGACCCTGTGCCTCATGGGAACAGTCCAGCCCGAACTGCCAAGCCATGTCTTCCCTGGACCGGAATCAAGCTTCCCAGGACCGGTTTCTGGCATTACAGCCGTCTTCAGCCGGGTTTGCTTGACTCCAGTGGCAAAGTGAGCAAGGGACTCACATCTGAGCATACCCTGCCAACTTAGGGCGAACAAAGAAAAACCAAAGGTGGTGATGACGGAGCGTTGACAATACAAACACTCACCCCAGTCAGCTGATCTGGGTTTAATCCATCACCGTTCTTTAGATCACTCCGCCACCCCAGTTCAGACATGGCCATATGCAAATCAGTCTGACCCTGTGCCTCATGGGAACAGTCCAGCCCGAACTGCCAAGCCATGTCTTCCCTGGACCGGAATCAAGCTTCCCAGGACCAGTTTCTGGCATTACAGCCGTCTTCAGCCGGGCTTGCTTGACTCCAGTGGCAAAAAGAACAGTGATGGATTAAACCCAGATCAGTTGACTGGGGGTGAGTGTTTGTATTGTCAACGCTCCGTCCATCACCACCTTTGGTTTTTCTTTGTTCGCCCTAAGTTGGCAGGGTATGCTCAGACGTGAGTCCCTTGCTCACTTTGCCACTGGAGTCAAGCAAGCCCGGCTGAAGACGGCTGTAATGCCAGAAACCGGTCCTGGGAAGCTTGATTCCGGTCCAGGGAAGACATGGCTTGGCAGTTCGGGCTGGACTGTTCCCATGAGGCACAGGGTCAGACTGATTTGCATATGGCCATGTCTGAACTGGGGTGGCGGAGTGAGCTAAAGAACGGTGATGGATTAAACCCAGATCAGTTGACTGGGGGTGAGTGTTTGTATTGTCCACACTCCGTCCATCACCACCTTTGTTTTTTCTTTGTTCGCCCTAAATTGGCAGGGTATGCTCAGACGTGAGTCCCTTGTTCACTTTGCCACTGGAGTCAAGCAAGCCCGGCTGAAGACGGCTGTAATGCCAGAAACCGGTCCTGGGAAGCTTGATTCCGGTCCAGGGAAGACATGGCTTGGCAGTTCGGGCTGGACTGTTCCCATGAGGCACAGGGTCAGACTGATTTGCATATGGCCATGTCTGAACAGTGGTGGCGGAGTGAGCTAAAGAACGGTGATGGATTTAACCCAGATCAGTTGACTGGGGGTGAGTGTTTGTATTGTCAACCCTCCGTCCATCACCACCTTTGTTTTCTTTTTTTTTTTTTAGATTCTACAGAAATGTCATCACATGAGCACTTGCACAAAGCTCTTGCCCAGTCATTTACCTTAGGGAAGCTTAGAAATCTATGTATAATATTTACCCTAAAACGTGTCAACAATAGACGATCAAAGTCACCCAACTATTAATACTAAATATGGCTGTGTCAATGGGGACAACTGAGTTAACTGGTGGGCTTGTACCATAGATTTTCTCATTTCAGTAGTCTCTCTACATTCGCCCAAAAAACTCATACAACTCTCTTTCAGAGATGTTCTTGAAACACTGCACGTTAAATGTGGCTTAGTGAAATATTCCAGATTTCCTAACTTTGAGAGGAATGTTTTCACATATTCTAGCCATCTCATTTGTTTGGCACCGTCCATCCCCAGCGCCTTTGTTAATATATCCTGATTAAAACCTGTTTCATCCGATGTCCAACTTTTATGCCAAAGGAGGACCAGTGGGATCTTAATCGTGTCCTCCAGATATGGAATTCCCAATTCCTGGTGGCAGATGTAATTTGAGGTACTATCGGGAAGGGAGAGGAGAATTTAAAGAATGTATTTTCCGTGATTTGTATTGTATGTATCTCTGCATAGCCCCATACTGCTGCTCCGTAGTTTGCTATTGCCACACATTTGGCCCTATAGGTGTGTAGAAAATTCCTCCGTAGGGCGTCTGCCTAGTTTACGGCTAAAGTTTGATTATGCCATTAGTGACTTGACAAACAGTAGGCGACTAATCTTCACTACCTCTGACCAAGAACCAGACCCATCAAATACAATTCCCAGATAAGAGAATGTTTTAGTACATTCTATAGGCCTGGAGTCCATAGTAATAGGTTGAATCCTATTATTTGCCCCTGCCCCACAATTCATAGTAAATGTTTTAGAGCAATTAATGGAGAGCCCAAGTTGCGTCATAAAATTATAAAATGAGTTCACAACCCTTTGGAGTGCAAGAGGAGTACGGGCCATTAAAACAGCGTCGTCTGCATATAAGAGTGCAGGGATTGGACGCTTCGCTACCATCGGTAAATCCCTGCACTGTTTAACTAAAATAGTTTCCAAAATGTTTATATACAGAGTGAAAAGGAATGGGGCAAGGACACAGCCTTGCCTCACACCTTTCCTTACATTTAAGTGACTAGTGCAGTCTCCACCCAGCCCATAGCGAATTTTGGCCTTTGCCCCTACATAGAGCTGCTTTAAAAAAGTAATTATTAAAACATCGTCCCCCAGACTGTCTAAAATTGACCACAGTTTATCATGAATGACGCAGTCAAAAGCTGCCATCAGGTCAACACAAATCATAAATAATCTTTCCTTGTTAGCCCTGGTGTATTTATCCAATATAATATGTAAATTAAGACCCTGTTCAACTGTACCCAAGCCCTTCTCGAACCCATATTGGAGATCACTTATCACGTTCTTTTCCTCTGCCCATGTCTGCATTCTGTCTAGTAAAATCCGCTCAATGATCTTAACTGTTGGATCCAACAGTGAGATCGGGCGATAGCAGCCCGGGTCTGCCCTATCTCCTTTTTTAAAAATGTGCACGATAATAGATTCGTACCATGTAGGTAAAAAATCACAGGCACTACATGCATTTAAAACCTGTGTTAAAATTGGTCCCCATAAAACTACATTTGATTTAAAAAGGTCTACAGGTATGCCATCAGGCCCTGGGCACTGTAAGTGCAGTGATGCCATTAAGAGTATATGGTGCTGGGAGGTCGTCATTATGAACTCCACAGCACCATAATGGCCACTGAAGTCTGACAAGTTTGGTATCAAACTTCTCAGCGCATTAAACCCACACTGATACCAGTGTGGGATTTAATGTAAAATGCTCCCCAAAGGGCATCTTAGAGATGCTCCCTGAAACCTAACCTAAAATCCACGTCTGGACTGAGTGGCTGCCCAGGCTGCCACACAGCAGACATGTTGCTGGACCCAGGGTGGAGAGCCCCTCGGTCTCCTGGGCCTGCAACAATGCACATCCTGTGCGAGGTGCTAGGTCTCCTCCCCCAGGATGGGCAGGGGAAAGCTTCAAAGGCATGCTGCCTTTGTGAGCTTCTCCAGGCCACTTGCTGTACTCAGTAACTGTCCCCACCAGATATAAATCCCCACTCTGGCAGGAAGACTGGCGGTAAACCCTATGTAAGGAAGGGGGGTGTGCCAGCCTGTGCCAACCCCTCCCCTCAGGGGGGAGAGGCGAGGTGAAGCACGACCCCGGGCTCCAGCCATCTTGAAGATGGGGATCCCTGCCCAATCACAGCTAGGCTCCTGCCCCCCTCCCACAGGAGAAGAGCAGGCTAGGGGGTGTACCCACCCCAGGACAGTGACCTATTGGTCCCTGCCCTACCTGAAACGCCCCTAAACTTAGTATTTAGGGGCACCCTAAACCTTCCTTCCTCAGATCCCGATAAGAATAAGAAGAAAGAAGATCAAGAAGAGGAGACCCGCCGTGCGGCTGCTCACAACAGGACGACACCAACTGACTTGGCCCCAGACCTACCGGCCTGTTGGTCCGGTAACTTGTTCCTGCTTAATCCTGGCGACTCCTGCGGACAGCAACCTTTGGACACCCGGAGGACCTGCCTGGACCCTCTTAAAGACTGGGATACCCATAAGCAGAGGCTCTGCTTCGTTAACCAACCCCTGGTACCAGCCAGGAAGCTCAAGACCTACCCACTCTGTACCCGCTGAGCCCGGCCCGTGCCCGAGTGATCCAAGACCACGAGGACGTCCCCCCGGCGACTGGGACCCAAAGTCCAGTGCCCAAAGACCCTCCTCGACGAACTAGGCGACGCCTGCAGCCTCAGAACCAGGGACCCCTCCAACCGCGACCAGCTGAGGGTAAGATTCCCTGTCACCCACAGACACCCCTGCACCCGGCGGCTCCCTGTGCCTCCCTTTTGGGTACCTACCTCTTCTCCAGGATCCCAACTTACCTTTCTAAGTGGTGATCACACCTGAAGAATCACCGTCCCCGAGTCTGCAGCCTTTGTTCCCTTTTTTACCTTTCCCATTGACTAACATTGAGCGCCTTGTGGTATATAAATAAATAATACCGGATCTAGTTTTGTCTGGATATAGCAATAACAGATAGCTCAATAAATAAGAGTCAAGATTCGAGGTAGTAGGAGTTTTTGCAGGTTTATTACAGCATAAAGGACAGGAGCGGGACAACCTGCATAGGAATAGGATGGCAGGGCCCAGCAGCTGCTGGGGCTGGATCTGGGATGAGCGCGCTAACATTTAATAACAATACACAATCATATATACTAAAACAGTTGCATTACAATACATACGATAGGCGGAGCAGTGGGTGTGATCAATAGCAGTCGCGAAAGATAAGGGTGAAAGTAGGTGTAACAGAGGCGTATACATAGACATGTGATGCAAACGTAACAGAATATGTCATGAATGGGGCGGAAACATGGAGGGGGCTACCTAAGGAGCCGGGACCTCTAACCTGATGGTGCGCGCAAACTAGCAATGACGTGTTACTAGGAGAAGCTGGGGGCTATGAACTCTGTGCTAGGAGCAGAGACTGAAGTCTGGAGAGTCAGGGCGACATGTACCTAAACAGTATCTAGTATCTGATGTTTTAGAGAACATGTTGATATAAACTAAGGATCAGAAGGGGAAAGGCTAACGGACTCTAAGACTGGAGCATGCATTATTCTACATGTAGTGCGTGATGAAGAATATTAAATGACCATTAAATGCAGTATTTCTCTTACATGGAGACGTAAAGGCTAGACAATGACGGAAACTATTGATGCGATTCAGTAGCTTTAGGAATGCAGAGAAGGAGGGCTGTACTGATAACTCGAATCATAACATACTCTTGGCAGACTCAGAGCAGAGCCAGGCTGAACCGGGCACTGCGAGGCAGGAAGTAAGTGAAGGGTCGAGGATACAGGTGGGGGCTGTATCGCTCCTCAGCGAGGCTTCAGGAGACAGGAGCTAAATCTGGTGTCCAGGCCCTTTTGAGGCCTAGAAACGGAGATTTTACAATGGAATAACGTGCACACTGAGAAACGTGGCAACGTAGCTTTACATAGGCCTGATATTCGTAGTATTCACGAGAACTGGAAACTGGCATACTAGAGGTGGACACAACTGTAATTGCGTCATTAATCGAACATAGGGAATACATATGCATATTAATCATGCACACATAACATATGATGGAGGACGCGTAGGGACACAGAACATGGCAAAATTTACTTTTCCACATTCCCTCCTTGTCACTACGTTTCCTTCAGGAAACATCAATATTCATGATACCATCTATCATTTCATACAGTATCATTTGCTCGTCTCGAATTTTCTGGGAACGGGTTTTAGAACGGGGCTTGGGACTAGGAATACAAGAGGTAGCACAAATGCCGCAAATCGCAGGGCCACATTGTATACAGAGGCAGCAGCTAAATATGATCGCTACTGCAATACCTAGAAAGGACAAGACTTTCCATCCCCAGGCGGAGATTATAGTCCAGAACCAACCGGACCATGTCCAGGTGCCTGGATTTTGGTGTAACAGATGGGCAATTTTATGGAGTCTGGTTATAGCTGAATAAACAGACGGCGCGTTATTTGGAATGAAAATGCAGCAACTAGATCCGATGACTCTACAGGCCCCGCCCCTATCGGCCAATATGACGTCAAGGACGAGACGATTCTGGAGCACGACAATTCTCATAAAGGATTGTTCTTCGGTTAAATTACTTAGAGCAGAAGTAGTCTCAATTACTACTGCTTCAAGGGTTCTGGTTAACCTACGTATCAGTTTACTATTCACAACTGTACCTAAATAAGGGAAGACACCTTTATTGATATCTATATATTGTTCTAGAGCAGTTTCAGTATAATCGACAATCGGGAGGTTTCTCTTGTGTCTTGTATGTACTAGGTGGGAATTCCTATGGTAGTCGGGTGGGGCTAGAAAAACAGGTGGCAGTAGGAAGGCAATGTAACAGGTTCCCTCCCAATCGAGGGGCAGACGAACATATGCGGTCTGACCACAAATAAAATAAGAATGACGTGAAGCTTTGAAAATGGATTTCCCACTGTCACTATACTTGACAATAGTAGTACAATCACTATGTCCTACGTGTGTAGAACCATTATTTCGGACACATAATTCACCTTTGACTGGTAGTACTGAAATAGTAGGTAAGTCTGGAGTAGTATCAGACTGAACATTCAGGACCATGAAATTCGAAGAATAATTACCTAAATTATACACTTCATTTTCTAGATCTAACCCGGTTCTGTGGGGGAGACCTTGCTTGTCTGGAAAACATGTACTGTTAAGAAAAGACATATCTGTTGAGGATGACGTTAACGTGGACCATGCTCCACACGAACCATTATGTGAAAAAGGATAAGGAAAGAGTGGCAGAACTCCCTTCGGTGTCTGAAAAGGGGGGAGTCGACCACACACCCAACAATTAGTGGCATTGCTGGTCTGGTGTGAATAATGTAACATGCGGATGAAAGAATTATTTCGCATAGCGAGGCGGTAAGAGAGTTCATGAGGAGGCAGATCACTAAACGTGTGCTCTACTGTAACATTAGAAGACGTATTTACATGAGAAACTGGAAAATACAGGTAAAATGCATAACTGGTGCAGGAAATCATAATGCTGAGAAATAATATGAAACATAGAAAAACGATACATCGGATTGAGTTTTGACTAACTCTCTCACTATGGGGGTCTATTTTATACATGTCAGAAACAGTCTAACCGTTTCACCTAGGGGAGGACTTAGACAATCAAACTGGCTGACTTATTTTACTAGACCGGAGTTTCAACTTATACTCCTGCTGGGAAGTTTTCTCTAACAGGGAGGGTGCAGTATCATTGTTCTTTGCGGGACAGTCCTTAAGAATAGTACTTTGGTAATCCTTCAAATCCTGGGAAATGTTCTTTGAGACCGGTTTCAGTCCATAAAACTTCTTTATATGTGAAAGATGCACCCAGCCTTTGCGTCCCTCCAACTTCACGGCTGTACGGGTGGCGAGGAGGACCTGTCGGGGCTCCTTCCAGCGTGGCTCCAGCGGACTTGAGAGGTCAAAATTTCGCACCAGGACCATGGATCCTGGAACGATTTCATGCGGTGCCACCTCGGTATTGTCTGGAAATGCGGCGGCAACCTGTGAACGACAAGAGTTGAGGGCAGACATCAAGGAAGCTAGGTAATCTGTCAGCATATTACTTGAAACATCGGTAATACTTCCGGGTCTGGGTGTACCCCACATGTTAGGGGGGCGGCCGAAAACGACCTCATACGGGGACAGACCTGATCTGGAATGTGCGACCATGCGCATATAGAACAAAGCGACTGGCAGAGCTACTAGCCAGTCCACACCTTTCTCTTTACATACTTTGGCGATGCGGATTTTCAGAGTCTGGTTATGTCTCTCTACGAGACCTGCTGCTTCAGGGTGGCGTACACAATGGAACTTCCACTGGTACCCTAACAAAAGGGAAACATGCTTCATTAACTCTGAGGAGAATGGCTGGCCGTTATCAGAATATACGACCCTAGGGAGTCCATAACGGGGGAAGAACTCACGAACCAACTGCTTGGCAGTGGTCGCGGCTGTGTAATCTGGGACTGGATATGCTTCTGTCCACCTGGACAAAGCGCATACAACTACAAGGACATACTTGAAACCTCGACATCGTTCCATCTGAATATAATCCATCTGGAGGACTTCAAAAGGGTGGTCAGGAGGTTGGAATCCACCTTGTTCCACCGGGACACTTTTACCTGGATTAAACTGACAACATATCATACAGGTACGGACTTTCTGCTTGGCTGCAGCTCGTAAATGCTTGTTGAACCAAATGTTCTGGATACTGTCTAACATAGCTTTTTCTCCTAAATGTGCTGGACTATGTGCGGTATTGATAATGACTTGAACCATAGAGTCGGGGAGAAACCAAGTGGCTTTTCCTTTCGTTAACCATCCCTGATCTGTCTGGACCCCTCCTTGTTCGGACCATTTCTTGATTTCTTCGGGAGTAGCATGTAACTGTATATCTATGACATCTTGAGTAGGGTCCTTAACTGTCATACATGTAGTCGGATCTGGAGTGTGTGTCATGTTAACTGGAATGTCTGGAGTCTGTGCTGTAAGCTTGGCTGTGCGATCTGCTAGATCGTTACCCTGGAAATAATGTCAGTAACTTTCGTGTGTGCCTTGCATTTCATGATAGCAATGGATGTCGGTAAATGTATTGCGTCTAACAGAGCTTGAATAAGGAGACCATGCTGAATCTTGGTTCCATGAGAAGTCATGAAACCTCTCTCCTGCCAGAGCACTCCAAAGTCGTGTACGACTCCAAATGCGTAACGTGAGTCTGTGTAAACATTAACTTTCCGGTTCTTAGCGTGTATGCAGGCTTGTGTCAGAGCAACTAGCTCTGCTGCTTGAGCGGACAGGGTGTCAATACGGTGTGTTTCAATAACTTCGGTGTCGGTGGTCACTGCATACGCGGCGACTAGTTCTCCTGTACTTGTTCTCATACATGAACCATCCACATAAAGTGTCAGGTCGGGATCTGGTAACGGAATACCTGTCAGATCTTGTCTTGGCTTTGTCGTAATATTAACTACTTCCACACAGTCGTGTGTGTCCGGACTTAAAGTAACTGATGGTAACAGTGTAGCAGGGTTCAGGATGTTGCAGCGTCTGATTTCTATGTGTGGCTGGAACAGTGTCAATTCATAACCTGTTAAACGTGCAATTGTCAAGTGCTGAGTCTGTGTTCGGTTTAAAAGAACTTCCACGGAGTCTGATAGCTAGTGCTGTGGCTGCAACTGACTTGAGGCACGCAGGGAGAGCCTGGGCTACAGGATCTAATGTGCTCGAAAAATAAGCACAAGGCTTGTATTGTCCTGCTTGATCTTGTGTGAGAACAGATAATGCTGTACCTTCGCGTTCTGTGACGAAAAGTGTAAAAGGCTTACTGTAGTTTGGTGTAGCTAGAACTGGAGCTTGACATAGGGCTTTCTTTAACTCATTGAAACTGAGTGTATGTTCAGATGTCCAAGGGAGGACAGTCGATACGGCTGCCTCCTGTGTCGTTAACTGTATCAGTGGCTTGGCTAGAAATGCATACTGAGGAATCCATTGTCGGCAGTAAGAAGTGAGGCCGATAAAAGCACGTACCTCCTTCTGGGTCTTGGGCTGAGGAAGACTCGCTATTAACTGGATACGGTCAGGTGTCAACTGCCTACCCCTCTTGGACAGTAAGTGTCCTAAGTAGACCACTTGCTGGACACAGAATTGAAGCTTCGAAGGGGACACCTTGTGCCCCATCTCGGCTAGGAAATACAAGACTGTAAGGGATGCTTGCTCGCAAGCACATTCAGAACGGGCTGTGATCAGTAGATCATCGACATACTGGAGCAGGGCAGTGTCAGTTGGCATGTGAATGTTGTCTAGTTGTCTCTTAAGTGCTCGACTGTAAATACTAGGACTTTCTGTGAAACCTTGAGGAGCTCGTGTGAACATATAGCTCCTTCCATTTAAACAAAATCCGAAAAGGAACTGGCTGTCTGGATGAATGGGGACACTAAAAAATGCATTCTTGAGGTCTATGACTGTAAAAAATGAGGCTTCTGAATCAATGGCTGTCAATAGGGAAGAGATATCTGGGACAACTGGGTACTGGGGAATAATACATTTATTAAGCTCTCGTAGGTCAATCACTAATCGATATACTGGGGGTGCATTTGGATCAGTACGTTTCATGACTGGAATGATCGGAGAATTGCATACATTGGAGTCAGTTTCTACAACCACTCCTTGAGCGATGAGCTCGTCAATAATTTTGGATAAGGCTGCTACAGCCTCCAGTGGCAATCTATACTGTCTGATTCGTGGTAACACTACACCTGGCTTGAGAGTCACACGATGGGGTGTGATTTGCATATAACCAACATCAGTTGGACCTTGCGCCCATAGATGCTGCGGAACATTGGACAATCTGGGATCAAAATCTCGTAATACATAGTGACCCTTAAAGTCACGCAGGAACAATCGTATTCCCTCTGGGGAACAGCATATAACTGCACCTAACTCTTTCAGTGTTTTAATACCTAATAGATTCTCTGGACTTGACTTAGTAAGTAACAGATCAGTAGTACGGGACAATGGACCTACTTCTAGAGTAACTGGCTTTGATATTTCATTTACAATGGGTTTTCCTGAAAATCCAAGGGAAACATTTCTTGAGCCTGAGAGCGGAGCCCCTGGAACTTCGGCGTGGCTAATTGTGGTCCTACTTGCCCCTGTATCAATCAAAAACTTTCTGTCTTTCCCTAATACTTGACTGTGAACATAGGGACCTTCTTGATCTACAGGTATCTCGATGAGAGGCAAGCCTACCTCCCTCTCTAGGCTGTTTCATGAATATGGCTGATACTCTGGATACTCAGACTGTGCATACTGGTACATCTGCTGTGTAACATGCTGTGTTGCAGCGATGGGCTGCGGTGCTGTAACTGTCTGTGGTGCATTCTGTGGCTGAGGAATCTGTGAAACTTGTTCTTGTCTAGGCGGACGTGGTCTTTCTTTAGTCTTACCAGTAGCTATGTTGTGTTTCAGAACTGCACACTCGTTTATAAAATGACCTGGCTGTTTACAATAATTGCAGTTCCCTTTAACGGGAGCTGCAGGATGACTGGCTTGATTCGGACCCCTCTTCTGACTGTCTTGAGGAACAGATTGTGCAACTAGTACTTTCATTTTCGTGTCTTTCATACGTTTTCTCTCGTGTTCTTGCTCTTCTCTGATTCTATTCTGGTGGTATTGGAGCATCTGTAACATCTGGGACGGGGTATTAGCTTGCCAGGTACTTTCGACTTTCAAAACTCGATTCTTAATTTGTGGACTTGAATTCTCGACTAATTTAGTAACAAAAAGGTGAGGGTATGACTCACTACTTGTCTTGAGGCCACTGTTGATGCTAAAACATTTCTCAAATCTAGAATAAAAATCACTAATGTCTTCGTCTTGTTTCTGTTTACAGGCTGAGATTGCATCCCAGTCTTCCTTTTTCGTTGTTAACAATCTGGGTAAAACTTGAATCAATAATTCAGGTAATTCTTTACATTTCGCTCCAAGACCGGTACCTGGTACTCGTGCCTTATCTTCAGCTTCTAGAACTGCCCAATCGATCTTTTTCTCTCCCACCTCCCATTCTTTTTCCTTGAGCTTTTCATACACCCCTGCGGGCAGCAGAACCTTTAACATTTTAATTATATCTGGATACGTGTATTCTCCCATACGGAGCATGTCTTTTAATTCTCGATGGAACCCTGCTGGATCTTTATCGTGACGGGGAATTAATTTTTTCATCTCTAAGAGTTCCATCTTTGTGATCGGGGTGTAAACAAACACTCGTTCTAGTTCGCCACCCGTTCCTCTAACTGGGTGGACTTCTCGTAACGGATTCTGTCTCTCCATGTAAAATGGTTTACTTTCTGGGGGTGAGACATGAACAAAATGCGGGTTCAAAAACGTTCTATATTTGTGACGCTGTTCTAGAATGACACTAATTAAATCGGTACCTAAACCTTTCCATCTATACTGGAGTAACTCGTTCAGGACATCGTGTAACGGACCTGGATCAGAGTGCTGACCCTCATACAATGTAATGAGGTGCTGAATCATATACATACCCGCCAGTCGTTGCTCGGCTGGGGGCATTTTCAGAAACATTTGTGCCACTATTTCGTCTGGAAAAGTGGTAGAATCAGTAGTCCATCGGACTGCTGATCGGGCTAGTTCTTGTTCATGCATAGTACTTAACTCACTGTAACCGATTCGTGATTTCAGAATGTGATCGGTAGCTTGAAACACTTGTTCTAGAGAACCTTGTTCTGGTGCTGGATGATGGAAAGTTGACTTGTGTTCTAGGCGTAAATGGCGATCTGGAAATCTAGATTTTCCTACATACGCTATTCTGGCGGGATCCTCGTCGTCTACCTCTTCAGTATCAGAGTTACTTTCTTTCTCGCTTACTTGTGTTGCTTTACGCTGTTCGTGTAACTTTATTATTTCTTTACGGATTTTCTTGTACATACTTTCCATAGCACTGATGGTCCTGTGCTTACCCTCGGCTATATTATCACTCCACTTTGTCAGGGTTCTCATTTCGGCTTGATCTTTGGACGGGTAATCTTGTTCTCTTATTAAACAATTAATCAAAAACTTTAGTATCATGAGCTGGATCTCGGCTTTCCTTTGAGACATGACTTCGCCAATGCTTTCTGGATCATCCCCTGTACGGATGAAACGATATATTCTGTCTAGATCTTCTTTCATATTCGGTAGGGTGACTAGATACTCGGCCACCTTTCTTACACGTAATGAATATAAAACCATATTATCCTCGCCTGGGACTGGATCATAGCCGCATTCATTAAGGGCTTTTCTTATTTCTGCTACAGACTGATGTCTGGGCGTACGCTGTGACGCTTGTGCATGTAATTCGGCTGACGTTAAACGCTTATGTGGCGGCGGGGTCTGAGGAGGGCCTCCTCCTGCGGCCCCTAAACTAGAATCGTCGACTGATCCTCTTCGTACTAGTGTGGCAGGAAATTGAAATGCGGGCTGAACTGGTATGGCGGGCTGGACCTGGGGGACCGTAGCAGGTACTGCAAGGGGTACCCCGGTGTCTGGAGAAACGGGGAGTGCCTGATTTACAGGGACTGGCGGAGCGCGAACAGGATTTGCATATTCTGGGACTGTGTCGTCCAAATAGGACGAAATGAAAATATCAGCTGCGGTCTGTTTGTGACGTAGCTTGGTCGGAACTAATGGTGGCGGAAAGTTACTGGATGCCTCCGGGGTCGCTTTTGGCAGGCCCTCGGCAAGAAGAGGATACATACCCTTAATAAGAGCATGCCTCTGTCTGTCTGACTGTTCGGTTTTAACTCGTTCACCAATCTCGATTAATTCCCTTTCTTGGGCTCGTTCCAAGGATTCTCTACTTAATTCTGACTTTCTGATTTCTTTTTCGGTTCTTTTATGCGATTCTTTGCGCCATAACTCGATGGCATCTTTCTGTGACTGTCTGGCTTTCTTTTTCCATAATGCTTCTTCTACTCTCATGATGCACTCGGCATCCCATGTGCCTGACACAGGCCATCTATACTTTTCCTCTAACTGTTTGGTATACTCTACCCATAAATCTAGATACAATATGGCGCTTATGCCATGCTTCTGATACATAAAATGACCTGGACTGTCCCTAGGCGGGACAGGAACTGCTGCTTCCAGCAGACCTTTTCTAGTTTTTAACTGACGCAGTTTTGAAAAGAGCGGCATGACTGAACTATAATCTGGACACAATACGATACACAATAAACACGATAACTACTTCACACTCATTCCACGACATCAAGATACATGAAGAACATTCAGAATAACAGTTCGAACAGAATACTACCTGGAATACGGAAAACAGAATACATGAATTTTCTCGAGAACAGAACTGACTAGAACAGAAACTAGATGCACTGCTGAAACAGTACGAAACTTACCGGTCTCATAAAGAGACACGTCAGGACCCGCATCCACCGAAGTGGACACTTCGTTTGTGGGTCTGTGTACCACCAACCCACGGACCAGAGTCAATTAAATTGACCCTGTCTAGATACTACCCCAGTAACGGTACTCACCGGGCAGCAAGAACGGAAGGCCTCGGACTGGACTGGACTGCTACGACGACGGACGACGAACTTCGGACTTCAGTTACGGGTGGACCTCCGGATACCTCGGACCTTGGACTCTCGGCTTGGGCTCTGGTCGGGACTCGCCGCGTTCCTCCACCGCCTCGTCTGGATGCTGGACCGCCTCCTCCGTCTCCTCCGTGGGCCTGAGGGATACTTGAAGCAGAAATATCTGCACGTGCACGGTATGGTTCCGTCACGGCTGCAGAGGGTCAGGGGGCCGGCGTGGCTTCACCGGCGCGTGGGGAAAGGGCAAGTCCCTGTTCGGGCGCCATTATGTGGTATATAAATAAATAATACCGGATCTAGTTTTGTCTGGATATAGCAATAACAGATAGCTCAATAAATAAGAGTCAAGATTCGAGGTAGTAGGAGTTTTTGCAGGTTTATTACAGCATAAAGGACAGGAGCGGGACAACCTGCATAGGAATAGGATGGCAGGGCCCAGCAGCTGCTGGGGCTGGATCTGGGATGAGCGCGCTAACATTTAATAACAATACACAATCATATATACTAAAACAGTTGCATTACAATACATACGATAGGCGGAGCAGTGGGTGTGATCAATAGCAGTCGCGAAAGATAAGGGTGAAAGTAGGTGTAACAGAGGCGTATACATAGACATGTGATGCAAACGTAACAGAATATGTCATGAATGGGGCGGAAACATGGAGGGGGCTACCTAAGGAGCCGGGACCTCTAACCTGATGGTGCGCGCAAACTAGCAATGACGTGTTACTAGGAGAAGCTGGGGGCTATGAACTCTGTGCTAGGAGCAGAGACTGAAGTCTGGAGAGTCAGGGCGACATGTACCTAAACAGTATCTAGTATCTGATGTTTTAGAGAACATATTGATATAAACTAAGGATCAGAAGGGGAAAGGCTAACGGACTCTAAGACTGGAGCATGCATTATTCTACATGTAGTGCGTGATGAAGAATATTAAATGACCATTAAATGCAGTATTTCTCTTACATGGAGACGTAAAGGCTAGACAATGACGGAAACTATTGATGCGATTCAGTAGCTTTAGGAATGCAGAGAAGGAGGGCTGTACTGATAACTCGAATCATAACATACTCTTGGCAGACTCAGAGGCAGAGCCAGGCTGAACCGGGCACTGCGAGGCAGGAAGTAAGTGAAGGGTCGAGGATACAGGTGGGGGCTGTATCGCTCCTCAGCGAGGCTTCAGGAGGCAGGAGCTGAATCTGGTGTCCAGGCCCTTTTGAGGCCTAGAAACTGAGATTTTACAATGGAATAACGTGCACACTGAGAAACGTGGCAACGTAGCTTTACATAGGCCTGATATTCGTAGTATTCACGAGAACTGGAAACTGGCATACTAGAGGTGGACACAACTGTAATTGCGTCATTAATCGAACATAGGGAATACATATGCATATTAATCATGCACACATAACATATGATGGAGGACGCGTAGGGACACAGAACATGGCAAAATTTACTTTTCCACAGCCTGACGGCTCAAAAGCACCCTGCACCCAAACGCCAGAGTGCCTCTGGCCGTGCAACCTTTGCCCTATCCTACTTCCCCATTTGCCTTGAGCCAGTGACCAGGAGCCCAGCTCCCACAGCCGCTTGGCCTGCTAGCCAGCATCCACCAACCGAAGGCCCCCAGCCCCTCATTGGTTAACATTTGGCCTAACTACCTCTGCACCCAGCTGCCCCTGTGCCGCTGAGGCTGAACCAACTGTACCTACCTGACTCTGGGCGACCCCTGAGTCCATGCCCCGGAACCTTAACTTTGCTAGTCGAGTATTCACCTAGAAACCGGTAACTCACTTACCTTGGATAACATTGACTGGTTTGACTCGAAAAATGTTCTGAGTGTGAAGTTTGGAAAACTTAAAACATTCCTATAAAATCAGACGAATTCCGAAGTACTCACCTGTGATCAGGAGAGAAGCCAGTGCTGTACCTTGTAGCCCAATACTGAACCGCAAAAGTAATCCGAACCGGGTTTACTAGTAACCTGAATTTTCTCTATAGGAATCTATTGTCTGCTTTTCTATGAAATTTCTCCTGTCTAATTTTCAAAACTTGAAATATTCTTAAATTCATACTGACTACTGAAACGTAATTACTTACCTGTCTTAAGTAGAGATCCCAGTGCTGGAACTAGGAGCCCAGTACTGGATTACAAAAGTAACGAGAACACACTTTACCTGTAACCTGAATTTTCTCCCATTGGGTAACATTGCCAGATGTTCATTGAAACGTTTCTAAGTGTGAACTTTTGAAATACCTTTTTATTCCTTAAAAATCATTGCAATAACCAAAACGTTTTTACTAAACTGTTTCCAGCTTAGACCCCAGGACTGAAACTAGGATCCAGTCCTGGACTTACAAAAGTAATCTACAAAGTAATCCACTGTAATTGTGTAGAAAAAAACATTGAGCTCAATGCTAAATTGTGTGTAGAATTGTGTTGCCTATTGCAACCCCTGTACCTATTGTGTTTACAAAGTCATTGCCTTTCTGCAAAGCAATAACCTGAGATTATTCATCACTGAGAAAAGTGTATTTTTATACCTGTTGGTTCTGAAAATAAAACATAAATATCTTTTGATATAAAAACCATTGGCCTGGAGTTCAGTCCTTGAGTGTGCGAAACCTTTTGCTTACTGAGTGTGCACAACAAATGCTTTACACTGTCCTCTGGTACTGCCTTACTGCTTGACCAAGCTACCACTTTTGAGAGTAAGGTCAGTCCTGACTTTAACCTGTTATACCTCTGGGGTTGGTGGACTCTATACACGCTGTACCTTAGGTTGGTCCAGTGCACTACACATCACACACAGTTTACTCGGTCCTGATGAAACACTACAGATCTTTATGACCACATAGGCGCGAAACATTGAGGCCTCATAGTTACCGGCGGCACATTACTCCTACAGGGGTAACTTCTAACCTACGGGTTTTTTATTCTGACAAGGGTACCACCACATTAAAAGCATTTCTTCTGGCAACCCTCAGTCAGTCTTATTTCTCTCAATGCACTTTGTCACCTTCCACATAGGACTCACCCCACACACCCATATGCACCAAACGGCAGCTCTCAAAAGATCTCCACTAAAGTGACCCTTCGGGGGACCCGTAGGGCATGGCAGCACCGGCCCGACTAGGAGCAATTGGCCGATGATGAAGCATGACATCCTTTGGTGTGTGTGAGGGCTACAAGAGGCAAGACTTGTTCTTCCCTTTCTTTTCAGTGAGTCCTAGACCTAGGATACCTCTCTTATTTTCCTTTCCCTCTAGTGAGGCAGTGACGTTTTGCACTACTCACCTAGGAAGTGTCCCCCTTTCGCCCACCCTCCACCTGTTTTGTTGACATCATGTGTAGCTTGGGGCACTGGACACTGGACCATTAACTAGCTTCTGTTCCTCCCCCTCTTTTTTAGGTCTTGCCTAAGCAGCGCGCATGCGCTGCATAGGAGACCTTTAGCCGTCATGCAGCTCTTTTACAAAGCACATATTCGTGCTTGTGGCAGCATACGCCTTGCAGGAGTACACAGCGACGCGCCACAAGCATGAGTATGTGCTTTGGAAAAGAGCAGACTGCTCTCCTCGAAAGACCTCGATAGGCTCACCTTGCATCACTCCGGGGCTTTTGATTGCATGGGCTCATGTTCTAGTCTTCTCCCTCTGCACCTCTCTTGCAGGATTCCTCCCTCAGGGTTCTGTTCGTGCTGCAGAGATTTTAAGGCATTTTCCTATCGTGACAGTTTTTATTTAAACTTTTGTAAAAGTACAGATCGCTTGATTCTGCATTTATTAGAGGTGACCTCTCCCCCAAAAAAGTATGTGTGGAACTCTCCCTGCGATGTTAATCGCTGCAACATTCCCTCTCAATAACACAAAATGCACCCACAACTCTACAAAAAAACATTACTGGGTCATAACATTCTAGTCAGAAAAACACAGTCCCAATAGAAAGCGAAATAACTGAGACTGCACGAAGGGTTTAATCATCTGCTGAAATCTTCTACCCATACACTGCTCAGAAAACGAATACTGTTGAGTTATAACGCTTAGCATCCAATAAAATAGTACTTCACATATTGCAACTTTATCGCCCATCCCGTAACAATGAATCATTCTCAGTGTTTGGTCTAGCCCTGGACTCGTACATTTTCCTCAAGGGGAGAGGGGGTTGCATACCTAGCCGCTTGTTAAAATGTTTGCCATCTCCTGCTAAAGTCGATGTGCTTTCAGGGCTTCTCTATTACTTCCGACCCCTCAAACCCGTTTCTTCCAACTCCTCTGGCTTTGTCCTTGCTATAAAGTTCCTCTCCCACAAATAGCGGTGGCTGGCCGCCTCATAGCCATAAACGTTGCTCCTTAGTCTACGACTTCTGTTTGTTAGCTGTTTCTCCCAATTCCTCCTTTCTTGCACATGTCACATATATCCCATGATAAAGCAAGCAAAAGCCGGATGTCTGCCTGCTTTTTTACTATCGTCTATTTTAAAGCTCTCGTCATCTTATTCCTCCTCTTCCTTCTGTTCTTGCATTTGTTAGTTGTTTGGTTAGTTCGTAATTTATTTGCATGTCTCCATTTTTTGTCGTTCATTGACTTTCTACCAACGTTGTTTGTTTTCAAAATCTTCTGCTTCTTCTTTGGGTTAGTAAATTGATTTTATTTGTCCTACATTCACCATCATCTAGCTAACGTGTGTCGTTTAAAATTGTCTGCTCACCTCTGTTCTAACCTCCACATCCTCTTTTAATGCTTTAATACTTCACATTTTGACACTTTCTTTTTGTTTTAATTTCGAAAGCTAGCAGGGATTGCACTCTAAAAGTATTTGTATACAGTAAAAAACAAGCATTGGCATAGTCAATAGGTCTCGCCTTTGGGACCTGCTGCATAACTAAATACTTATAAGGTCCCAAAGGCGAGACCTATTGGCTGTGCCAATGCTTGTTTGACATTCTATTTAATTCTATGTAATGTACGTTCATGTCACTGTAGGTTTTGTGTGCAGCCCTTCGGTTGTGCATTTAATGGGTGTTTTATAGCGTTGTGTATATAATTATAATAACCTGTGTGATTTGTGTGCTCTAAGTTCCTCTCTTGGTTACTTGTGCTAGGAGGATCAGGGCAGTGAGGACGAAGAGCTAGAAGAGAGCGAAATCTTAACTGGAGCAGGTAGCATAAGGGATGAGCAATATGATGACAATGCGGATGGAGAGGAGGATGAGCTGCTTCAGAAGTACAAGCAGCAGAGATCGGAGGAGATGTTTCCTGACGAGGTAGACTCTCCACGGGACCAGCTTGTTCGAGTTCGGTAAGGAAAATTGAGCGGCAAAAGCTGGGCAGAGAAATTGAGGACATTAGAGAGGGAGGGAAAATGGCTGGTTAAAGTACCGCAGGAGGTCTAGATGAGAACAGGAGGGGCAAATAGCTGGTACATATCCTGTAAGTATTCATGCATGCTAAGACAACTAGTGTTTCATATATTCGGTGTCCAGGCTGTGTATGTGGAATGTGCACCAACGCTTACACCAGCTAACACAGCTAAGTTTTTGCCTTTATATCACAATGCAGCCTTCTTGGAAATCCATAAAAGTAAGGGGAATTGGTGTAGGTTGAAAAATGTGTCAGTGATGACCTATATCGAGTGCATGCTCCTATTGAAATGCCTAATGGCTTGCAGAGGTAACCCGATTACTGCTAAGAGATTTCTGAAGATTTTAATGTGTTTTAAAAAAATATGTATTTGTACCTTGGAGTAACCTGCTCAAGCTATGATAGCGGAAAGTTACCCATTGCCTTACTGTGTTATTCAGTTGAAGCAGCCGTTTTTCTGCTATGTTTTTTCGAAGACTCGCTGGTTCTTCATTTTCCACAATGCAAAATAATAGTATTTTTACCTGTATTATCAATTTAGAGTGTCTTGACTCTCTTTTTTTGTGTTCTATACCTGCAGTTTTCTGCATTTGCAGTTCCGACTTCGGTTTTTGTGTGTACAGTTGCAGGACTATCCTGCACACTGTGAATCTGTGGGAATAACTGCATGTAAATTTCATCAAATTTGCAAGAGGTATTTTTTGTATCAAAAAAGACATTTCTAAAGCTATGGGTTTTTGTTGAAAAAGGTGATGAATGACCATTTGAAGACATATCTTTTAGAAAAAATGTTACCCCTAGCATTTTTATTTTATTTTCTAAAAATAAGGCTCGCAGATGCAGGCGAATTTTCCACCAAACATTTTTTTTTTTTAATGCTTCTCAGATTGTAATTTGACATAAAGTAGACAACTTTAAGAAGTGCACACATTATTAACTTTGGCGGATACAATACTACAGATAAAATAACCCCTGCAAACAGCCGTTAGTTGTGGGTCTTACCATAAGCTTTTTCTCTTAAATAATTTTGTTGTTTGCCCTTCGATTTCACCCGTATGCAATTATGTTACTGGCAGGATTTTGGTCTCCTAGACATTCAGCTGTAGGTGATTCACGTGTCTGAACATTGCTTTGTTTTATCTCTTTTGAAGGTACCAGAAGTATCGGGGACTGAAAAGTTTCCGGACCTCCCCATGGGACCCGAAGGAAAACCTCCCCAGAGATTATGCACGTATTTTCCAGTTTCATGACTTTTCCAGAACTAGGAAACGCATTTTCCAAGAGATTCGGGCAGATGAGGCACAAGGAGCGATGGTAAAAATGCTGTAGAATTAGGGATTAGTTTATCATTCCAGGCCCAGGCCACCTAATGTGTGTTTAGACATTTGTTCAGGAGAACTAGTTCATATCTTATTTTAAACTTTTACCCTTCTTCATTCAATCAGGTGGGCTGGTACGTGACTATTCACATCAACAGAGTCCCTAAGTCTGTGATTGAGAGTTACCTGAATGGAGGACCACTTATCCTATCTTCTCTGCTGCCTCATGAACAGAAGGTGAGATGTACACAGGCTTGGAGATTTTTTATAACCTTCCTTGTGATCCATGTCTGCTACTAGGAAAAGGTTAATTGCTTGTAAACAAATGTTCGAGGCATATGAGCTGTAGATCATATGCGTTAGCATAGATCGCCATCTGGTGTTGGGCCCGGATGTTTACACTTTGTTTTTCTTCGGAGAAGTTTTTGTAGTCACAAGGTAGGTGAATCCTCCCTTGAGTGATAGTGCGCACGGGTATCGACTCCATCTCCCAGATTGTTTTTTTTTTTTTCAGCCATCGGGTTTGGGTGAATATTGCTGTGCTTCATTATCTTTTTCGAACCCCTTCAACGCGCATTCCTCTACCCTCAAAGGTATTGTCTTTCGATCGCGGTTTCCCATTCAATGCGCATCATAGAATTTGTAAAAACCTTTGATCAGGAACCGTTGGGCCTACCCGTGCCAACCACGCCAGCAGTCGATGGAACAGACTCAATTTAAACTATTTCCCGGGTGTCGTGCTAAGTTCCCATGCACCGACCTGCACAAGGTCTGCAACCTGTACTTATTCCTCCGACATGGAGGAAGACCTAAACATCACCCCGGGTCAACACACCGTAAGTACAAATCCCCATGTGACCACGCACCCCAAAAAACCTAAGGCTCCTGCATCACCCCCGCTCTCGGGTCGATGCTGGCAAAAAGTTTCTAATGCCCCGCCTTCTGGCCCGTCTACAAAACCTAAGGACAAGCTTTCTGACTCGGGCTCGAGCCAGCCCCATTCCGGTACCGAAACACCACCTTCAGCACCGAAACATAAGCTGCCTCATGTGCCACTCCCTACATCGCCCGGCACAAAAGGCACCTTCGGCACTGGAGGCCTCAGAGCCAAAAAAAGCTTCGGAGTTGAAATCGTCCACAGCAAAATCCTCGGCACCTAAAAGCTCGGATCCGTCTACTTCCGCACCGAAACACTCTGAGCCAAAACATCCTGCTCCGAAAGATTCAGGTTCTAAACACAAAAGTAAGCATTCGAACTCAGAACATTCGGCACACAAAGACCCTCATAAATCTTCCACGCCAAAACCCATTCCTAAGGGCAAAGACACTACTTCCAAGGAACTTCCAACCGAAGACCCAGTTTTGGACCCAAAACAGAAAAGACTTAGTATCGATCCAAATACTGGACACCTTACAGCCACTCTTCAGAAGCTGTATCTCTCAGTGGACTGTCCTATTCCTATGCAAAAGAAGGATGAAGGTACTAACCCTTCCCCTCCTTACATACCTCCTTCTCCACCACCTAACCCACATCTACTAATCACACCATCCAATTCACCCCCCTCCCCCGCCCCCCTCACTCCCCCCCATGTTCACCCCTGAACCACAGGATGATGATTATGGATCAGGACATACCACAAGACATTCCACATGATACTGATCCATCGGAAGATCCCAATAATGACCCGGATCACAATAATGACACTGGCCTGTATCCCTCTAGATCTCCCTACCTGATGACAATATAGGCTTTGTACAGCTTATTAACAGGACTGCTCAATACCACGGGATGGAGCTACACTCAGACCCTCTAGAAGAGGATTTTCTTGTGAAGACATTCACACATTCACAGAAGTCCACTAATATTTTATCCATGCTCAAGGGCATGATAAAACACGTAAAATAGGTCTTTATGGACCCAATCCGAGCCAGAATGTTGACCCCCCTAGAGTGGATAAAAAGTACAAGCCCCCTCCTACAGACCCTGCGTATATTAGGGGACAGTTGCCCTTAGACTCTCTTGTTGTATCTCGCGCCAGCAAAAGAGCTAGTTCCCAAACAGGCAACACCACTCCTCCTGATAAGCTGAGTTAATGGATGCATCAGGCAAACGAGTGGCCTCACAGGCTGCTAACCATTGGCGAATCGCCATTGCTCAGGCCCTGTTTGCATGATACGACAGAGCTCATTATGATGAGTTAGAAAAACTCATCCAACACTTGCTTGTTGAGTACAAGACAAAGGCTAACAACCTCATTCAAGAAGGGAAGCTTATCACCAATACTTCCATAAAATGTGCACTGGATGCAGCAGACACAGCATCTCGTACCATCAACACCAGCATGCTATTAGGCAGGCACGCTTGGGTTCGAATCTCCGGATTCAAGCAGGATGTCCAATCGCACATACTCAATCAGCCATTTGATAAAGAGCATCTATTTGGGCTAACAGTCGACACTTCACTTGAAATGATGAAAAAGGACACAAACTGCTAAATCCATGGGGGCCTTGCAATTACCTTCCAGCAGGGGTTCCTTTTGCCGCTCCTTTTATAGAGGTGTCTCAAAAACAGTGTCGTCAGAGACTCCCTCCTCCTCCTCCTCTTATAAAAACAACCAATCCACCTCCTCCAGAGGTTATTTTCGAGGAGGCTACAGGGGAAATAATAGGGGAACGAGGCAGAGGTAATTCCACCCACACTTCCCCTCCCAATAAACAGTGACTTTCCTACACTAACCCCGATGACTTAACACCGGTCGGGGGACGTCTCTCACAGTTCCAACCTGTCTGGAATTCAATCACCACAGACAAGTGGGTAATACATTATATCCAACATGGTTATTGTCTGGAACTTATCAGCACTCCACCAACAATCCTTCCGAGACAGCGTACAATATCATCAGAACATCTCACCCTGTTAAAACATGAGGTTCTCTCTCTGTTGCACAAACCTGCAATAGAACTGGTCCCATTACATCATCAAGGAACGGGAGTGTACTCCCTATACTTTTTGATACCAACTAAGGAAGGCTCCCACAGGCCCATATTGGACCTAAGACAACTAAACCTCTACATTCAGTCGGACCACTTCCATATCGTCACCCTTCAGCAGGTGCTCCCATTACTTCAACAAGGTGACTTTTCTTTCCACCCTAGACTTAGAGGACGCCTACTTTCATATTCCCATTCACCCCTCTCACAGGAAATATCTCTGGTTCGAGGTGGACGGACAACATTACCAATTCAAAGTCCTCCCATTCGGGGTAACTACAGCACCAAGAGTCTTCACCAAGTGCCTAGCAGTAGTTGCAGCTCATTTAAGAACACAGCACATTCATGTCTTCCCTTACTTATACGACTAGCTAATAAAAGCCAAGTCGCAACACATTTGCATACATCACACTCACAAGACAGTTACTTTACTTTACTTTGTGAATTTATTGAGCGCAAGCGAATCATCCCCAAGGGGATCTCTCAGTGCTAAGGGAGGAGATATATAGCACGAGACCGCCTAAAACAACCATGTCTTTAAAAGTTTCTTGAACCTAGGTAGCTCGCTGCAGGCCCTGATGGTTACTGGCAATTTGTTCCAGTTTCTAGGGGCCAGGTGACAGAAGGCTCTACCGCCCCTTCTTACTCTTTGTATTTTCTGAGTACACAGAAGGTTGGCATTACTGGATCTTAATTGTCATGCCGATTGATACCACCTGAGTTATTCCTGAGGTACACAGGTCCTTTCCCCTGTAATGATTTAAAAGCCACACAGAGCATCTTAAAGCTGGCTCGTTTCCTCACCGGGAGCCAGTGTAGCTAGTTCAACAGGGGGGGGGGTGGGGTCTGTGGCAGCTTATTTAAGGCAAAGCGGGCTGCAGTGTTCGAGGCATGTGGGCTGCTGAATTCATATCTATAGCATAGATCGCCGCCTAGTGTTGGGTCCGGATGATTGCACATTGTTGTCCTGGAAGAGTCTTCGAAGTATCACGAGATAGGTGGCTCCTCCCCTGGACTACAGTGCGCATGGGCATCGACTCCATCCCCAGATTGTTTTTTTCCGCCATTGTGTTCGGATGTGATTTCGACTACTCCTGTTCGGAATCGTTATAGAACTTTTTTCAAGGCCAAAAGGCCTTCTTCGAACCGTCGGTATTGTTTGCGTTCGGTGCCCGCCTATATTCCAACTCGTCGAGTCGGATATCCGGGGAGTCGTGTGACTCTTCGGTGATCGAGGCCCAGTCAACGCAGCAAGACTTCGACGGCATGGAACGGAGTCCGTTCAAGAACTGTCCCGTGTGTGGTTCCAAGTACCCACACATTGACGTCCATCCTGTGTGCAACAAGTGCCTGTCGCCGGACCACGACGAGGCCAACTGTATGGCCTGTTCCAAGTTTCGATCGAAAAAAACGATCAGGATGCGGCGCGTGGCGCGCCTCGAGGCCCAGCGATCGGCTCCAGCACCGGTGGACATCTTCGACGACGCGGAAGCGGACGAACAAGAGCTTCAACTGCAGATTTCACCTCCATCGGGGGTGGTCGAGTCCGACTACAAAGCGGACGTTGAAGGCCAAGACCTAGAGGAAGTCGTCGATGAGGTAGGAGACGACGACGAAGCATATGGGGCCATGGAAGATAGCTCAGAGGAAGAGCTATGCCCCGTTCGTACTCTTACAAAGGCTCAGGTCGAGGGATCGCCACACGGCCTTACCCAAGACCTTACACCAAAATCCACGGCCCCGCCTTCCGGCCCGGCTACGGACACCTCAGCGGAGCCGCCATTATCTAAATCGAAACCGAAACTAAAACCCTCGGTGTCGACGAAAACAAAGATGGCCGAGACGCCATCGAAACCGAAGACGTCTACTCCGCCATCGTCTTCGGAGGCCTCAAAGCCGCGGAAAGCTGTCGATCAGGCAAAGGTGCCAAAGGTGGTCAAGGAGCTCAGCTCGAAAAAGGCCGTCGAGCCGGTGTCACGCAAGGCAGTCGAGCCAAAATCCAAAAAGGCTGTCGAGCCTGCCTCGGGCAAGTCTGCCGAGCCACAAAGCAGCAAGCCTGTCGAGACCAAGTCGGCCAGGGGCGCCGAGCCACGGTCTGGAGTCCCGATGCAAAAAGTCAAGGCTGCCGATCCGAAGCCGTCGACGTCTGCGGCCGTGGACAAAGATCGAAGCGCACCGGTCAAGGATGCTCCTGCGCCTCAGACAGACAAACAGAAGTCATCGACGCTCGGGGCGTCCCCTGGGGGCGGACCGAGGTCATCGGTCGGGTCGACGAAACCATCCGCTTCCTTTACGAAGCACGTCGCGGACTCCCTCAAAACGCCTTCCACACCGAAGCCGACTGCCCCACCGAAAAAGACTTCCATGCCGATCCTCTACACGTTACCGCCGAAGGTGGCGCCCAAGGCCTTCGCACCACGGTCGGTGCCCAAGGACTCTGAAGTGTCGAAGCCCACTCACACGGGTGGGAGTTTGAGTCATCGACAACCTTTATTAGAAGAGCGGTCGGAGCATTTCCTCGATGCCGACACCGGGAGGCTCACGCTTTATAAGAGGAAGATAACATCACAGCCTTTGGAGTCATTTACAATTCCTCTGAAACGCAAGAAGCCTGCACCAGAAACACCTGTACTGGTTGAACAGATTCTTCCACAGGCTGGGAGGAGTGCAACACCTTCACCCACTTACTCTGATGGAGGGGAAGGGGAGCAGGATGAGGAGTACAATTTTCCTGCAAACACAGAGCCTGATGAGCAGCAGGACTCGTGGATGGACACAGGTGATCAAGGGGACCAGCAAACGGTCCATGACCCTCAGATTTATAACGTAAAAACGTCTCCCACTGAAGATTCTGCGGCATTTAATGCCTTAATTGAAAGGGCAGCTAAGAACCATGATGTGGAAATGCATGCTGACCCTGTGGAGGTTGACTTCCTTTTTGACACTTTCTCCACTGCTGAAAAGACTGTCAAGACTCTTCCAATGCTCAAAGGGGTCCTTAAGCCTGCGGCAGACATTTTCAAGGAACCCACGAGGTCAAGGGTTGCCAACCCTAGAATAGAGAAAAAATACAGACCGGCACCTGGCGATCCAACCTACATAAAAGGCCAGTTGCCTTTGGACTCTTTGGTGGTCTCTAATGCCCGCAAGAGGGCGAACTCCCAAACCACGGGTGAAGCTCCTCCCCCAGACAAGGAGTCTAAAGTGCTGGAGGCATCGGGGAAGAGAGTAGCAGCTCAGGCGGCCAACATCTGGCGCATCTCAAACACGCAGGCACTGTTGGCCAGATACGATAGGGCACACTATGACACCCTTGAGCAGCTAATGCAACACCTTCCAGACCAGTTTAAAGAGGGAGCTGAAATGCTTATCCAGGAGGGAAAGCTCATCTCCAACGCTGCTATAAAGTGTGCGCTAGACGTTGCGGACACGGCAGCGAGAGCAATCAATACTAGTGTGATGTTAAGGCGTCCGGCATGGCTCCGCATCTCAGGGTTCAAGCCGGAGATACAGACTACTATCCTCAACCAGCCGGTTAACCCAGACAGGTTATTTGGTCCAGAGGTGGACACCACCCTGGAAAAGATCAAAAAAGATACTGAGACTGCCAAGTCCATGGGTGCTCTCCAGTCACAGCAATTTAGAGGGAACACTTTTCGTCGCTGAGGCAATCGAGGTGTTAACAGAGGACACATGTTGCAGCAGACGCCATTCAATAAAAGTGGTGCGCAATCCTCGTACACCAAGCAGGGCAGAGGTGGATATAGAAGAAACAGTGCCAAGGGTAGAGGCAGAGGCAACAACAGTTCCCGTTCCTCTGCCACGAACAAACAGTGACTCCCTGTCACTGCCACCCGACCATCCAACACCTGTCGGGGGGAGACTCCAACAGTTCCTGCCAGTCTGGAAGTCCATCACCACAGACAGGTGGGTCAGGAAACTTATCCAGTTCGGCTATTGTTTGGAGCTGACATCCACTCCACCAAACATACCCCCAAGACAACGTCCTATGTCAGCAGAGCACTTGCACTTATTGCAGCAAGAGGTTCTTGTGATGCTGCAAAAAGGCGCAATAGAGCTCGTGCCGGTGGAGGAAGAAGGCACAGGGGTTTATTCCCTGTACTTCTTAATCCCAAAGAAGGACGGCTCACTCAGGCCGATTCTAGACCTACGCCCCCTGAACCAATACATTCTTTCAGAACACTTCCACATGTTAACACTGCAGCAGGTTCTTCCATTGTTAAACCAGGGAGACTTCCTCGCAACCTTGGACCTCAAGGATGCTTACTTTCACATACCACTCCATCCATCCCACAGGAAATACCTCTGGTTCACCATCCAAAACCGGCATTACCAGTTCAGGGTCCTCCCTTTCGGAGTAACCACTGCCCCCAGAGTGTTCACAAAATGTCTGGCGACAGTAGCGGCGCACCTCAGGAGACAGTGCATACATGTCTACCCTTATCTAGACGACTGGCTGGTTCAAGCCAAGTCGGCCCAGCAGTGCGCCGCAGACATGTCCCACACCATTCACCTCCTTCACAGTCTGGGGTTTTCACTAAACTATCCAAAGTCGCACCTTCAGCCAGCCCATGTGCGGCAGTATTTGGGCGCGACGATAAATACTCAGGCAGCCACAGCTCAGCCAAACCCAGCGAGGATCGACAACATCCAGTCGCTAATCTAGAGGTTCAGACCGCAACACTCACTCCCAGCGAGAGTTTTCATGCAGTTGATAGGCATGATGGCCTCCTGCATCTTCATAGTCCCGCACGCACGGTTGCATATCCGTCCGCTCCAAGAATGCTTGGCGCATCAGTGGACTCAGGCTCAAGGACAGTTGAAAGACCTAGTGTTGGTGACCGGTCGGGCATACAACTCTCTGCATTGGTGGAATCCACACAACCTTTGCAAGGGCCGACCGTTCCAAGAGCCTGTTCCACAGATCATCCTGACGACGGACGCCTCACTCCAGGGTTGGGGAGCTCATGTGCTCCACTACACGGTGCAGGGACTATGGACGACGCAGCAAAAGAAGATGCACATCAACTACCTAGAACTGATGGCGATCTTCATGGCAATCAAGTCCTTCAAGGTACATCTGTGCAACAAAGTCGTGTTGATCCGGATGGACAACATGACAGTCATGTACTACATCCAGAAGCAGGGAGGTACGCACTCTCCACAGTTGTCTCATCTGGCTCAGAGCATGTGGAAGTGGGCCGTTCAGAGGAACATCTTCCTCATGGCGGAACACTTCCCGGGCAAGGACCATCAGATGGCGGATCTGCTCAGCAGGTTCAGCCACCAGATGCACGAGTGGGAGTTACATCCATCAGTACTCCGCCCATACTTCCAGCAGTGGGGTCATCCAGAGATAGACCTGTTTGCCACAAGGGAAAACGCAAAATGCCAAAGCTTTGCCGCCAGGTTCCCTCATCCACAGTCGCAGGGCAATGCGATATGGATGAACTGGTCAGGCAGATTTGCGTACGCTTTTCCCCCAGCACCTCTCATTCCGCTGGTGGCAAAAAAGCTAAAGCAACACTCGATGACGCTCATCCTGGTTGCTCCAACGTGGGCACGCCAACCATGGTACACCATGTTTCTGGAACTCTCCGTGGTACCGCATCAAAGGCTGCACCTCACACCAAGGCTCTTGACGCAGAACCATGGCGACATTCAGCATCCAGATCCGCAACAGCTCAATCTGGCGATCTGGCTCCTGAGGTCTTAGAGTTTGGCTACCTTAATTTGCCTCCTGACTGCATGGACATCATCCGGGAGGCGAGAAAGCCCACTACCAGAGCTTGCTATGCGGCGAAATGGAAGCGGTTTGTCATTTACTGTACAGAACACAATATCAACCCGCTAGATGCATCCATTCCTAATATCATCTGCTATTTGTTACATCTTTACAAATGCAATCTAGCATATGCTTCCATTCGGATACACTTATCCGCCATAGCGGCTTATCTCCAAAACAGGCAGCATCTCTCTGTTTTCAGGGTGCCTGCCATTAAAGCATTCCTAGAAGGGCTGAAGCGGGTCATCCCTCCCAGGACCCCGCCGGCTCCTGTGTGGAACCTCAATGTGGTCCTCACCAGATTGATGGGTCCCCCGTTTGAGCCTCTACATTCATGTGAGATTCAGTTCTTGACATGGAAAGTGGCCTTTCTCATTGCCATCACGTCTCTGAGACGTGTTAGTGAGCTACAAGCGCTCACAATACAAGAGCCATTTATACAAATTCATTCAAACAGGGTGGTGCTGCGCACTAACCCCAAGTTTCTTCCTAAGGTGGTGTCGCAGTTTCATGTCAATCAAACCATCGAACTGCCCGCGTTCTTTCCAGACCCTGAAACTGTGGCAGAAAGAATGCTCCACACTCTTGATGTCAAGCGCGCTTTGATGTGCTACATCGATAGGACCAAAGAATTTAGGAACACACAACAGCTCTTTGTTGCCTTCTCAGCCCAGCACAAAGGCAACCCCATTTCCAAAGCAGGAATAGCTAGGTGGATCGTTAAGTGTATTCAGATTTGCTATCAGAAAGCTAAGCGCACTTTAACGATCCCCCCCAGGGCACACTCCACACGCAAGTTGGGGGCCTCCATGGCATTCCTAGGTAACATTCCTTTGGAAGACATTTGTAGAGCAGCCACATGGTCTACACCACATACGTTTACCAAACATTACTGTGTAGATGTGCATTCCAAACAGCAGGCAGCTGTAGGACAGGCTGTTCTTAAAACACTTTTTCAGACTTCTGCAGCTGGCACGGGCGGCCGCCGTTAATAGAGGGACTGCTATGTATTCTATGCTATAGATATGAATTCAGCAGCCCACATGCCTCGACCTGAATATGCTACTTACCAGTATGCATCTGTTCTTGGCATGTAGGGCTGCTGACATTCAGATCGCCCGCCCTCCTCCCCGGCGCCCGTAGCGGCTGCAGAATTTACACTTACTCTTAGCATGGTCATCGCTCACGCTGTTACACTCCATCTTCGCCACAATGGCTAAAAACAATCTGGGGATGGAGTCGATGCCCATGCGCACTGTAGTCCAGGGGAGGAGCCACCTTTCTCGTGATACTTCGAAGACTCTTCCAGGACAACAATGTGCAATCATCCGGACCCAACACTAGGCGACGATCTATGCTATAGATATGAATGTCAGCAGCCCTACATGCCAAGAACAGATGCATACTGGTAAGTAGCATATTCAATTCTGCACTACCTTGTCGACGCGTTAGTAGGTCCTCCCGGGCACCCAGCAACAGCGAGTTACCATAGTCAAGTCGACTCGCCAAGAGTGACTGGATAAGGGTTATCCTCGCTGACAAAGGGATCCAGGGGAAAGATTTTCCTGAGCATCCTCATTGTGCCGAGTGGTACAAAAGGGGGCGGTGGTGATGGACGGAGCATCTGAACCATTCAAACACTCATACCCAGTCAACAGATCTGGGTTTGATCCATCACCGTTCTTTAGCCCACTCTGCCACCCCAGTTTAGACATGGCCATATGCAAATCAGTCTGACCCTGTGGCTCATGGGAACAGTCCAGCCCGAACTGCCAAACCATGCCTTCCCTGGACCGGAAAAGAGCTTCTGAGGGCCGGTTTCTGGCATTTCAGCCATCTTCAGCCCGGCTTGCTTGAATCCAGTGGCAAAGTGAGCAAAGGGACTCACGTCTGAGCATACCCTGCCAACTTATGGCGAACAAAGTGGTACAAAAGGGGGTGGAGATGGACGGAGCATCTGAACCAAGCAAACACTCTCACCCAGTCAACAGATCTGGGTTTGATCCATCACCGTTCTTTAGCCCACTCTGCCACCCCAGTTTAGACATGGCCATATGCAAATCAGTCTGACCCTGTGCCTCATGGGAACAGTCCAGCCCGAACTGCCAAGCCATGCCTTCCCTGGACCGGAAACAAGCTTCCGAGGACCGGTTTCTGGCATTTCAGCCGTCTTCAGCCCGGCTTGCTTGAATCCAGTGGCAAAGTGAGCAAGGGACTCACGTCTGAGCATACCCTGCCAACTTATGCCGGACACCATCTTAACCTGTTCCTCCATAGATAATTCATCATCAATCCTAACACCCAGATTCTTAGCCCAACTCTCGGGTGACGATGGGTCACCCAACTCGGGTGGCCACCAATCAGGGGACCAGATTGTCTCAGCCTTTCCGAAAAGCAGAATTTCGTTTTTTGAGGAATTAAGTTGTAAAAAATTCCTCTTCATCCAGACGGCAATACTGGACATACAGCTTCTAAATTTCCATTGGGTTGACGTAATGTCTTCCTCAATGGGGACGATTAGCTGCGTATCGTCCGCAAAGGAGATTGTCTCAAACCCGTGGCCTCTGACGATATCCGCCAAGGGTGTGTCATAAGCATTGAATAAAGTCTGGCTCAGTACTGAGCCCTGCGGGACACCCCTATCCATCCCTATCGTCTGTGATACGAATGACCCCAACTGGATACTCTGAGTGCGTCCCAATAAAAAGCTCTGGATCCACTCTAGGCTTTACTCCTCACCCCAATCCCCCTCAATCTGTCTAGCAGCAGCCGATGTGAGATGTTGTCAAATGCTGCTGACAGATCGAGGAGGATGAGGATCACTGGACTCCCTCCGTCTAGTGTCATCCTGATGGTATCCGTTACTTCTAGCAGTGCACCCTCCGTGCTGTGAGATGCACTGAATCCAGACTGAGACGGATCCAGGAGGTGATTTTGTTCCAGATAATGGGACAGTTGTTGGTTCACTAGGGTCTCCAGGACCTTCGCATCACCGGGGAGGAGCGAAATAGACCTGTTGTTCTGCAGCTCAGACGGATCAGCGGTCGCCCTCTTTAGTAGTGGTCTGACCCGCACTCTTTTCCACTCATTTGGAAATATGGCTGTCTCCAGCGAGATGTTATAAATTTTAGAGAGTGCTTCTGCTAGAATCGGACTTCACTGCTGGTGGTACAGGGTCAGATGGCGAACCCGACTTTACACGACTTAGCAGGGCTACTACTTGCTCACTAGTTATAGCGGCAAAGGAGTCCAGCAGGGGTTCCTTAGGAGCGTCTCCCTCTCCTTGTTCCGCCCTCACTGTCTCAAAGGACTGAAAAATCAGGTCAATCTTGTTAGTAAAGTGCCTAGCTAAGTCCTCACATAGTTCCACTGTGGGGGGGGGGGTCGCATTATTCATCTTCGGGTTTGTAAATTCCTTCAGTATCCTATACAGTTCCCTGGAAGAATTTTCGGCCTCGATAATGCGTGCACCCGTAGGTGTCCTTCTTGCTGTGTTACAGCTATTTAGGTAGTCTCTGTGTGATTTCCGGTATAGCAATTCATCTTGCTCCCTCTTAGACTTCCTCCATCTCCTCTCCAGAACTCTGCTCTTAGACTTTTCCTTCCTAAGATGTCCGAGTACCAGGGGGCCGGGGATGTCCTCTTCTGGGTACTGACCCTTTTCAGTGGGGCTATGGTGTCTAAGGCTACATGAATTGCTCCCTCCAGTTTTTCCCAGGCCACATTAGAATCCTCTTCCAAATTAAGCAGGGGATCCTCATAAGCTTGGCCGAAGGCGGTTACTCTTGACCAAGGTCTCCGAAAACTCCTCTGACCTTGTCCCCACTGTACTGGATGGGTAGACAGCACTGAGAAACTCAGTGCCATATGGTCAGTCCAACCAAGTACCTGCCGTGGCTCAATAGCCAAATCTGATATGTTGGAAAAGATGGCATCCAAAGTGTGGCCTGCACTGTGGGTAGGGCCGATAGTTCTCAAAGATAGCCCAAAAGATTGCATTATAGCAATCAGGATGACTGAGTCTGACTTGGAGGGCGTCTCTAAATGATGATTAAAATCCCCTAACAGTAGAAACGTTTTCGCATTCATAACATGGGGTGCCAAACTATCTAGTAGTGAGATACCAAACTCCTTGTTACTGCCCCTTGGCGGGTGGTATACCATTGCTCCTGTCCATTCTAAAACCAGGTTGCACTCTACTCTAAAAATAAGGAGGTCCATTATGGCCGAGGAGATTCTATCCATCGTCCTAATGTAATAAGGGAGCCGCGTGGCGATGGCTAATCCTCCACCTCGTCTCCCAGACCTATCCAATCTGCTGACTGCATAGTCGTCCGGAAAGGCTACTGCTAGGACGGGTGTGGCATCATTATTAAGCCATGTCTCTTTAAAAAAGCAGATCTCGGGCTTCCGATCCTCTAATAAGTCCCAGGTCTCCATTGCATGTTTGGGAATGGATCTGGCATTCAGGTAAAATCCCCGTCTGTCTGTCCTGCCCACTCCCACTACTCTCCCCCTGGCTCTCACCATGGTTCTCCTGTCTCCCAGACTGCGGGTTGGTAGAAGGAGCTAGCTGTTTAACCGGGAGCCACCCACAATTAATGCACCTGTCCATCTTTGTAGACCTCTTACCCACGTCAGATCAAGACTCTTTCTCCCTGGGACACAATGATGAAAGGTTTGAAACCCAGAAGAGTCTCCCGCATGAAAGTCATTCTACTCTCCCCGGGATCCTGCTATGGGGGTGACAGCATTCCCTGACAGCTGGCGGTGTTCTGGCGTGGACAGGCGCAGACGGGCTTGCCTTTGGCGCGGGCGCTGCGTGCCCGGGAGCCGAAATTTATGGCAGTGGCGTGTTCAGCTGCTTCACGACTTGGGATTCACTGTCGACCTCACCAAGTCTCATCTTCAACCCTCCAATACGCAAGAATACCTAAGAGCCACAATAGACACTTGCAAAGCTCTAGAGTACCCCAACCCGGTCAGAATACGCAACATGCAAACACTAATATCACAGTTTAAACCGCAGCACTCTCTATCAGCACGAGTGTTTATGCAGTTGATCAGAATGATGGCGTCTTGCATTCTCTTTGTTCCTTGCGCAAGACTCCAAATGCGTCCCCTACAAGAATGTAGCACATCAGTGGAACGAGGCTCAAGGTCAGTTAACTGATCTGGTGTTAGTAGACGGCCGCACCCATCGCATGCAGTGGTGCAATAACAAAAATTTCCAAAGGGCGGCCTTTCCTTGACCCGGTTCTACAGATAGTACTCAGAGCAGTCGCATCCCTCACTGGCTTGGGAGCTCATATTCAACAACATACCATTCAGGGCATATGGACACTACAACAAAAACAGCTCCCCATAAACCATCTGTAGCAGCTAGCAATTTTTCTGGCATTGAAAGCTTTTCAGCTACACATAGTAGGCAAAGCTGTCCTAGTCCGTACAGACAATATGACAGCAATGTACTACATACAAAAACAAGAGGGGACACACACTCCGCAGCTTTCACACCTAGCTCAAAGCATATGGAGATGGGCCATACCTCAAACGATATATCTCCTTGCAGAACATCTCCCAGGAGTAAACAATCAGATTGTTGATCTGCTCAGTCGCCAAAGACTACAGATCCAGTAAATGGGAACTACATCCTCAAGTACTCCTCCCATTCTTCCAGACGTGGGGCTACCCAGAAATAGATCTGTTCGCCACACACCTCATTGCAAAATGCCAAAACTTCGCGTCCATGTATCCACACCCATTGTCCAAAGGCAATGCGCTATGGATGAATTGGTCAGGGAAATTTGCTTACGCTTTTTCACCTCCCGCTAATTCCATTCGTTTTTCAGAAGCTCGAGCAACATTCCCTCACAATGATCCTAGTTGCTCCCACATGGGCTCGACAACCATGGTACACAACCCTGTTGGAACTATCAGTAGTTCCTCATCAAAAGTTGCACCTCTCCCCCAAGCTTCTCACTCAGAACCATGGAGAAATAAGACATCCAAATCACATCCAAATCCCAGTCAACTCAACCATGCGATCTGGCACCTGAAATCATAGAGATTGGCTACCTTAACCTCTTGTCAGACTGCATGGACGTCATTAAGGAGGTTAGACGCCCTACCATAAGAGCAGGCTATGCATCAAAATGGAAACTATTTGTAATTTATTATACTAACAAAATCAATCCATTAGATGCTTATACTCAACACATATTTGCTATATTTTACACTTACATGTTAACTTAGCATATAAATCTATATGATTACATCTTGCTGCAATAGCAGCTTACCTACAAAACAGACAACACTTGTCTTTGTTTCGTGTACCCTCTATCAAAGCCTTTATGGAAGGACTCCGAAGAATCATTCCTCCTTGACTTCCACCTTCTCCCGTGTGGAATCTTAACATAGTCCTTACAAGACTCATGGGCCTGCAATTTGAGCCCTTGCACGAATGCAAACTACAGTTTCTCACTTGGAAGATAGCCTTCCTTATAGCCATCACATCTCTTAGAAGAGTTGGTGAGCTCCAGGCACTAACAATGTAAGAACCATTTTAAAAAAGTTACCACAATAAAGTGGTTCTTAGGACTAACCCTAAATATTTACCCAAAGTTCTTTCTTCATTTCACCTCAGGTAGTTGAGTTACCAGTGTTTTTTCCCTCAACCAGACTCAGTACACGTTAGATGTTAAAAGAGCGATACTTTATTACATTGAAAGAACCAAATCTTTTAGAAAAACTAAACAACTCTTTGTTGCTTTTTCCCCACCACATAAAGTCAATCCCATTTCAAAAGCAGGTATTGCACGGTGGATAGTTAAGTGCATCCAAATATGCTACCTCAAGGCTAAACATACCTGAACAATTCCCACTAAAGAGCACTCTACCCGCAAACTAGAGGCTTCTATGGCATTCTTAGGGAGCATACCCTTAGATGACATCTGCATGGCTGCAACATGGTCTACACCACACACATTCACAAAGCACTATTATGTTGATGTGTTAGCGAAACCACAAGCTAGAGTGGGCCAGGCCGTTTTAAGAACACTATTTCAAACCACTGCAACAGATTCAGGTTAGCCACCGCTAGGAAGATAACTGCTGTATATTCTATGCTAACACATATGATCTACAGCTCATATGCCTCAAACAGAAAATGCTACTTACCTAGTATGCATCTGTTCTTGGCATATGCACCCACCTGCCTCCCCGTGTACCATTACCTGTTGCATTATTATCTTACTTAGATACACTATACACGGACATCTTTCTACTCTTAGTAACACCTACATCACCCTCACGGTAAAACAATCTGGGGATGGAGTTGATGCCCATGCGCACTATCACCAAAGGGAGGAGTCACCTACCTCTTGACTACAAAGACTTCTCTAAAGAAAAACAAAGTGCAAACATCCAGGCCCAACACCAGATGGCGATCTATGCTAACACATTTGAATCTACAGCTTTATATACACCAAGAACAGATGCCTACTGGGTAAGTAGCATTTTCCTTCTCCCACTTAGGTATTTTTAATAGATCTATTGATGGTGAAATATCTTTAAATCCAAGGTTCTAAATCTGATGGGTAAAACCATGCCATTGTTGTTATTTTGTGACTTTGTTGCTCGTCCGTAAGCTTATGAAACCCAAGTGGAGCATAACATTATCATTCAAATATTGAAGATGGGTGAACGTATTTCAGTAAAGATCTTTGCATCCAAAATCAGTAGGGCTAGTGGACTACTATAGCCGCAGTTCTGCAGGTCCTTGCCGGGTTTCAGTATTACTGAGACTCCTGTCGTAATCCTAGTGTTCATAGGGGCACTAGAATCGCCAACTGAGTTAAAAAAGGCTTGTCTTTTTAGGATAAGAGATGGGGCTTTAAAGGTTTTATAGAATAAGGCTGCATAGCCATCCAAGCCCAGTGATGTGCTCAATTTTAGTCTATGAATGCAACTGAAAACTTCTTTTACCATGACAGGCTTGTTTAGGACTCGTGCCTGAGCAGTAGTCATTGTTAGCACTATGAACATCATTTTCTGCCTCATCTAAAAGGCTCTTTGCTGTAGAGCATCCAGTGAAATTCCCTTAACAGACCTGCAGTGTCTTTATCACCTGACAATATCACTCGCCCTCTCCCCACTCCCTGTCATCAGTTCAGTGTCCCTCTCATTCGTCACTTTTACACTTTTTCTACTTGTCAGTAGACTTTGTGCCTTGTCTCAAGAAGTGTAATATTTCTGTTTTGTTCTAAATAGTGGATATCAGGATTGTTGGGACAACTCTTTGTTAGTGTTGCAGACATTACGTGACGATGAAAGGCAAGGACTCTGATACATGTTGTTGTAGACTCATTCCAATACAAAATGTATAAGGCAAGCATAAGATCAATGTACCATAGAGTGGGAGGTATAATTTAGAGCATACTCCTTCTGGATCATTCAATCAAAAATCTTTGATGTTTTCCAGCCATTAAGGATCTTTCTGGGTTATCCACAGATCTGTCCATAACTAGGTTTTATTAAAAAAAGTAACTAGATGGGGGAGGGCTTGGCCCGGAAACATGGCAATTTGATACGCCTTGCAGATCTCCCACTAGCATACAGCTATCCTAGCAGAAATCCTGGAGCATCCGGATCAATGATGCTACAAAATGATCCTGTTGAAAACACAGGTCGACAGGGGAGTGAGTGGTGACGGAATCGGTGGCCGGGGTCGGTGCAACTAGAGAGGCTGTAGGACGAAGCTGAGACACAGCCGCATTGAATCCTGGCGACTGTGGCTTCCAGGTGACTGGTGAGGTCTACGGAAGTGCTGGGGCCCGACTCAACTCAGGGGAGCACACGGGCACAGGGGCTTCACGCACACAGCAGTGACGTAGAGGAGTGGTAAGTTGGGACGGCCCAGTGCAACACTGCGGCAGCCTGGCCGTGAGGGAGACTGCAGTGGGAACCGGAGTACCCAGGCCTCCAAGGAGACCTCGCAAATTGAAAGGAGGGGTAGCGGAGGGGCTGCCTGATGTCACAGGAGGGCAGTTAGTTGAGCCAGGCTGTCATCTGGGACCCAACACCCAGGGGCACCGGACTAGACTCCAGTATGGGCGAGGGCCAAGAAAAGCGACGGACACACGTGGCATGCTGGGAAACACTGAGGCACTCCAAGAGGCCTGGCAGGCCACGAGGAACATTACTGGGGTATATAATGCATGTAAAAGGCTCAAGAACGCAACTACTGTGAGGCTGGCGAGTGATGTAACTTGGAGGTGGTGGCCGGCGAAAGGGAGGCCAGAGAAGTAAGTTTAGGACCTCTGAGGAACAGGAGAAGCCCCAAGAGAGAACAAGATGGGGAGGCCCCTACCCCCTCCAGGACAGCAGTAGAAGAAGCCTGAGTGAACCAAGGGACCCTGAGGTGGTTCCCTTGCTGCAGCGCAGGCAGATGGGTGGCATACCACGAGGGAGAGACAAGAATTGATCCCTGAGAACACTGCCATGGAGGGTTGGAGAACTGCCCCAGCTGCCCAACTGGGGGACATGGAACAAGTGCAACCTATACTGGTTGGGTGCAGTGGACCTGAGATAGCTAGCACCAGCGGGCTCAGGGAGCTGTCCTGAACTGTACGCCGCAATGGGTAAGGCTAAATGAGCCAGACCGTCACAGGCAAGTTAATTGTGAATTATACACGTTTGATACATCTGGATTCAGGGGGAAGGAGTGGGGAGCAAGAGGATTGTGCCCTCGCGCTGGTGGACATGATGGCGGCAATTAATTGCTCACAAGAAGAGCTGGTGATAGATAGATAGATAGATTCTGTGGCCATCAAAGTGAACCTCCTGCACACAGATCTCAGGAAAGTAGCGGACAGAGTCACTGAGACAGAAGACTCAGTCTTGGAACACAAACGCGATGTCTAGTAGCTAACAGAAATATTAACATTTCAAATGTAAGAACATGAAGCGATCAGTTATGTTCACAAAAAACAAGCTCAAATACATCCTTTTATCCTAAAACCGATTAAAAACAAGTTAACAAAGAGGATAAATTGAGTGAATGTGGTATATGATGGACATCTGAATATGGTGAAAATCAGGATATAAATTATAAGTTGGACGGATGGATGTGTAGAAATTAGTATGCATGTATTTGAGCCTGTTTTTTGTGAACCTAACTGATCGCTTCATGTTCTTACATTTGAAATGTTTCTATTGTTAGAGAGATCATTATTTTTATATTGTGTCCTGAAGATGGTGGTGTATACCAACTGTGCTCCATCAAAACACCGTGTTGACAACTTGTTTTTACGTTTTTTTAAATATAACATTGATAAATTGACATTGTGTGTATTTATTTATTGATCCAGAATTCTTTGTACTGATTATATGTATAAAATACGATTGAAAATCAGGACTTCTTGTTTATAGGATGCAGTCAAAGGTTAGAAATCATTGAAGAAATATAGCTAAAACAATAATAATTCATTTTGTTGTCATGATATGTTGAATAAGTTATACCAAGAATGTTCATGGATAATATTTTATGTTCTTTATGGATCTTTTATGATACTTTTTCAAATAGCAAGGAATATTTTAATAAAAGATTAGATATTTTAACAAACAGGTTTCATAGCATGATTGACTTTATGAATGGATGCTCAGTGAATGAATGGTGGGGGATATAAATCCTCACGTTTAAGAGAGATACAAGGGGGACAATCTCTCTGTTGATTGGTGCTTTAACCCTGTCCCTTTTTTGTCAGAAGGGTTGCTCTCTTATTTGTTTTAAGAGTCTTAATATTGTTAGTGCCATGGAGGCCATGGAGAGCACATGTGCTGGTAAGTCGACAATTCCAGTTCTTCAGCACCATGATGGCTACACTGAACCCAAAAGTGTTTGGTACCAAAAAACTCCTCTTAACAAACCGACACTGATTCCAGTGTTAGATTTATTAAAACATGTACTCGGAGGGCACCTCAGAGGTGCCCCTTGAAAACCTAACAACCCTGGTGTGGTCTCTGGCTGACTGCCGTCAGGCAGCCTGCCACCACCGGACATGATTTTGGACCACTGGGTCGAGCGCTCCTGCTGCCTGAGGCCAGAAACAAAGCCCATCCTCTGCAGAGGTGTTGCACCTCCTCTCCCAAGATGAACAAGCTACAAAAGCCTTGCTGCATTTGTAATGGTACCCCAGGTGGCAGCCCCCTGTTCAAACCCCCACTTTTAACTGGAGAAACAGTGGGAAAACTAAGCGAGAAGAGGCGGTATACCCCTCCCCCCTTTGCCAACTCAACCCCTCAGGTGCAGAGGCGAAGTGAAGCACACTTTCAGTGCCCACCATCTTGAAGATGGTGTGACATCCACTCAGGGCTAGGGCTATTGCTCTTCCCACAGAGGGGTGGCGTAATAGAGGGTGAGGCACTTATTCTCAAGGCACAGGAGAGGTCCTGGGTCAGGCAGCGATTGCAGAGATGCCGGCCTGATTTTAACTCCCTGAACTGCATTTTGTGGGGTGTAGGGGCAGGGGACACTGTGGAATGGCATAATAGAGGGTGTAGGCTCCCCAGATAAGGAACCAATTGGTCCCCTGTCACTCCGCTATAAAGCCCCTAAATCTAGTATTTAGGTGGCACACTGAGACCCTGAGCGCAGATTCCTGACTACTTTAGAAAAGCCGGACACTACAGCGTCGCACCAGTAGAGAAGACTGCAGACACCAGTTGGCTTGGATCCAGCCTTACTGACCTTTCTTCAGCCCTCGAAGATCCTGCGCCAAAAGACTGCACGTCCTGCAGCCCATTGACCTCTAAAGCCTTGGGAGGACTGCCTGCCTTCCACAAAGAAAAAGATCTCTGGTGGACAGTGGACCTGTACGGAAGAAACCAACTTTAAAGAACAAAGACCTCTGCCCTGAGAAACAGTGAGACCATCGCCGAACCCACCAATACACACGACTAGAGACCAAAAAACACAGCGGTCCTGTGAAGGTTCCCCAGCGCTTCTGAGCAAGAGTCTACCATAGGGTTACTACTGTCAGACACCACCTTGACACCTGCAACCTCATCTTGAAGACTCCCCCTGACTGCAATCTTTTGGAGTAGAACGACAGCACTTGGACCTATGATAGTCATGTGCATCACTACAATCTCTTTGAGAACGTCCCTTAGCTTGTTTGCATGCTAACAAGGAAACTGCACCTTTCTTTTAGTGTAATCAATAAGTACATGTAATCTGTGTCATTTTGGGTTCATCTGTTACTTGTCAGAGGAACAGCAATGATTTCTTTACATTCAATATCTGTAACTGTGTCTGTTAGGTGTGAGCATACCTGCACATTTTCGTGCCTACTTAATCTCTTTGAGAATGGTTGTTGGCACCCAATGTTCATGTGGAGATGCTTTTCTGGGGAATTCCACTCTTCTGTTGGGAATATATGTTGCATCAATTGTAAATTTGCATCCTCTAACCCCATGTAACATCATATATGATTCCACATACACTGTCCGTGGGGTCTCGCAGTTGGCTGAAGATTTCTAAACGTTGTTGAGTTATTGAGGGAGATTGTGTTGTTGAGTTTTGCAATTCTCCCCCTCCCTCTCAAAGAGTTTACTGGAGCCAGGGGTATACAATCATGGGTAGGGTGCAGTGGAAGTTGGCTACTTCCATGGATGCAATGGATAGGTGTTTGGCTGCGTGTATGAAGTATGAGGGTTTGATTATCATATTTGTTTGGTGTCCTGCACATGGAGGAGGCTACAATCTTACCACATCAACAACTCACCTGAAATAAACCATTTAATCTCTGCTATCCAGCAGAGAAGTAGGTATGGTAAGGAAGTGGCATCCTGATACCTAATCAAGTTTTTTTTTTTATTCGGATGTAGTAGGGGCTGAAAATGTGTTTTGCCTGTGATAATGTTACAATCTTTAGATATCTACTTTCAGATGTCGGTGGTGAACATGGCGGTGAGACGACATCCAGGGAACAGTGAACCTTTAAAATCTAAGGAGGAGCTGATTTTCCATTGCGGCTTCAGGCGCTTCCGGGCATCCCCACTATACTCTCAGCATACTACAGGTGAGTACATGGTACCACGTTCTACTGTACACCCCAAAATGCCATAGCTGGTGTGGCTTGTAATACTTGAATAAAAGCCTCTCTTTTTTTCTCTTTTCAGCCAATAAGCACAAATGTGAACGTTTCCTGCCCTCAGAAACCACTGTGGTAGTGACCGTTTATGCTCCAATCACTTTCCCTCCAGCTTCTGTGCTGTTGTTCAAGCAGAGGAGTAATGGTAAGACATGCGCCATACCCAGCATCAACAGAGAACAAGGGACTATTGCAATGTGTAGGGAGCAAAATGCTAATGACGAAAACATGCTGGGATATCCAAAACTAATGACAGTGACTCAGGGCACTGTGAGGAACGTACTGCTTTAGGTGATGCAAGAACCAAATGTGGTACTGTGTGGGGACCTTTGGATTAAAGAATAACTGGATGCATAGAGATGGAAGGCAGCAACATGGGGTAGCTAAGCCAACAGGATGAGTTGTAGTTGGAAGACTTGTTCTGTTGTGCGAGTAGCTGACCTTTATCTAATGACTTTCTTTTAAAGGAATGCAGGATTTGATGGCCACAGGTTCTCTTCTGTCTGTGGATCCGGACAGAATCCTTGTTAAACGAATCGTGCTCAGCGGCCACCCCTTCAAGATCTTAAAGCGCACCGCGGTGGTGAGATTCATGTTCTTCAATCGAGGTATGAACTTTGTGGATAGTGTGGGTCTGACTGGAGGGAATGGAGAAGCTACTTGAAGGGGAGATAGGGCAGAGAATGACAGTAGAGGAGAGAACTAGATGTTTGAGGAGATGGTGGTGTTACAGGAGTCCAGAGCTGGGGAAGGAACTTTCAAGTAGAATGGAAGACATTTTAAGGAGGAGACATGTTTAGGAAAGAAGGTCACTTTAGACATGACTGGGCCAGTGAAGGATTGGAAATAGAGGGACTCGTCAGGATGCAACCTTGGAGATATATGTATGATTAGCATGCGAAGGGGCAGTGTTAAAGTTGGCTATGTAAGGAGAAATAAACTGGGAGAGGCGAGAGGGAGTAGAGGAGGGAATTCAGTGTTGAGGGAAACAAAATGGGAGCAAGTAAACGTTTCTTATTTTAACTTGAAATGCAGAGCAAAGGAAAATTATTCTTCCTCTTTAAAACTGCCATGCCTCTGCAATGTGATGATAGTTAACTAGGACGCTAATTAGAAGGAAGGCTGTTCATTTCTTTCTAATTTAATGAAAAGAATATTATGAGATGTAGAACTTATGCACATTTTTTTATCCTCTATCCTGGGATCTTCATTAGTATTCTTAAACACTTAATAGGATTCCAAGCATATCCCTAAGCAGTGGTGGTGTAAAAACTGGGAGGAAATGGATTAGAGAATGGAAAATCATAAAAGATACCAGACTTTTTTTAAAACCGATTTTATATAGTTGGGCATCTCCTAAAGGGAATAAAAGATTACTATTTGGCTGCTCTGCAAACCTCATCTGTGCTTTATTTCCGGTGGAAAGTATTTTAGATATACTGGGAAAGTGTATGGCAATGTCTCCCTAGCTATGGACTGCTAAGAAGTAGCTAATCCAATTTGAATAGCTCCAGTGTTATGCTGAGGCTTCAATTTTGTTAGGACTAGTCTTGAAGTGGGCCCCTACTAATGTGTAGAAGCAGCCTCATAAAGTAAGTCTGGAGTGTTCAATACAGACTACCTATTCTGGCACTGTTATTCTCTGTGTTGGAGTCTGCAATCTGATTCTTCCTTACCTGGTGATAGCTGCAGAGTGTGTACGTCCCCTGCTTCCATAGCTTGGGGACAGTCCAATATCCCATTCTGTTGTTGGAGCTTCCTGTGGCTATGACAGGCTGGTTGTCTTTATGACTGCTGGAGTGGTGCTTCTGCCTAACTGCAGGTGTTGTAGGCGGCAGGTGTCCAGCGGGGCTAGGGTTCTCGATGTGGTATATAAATATGGTTCCTGGGTGGGGGGAAGGTGTGTGTCTGTGTGTGTATAGGCGGTAAAACAAATCTGAGCAAGTGCTCCTTATATAGGAAAGAAGTAAAGAAAAACAGAAGACTATTACTTGCACCAACTTATGACTAGCTAAGAGGCCGGAGAATACCCAAATTAGAAGGACTTATTCCCTGACCAGTATCTCTCTCTCGTTGGAGTGCTAAATAATTCCCCCAATCAAACTAAAACTTTGCATGTCTTGTCAAGCAATTTAGAGCAAATTGTATTGCTTGGTAAACAAATGTACCAGGAGGCAGAAATACTCCCCAGTAATCTCCCTTGCAGTCTAATAATGGTAAAAGGATTCAAACCTGTCACTGAATTTACTACTACCTGCTTCGATCATGATTAGTTCTTTTTCTTCTCTCCTTTGCCCTCTCAGTCTTGTTTTGGTTGGAGTTCCAAGGCAAGATCATCTCTCTGTGGTATTTTCGAACTGCATGTACCTTTGTAAGGTTGTCCAGTATCACAGTACCACCAGGAATTGTAATTTGGTGCTTTCTTTCTGAGAAATTACTCTCTCGCCTCACCCAGTTCCTTGGTCTCCTACATTAGTGTTTCATTCTTTGACCTAAGATAAATACCACTGTAGACAACACATGAACTCACTGAATGCTGATTTTACCAGACCTGAAGAAAATGCTCTGTGTGGGCCAGCCACCGAGTGCTGCTTTCTGTATCTGACGAACATCTTGAAATCCCTCATAAATTACATGCTTATTCAAAACAAAGGAGTCCTTAGAAGGAACTGAATTCAAAAGAACCAGTAAACCATGCCTATTTCAGAATGGGGAGCAGTGGAAAAACAAAAGCACCCAAAATAAGGGCAGTGCAGAGAAATTAATTGATGTTCCCTTGGTGATGGGCAGAATCCGGAATTGGGTGCAGCAGTTGGTGGTGCTGACACTCACTGGGGGTTGCTTGTGCATGGAGGTCACCAGTATTCTAACATTTTCTGGTCCTCGACAAATGCAATTCCCCAGTCAGTTAGGAAGAAGGGAGAGCCGATACCAGAGTGATAAACATTTTACATTGTATTTTTTTTTTAGAATACTTCAATAAATGATAAGATCAACATTGCTATGCAGTTCTTCTACTAATTACACAGAATTTTAATTTGCCATCATATGTAAAAATGAAATCTCCCTCCAAAGCCCTCCCAAGAATTCTCACTCCTTCTCCAAGTGGAGATCCGACATCATGCAATCATTAACTTTTCTCAAATTTCCGTCTTTGAACTAACTTCTCAAACAAGATGCAGGATCGTTGCCCCATTTTTAAGTAAGTCACATTGGGCATTGCTTATACATCAAGAAAATAGATTTAAAGCTCTTAGTTGGCGTTCCAGTGACATTAATGGTCGGACACCGCACCGCCGCCCTCACCTGCACTCCACCCCCACCTGCACTCCACCCCCAATCATGTCAGACAACAACACAGCAGCAAGAAACCTCCACCAATGGTTGCCAACTGCGCCAACACACTCGCCCTCCTCCAGAACACCACGAGGTGACGCAACAAGAAAGCCAACTGGTTCACCACTACTCTCAAAGAACCCATGCACTCCTGCTAACGACTGGGAAAGACATGGAGAAACAGCAAAACCCCGGAAGCACACTCCGCCTACAAAACCACCATCACAGCACAACACCAACTCATCAGATCCACTAAGAAGAACTTCCTCCAAGACAGAGTCCTCTCCAGCGCCCACAACTCCAAGGCACTCTTCGCCATCATACAGGAATTTGTCAAAAACAACAGCGAAACAACGGACGTCCCTCCCAAGACCTATGCAACAGATACCAGCTCCTTCTTTCACCTCAAGATCCAGACGCTCTACGACCGCTTCGATGACCAAGACCCCTGCACTGCCCCAACCCCCAGCTCCATCGCTGCAACCTAACAGACCCTTCTCACCTGGACCCCTCACACAACAGAAGACACTCTGAAGACCATCACCTCCAGGGCACCAGAGCTTCGTCGAACTATCAACTACTCACTTGAGAGAGCCGCATTCCCCGACAACTAGAGGCACGCCACAGTCACCCCCTCCTAAAGAATCCCTCCGCAGACCCGACGGACCTCAAGAACTTCAGACCCATCTCACTGCTTCCATTTGCAGCCAAAGTTAGTGAAAAGGCCGTCAACACCCAGCTATCACACTTCATAGAAACCAACAACACCCTAGACACCTCTCAATCCGGATACCAATGCAACAATAGCACTGAAACCGCCCTCCTTGCTACCACCGACGACATCCGCGTCCTCCTCGACCAAGGGCATATGGCAGCCCTCATCCTCCTGGACCCATCAGCAGCCTTCGACACAGTCTCCCACTGTAGACAATGTTCCACGATGCTGGCATCCAAGAAAAGGCTTTAGAATGGCTACAAACATTCCTCTCAGGCAGAACACAGAGAATAAGACTCCCACCCTTCCTCTCAGAACCGACCGAGATCAGATGTGTAGTAATCCAAGGATCCTCCCTCAGCCCCACACTCTTCAATGTCTACATGGCCCCCCTCGCAACCATCGTCCGAAACCATTGACCTAACATAGACTCCTACACCGATAACACCCAGCTCATCCTCTCTCTCACCAAGGAACCCAACATCACTAGGTACAATTTCCAAGAAGAGATGAAAGCCGTCACGACCTGGATGAAGAACAGCTGCCTGAAACTCAATTCAGAGAAAACAGAGGTCCTCAACCTTTGCTCTTCCCCCTCTGCATAGGATGACACCTGGCGGCCCCCCGCCCTCAGGAACCCACCCACCCTAACGGACCATGCACGCGACCTCTTCATCATACTGGACTCATCACTCACCATGAATTGCCAGATCAACTCTGTCTCCTCCGCATGCTTCAATTCCCTCCGCCTACTGCGCAAGACTTTCAATTTGATCCCCGACTTAAGGAAAACACTCACTCACTCATCATCCACAAACAAGACTAAGACAGCGCCCTCTACGCCGGAATCAACAAAAAACTCCACGAACTACAGACCATCCAGAATGCAGCAGCCAGACTAATCCTCGATATCCTAAGGCACATCCACATCAACCAACACCTCCGCGAGCTCCACTGGCTCCCCGTCGAAAGAAGAATAACGTTCAAGCTGCTCATGCACGCCCTACAAGGCCCTCCACAAGAGCGGACCCCAATACCTCAACGACCGATTCTCCTTCCATGCCCCCAAGAGAAACCTCTGCTCAGCATATTTCTTCCTAGCTACTATCCCACGCTTCTAAAGGACCGGAGCAGGTGGAATATCCTTCTCCTACCTCACAGCCAAGACCTGGAACAAACTCTCCCTTCCCCTCCGATGTAACCCCACACTGCACCAATTCAGGAAGGACCTCAAGACCTGGCTCTTCGAATGACTATAACGGAGCTACCCACACCCACCCCCACCCCCAGCGCCTTGAGACCCAGACGGATGAATTGTGCACTGTACAAATCCCTGATTGATTGATTGATTGATTGACACCATGAAATTCAACAATGCTGTCCATACTGCTTTGTATTTCAGGTGTTGTTGGAAAGTGGGTTATTGATAGGGGCAAATGAAGGTCTGCCACTGACAATAAGTCCACTAACACATGGTAGGACCCAGCATAGGTCTTAGAAAATTATTCCTATGCTCAACCCTTGGTAATGTGGCTGCGAACAGACAGGCTTAACTTCAAATACTGGTATGTAAATCATTTAAAAACGGCATTTCAGTAAATAGTCAAGACACAGCACAAAATAAAAATTCAACACCAATTTATAAAAATAGGTAATATTGTTATCTTTTAAATGACACCAAAAGAAAAAAAATCCACTGTAGGGAACCAGAGATATGAATTTTTAAAGATTAGTCACTTTCTAGTGCTTAGAAACCCAACAGTGCCCCTTTTAGTGATCTAATTTTCCTGGACAGGGACACCTTTAAAAAGGGTTCTGGAAAATCACCAAATGTGCTGCCTTTCCCAGCAGGCGGGTCTAGTTAGAACTCCTTCCTTAAGTTCTGCTTGCAGGTCCCAAAGTATCCAAAACACAATCCAAAGTTCTGAAATCTCCAAGAGGGTCCTTGAAAGTGTGAAACTTCAATTCCGCAATCCACCTGAATATCACCTTTACAAATCAACTGGTACTCCAGGCTGGGAATTCTATGTGGGGCTGTCCAGGTGAGCTCTGTTAACCTGTAGCTTGCAGGGAGTCCACCGAGTCCTTTTGCAGCAAGGTAATCCACAGGGCTGCCGTTTCACTCGGTGCGGTCTTCAGAGGTCAGGCCTTAGAAATCTTTGCACAGCAAAACTTCTCAGCAGGGCACTTCTTGCTTCAGTAAGTTTCAAGGAGCAGATCTGGAGGGCTCTGCACCTCAGATACGTATTAAATATTCTATGGGTCAAGCACCAGGTCACTTCTGACCAATGAGAGCAGGGTAACTCCTCATAGTTATGACCACATCCTGTAGAGTATGGCATTATTTTGTCCCAGAGTGCACCAATCTTCCAAATCCATAATGGCTTATTCTCCAGCCAGGAGGTTAGAGCTGGCTAAACACACCCCCTGGTATGGCTTATTTCCATGGCCTCTTCCCCCTACCATCTGCACATACCTTCCTTAAGCCTAACCCTGACTCTGGGTCAAGAGTGTAAGAGTGAAACTGAAACTCAGGCCTCCCCTCTGCCTTTGAAGAGCCTGGTTTACGACTCCACCCCCTGGCCTGGCATTCCTATGGAGCAACACATTGCCCTCCCAGGACAGTTGGTAACCCCAGGAGCCCTTTATCACCTCTTCAAAGCAGCCTGGCTAATCCACTTAACTCTGACCAATCAAGGCAGACCAATGGAAGGCTGAATTTGGACTTGGAAACAAAGTCTTATAGCTTCTTGTATGTACATTTTTGAAGAAATTCAACAATATGATATTGTTGGATTTAGCACTGCTATTCTGATAAGTCTTTAAATGGGGGCTCTAGGTCCTTCCTATCAGGAGTTATTATTTAATAACTTCCTGCAATGTTAACCTATAGGCCATGGGGTTTGCAATGGGGAAAATGACTTTGGCCAGTTTTCTAGCACCAGGGCTTATAAAAACATATTTTATGAGTATTTCCCTAATTTCTACAGGACTCCCACCCCCTGCGCAACTAGGGGAGACTTCAGGGGTTCTGAATCTGCAGAAATAGTGCAGATCCTCCTTACCCAATGCTCCTAGCATCAAAGTCGAGTTTGAGCAGCACTTTAAAACAATGTGGGGAGTGAAATGTCACTTTACCGAGGCATATAAAACTCATTTTATAAGGGTGTACCTTCTAGATAACTGTCCCCCACCCCTGGGATACCTATGGGAGACCCTGGGGGTCCTCAATATGCCAAAACTTTTTTAGGTTTTCCATTAAGTGCCTTTACCACCAAAGTCGTGTTTGGGCACAATTTAAAGCAGTCCTGGCAACCAGTGCTGCTTTTAAACTGACCTCAGGCTTCAGCTCTGCAGACATGCTAGTGCAGAAAATCTGCTGGCCTCTAAACTGCCATGCCCCAGGATACTGGGGACTTCTAAGTAGTTTCAATCCCCTGCCCTATTATATACTGGGGGTAAACCACCTTCACCCCGCATCCGGGACCCCGCATGCTGTGACAACGACCGAGTTGTGACAACGCATACCATTACTCTGCAAGTCGTTACAGCGACTTGCGGAGGGGGGGGAGAAGGTGTTGGATTTTAAATCCAACACCTTCCCTACAGTCCGCACAGACTGGAGTTGGAATAGTACATTTTACTATTCCAGCAACCCATCCCCCCCCGCCCCCCCCCCTCGCACGTCGTTGTAAGGACTCGCGGAGTAATGGTATGCTTTGTCACAACGCAGTCGTGATAGCATGCGGTGTGATAGTATGCGGAGTGAAGAGACATATTCTATACTAGGGGCTTATGGGGTAGGTCATGCCAATTAAAGGGGTACCCCACCATACCATAGCGTACCCTAGTGTATGTTGGGTGTCTTAACTGTATTCTAATGTGTTCCTTTCAGCTTGGCACTGGGCCTGGTTAAACAGAGCCCACGGTCAGTCAGAGTCAGTTACCACCAGTTCGTCAGCAAGAAGTTGGGGGGTGCCCTGGGCACAGGGTGACTTTGCAACAGGTGTTCCCCTTGATAATGGTGAGAGTTTTGCCTGCCACTGTGCCATAGTGGGAGGTTCTATCAAGGTCCACTTGACAGTGGTGACTGAGTTTGCTGCCTCAATGCATTGCCATATATTGGCACAGTCTGTGTATCATTCTTGAATATGGGAGGGGGGGGGGGGCAGGAGGATGCAAGGGGTTAAAATCCCAGTTTCCATAAAGTAGGTGCTTCCGGGTGTAGGTGTCCCAGAATTATTTTCTTTATTTACCCCTGTATCACCTTTCAAAGGAGTATTTAGCTTTGGGCAGCCCTTCCAAATATGAAGCATACCTCTTTTTTGATCGTAACTTCCCCCATCAATTGGGATCGGTATTACGAAACATGTGGTGCAACTTTTCAGGAATTTAATACCAATTCTACACCATTTTGTGGCTAAACTCTTAATTTCCAATTCTCAAGCTCTTATGAATATCCTTGCATAGTGATTCCACTGCCCTCTTTGAATTGTACATTCAGCAGGGAAGGTTATAGCAATTAAGATTTTATACGGTTTTGAGCAATCCCCTAAATGGAGGGCCTCAAACATGGCTTTATTGCTACCTGCCTCTAGTTGAATGGATTGCCCAGTGACCTATCTTTTCAAAATGCAGAGGGTCTTATTCACGTAATTGAAAAACTAATTTAGATTTCCGTAAATGATTTAATTCTGCATTTATGAAACATATTGGATATAAATCTACCCTCCCCTTTACACCGTATATCAAGTGATCCGTTATGGAGGGCCCAGGTGAAATCTGGCTTGAAGTGGATGAGCACCTATGGGGCTGGCAAAAGGTAAGTTGATGGGCAATAGTAACATCCCAAATTGGTAGCCAGGCCCCCAGTGTAAGTAGATAGGAAGCATGTGCGCAGGGCCACCCTAACCGCGCCCCCTCCCCCATAAAAACCCACCCAGCGCCGAGTGGACCTGCCGGAACCATATGGGGGCTATCTGGTAGGGATGATTCTGTAGCTGGTAAAGGAGATGAGGGAGGACTACCATCTTAAAAATGGCGTACCTACCATAAATTGACTGGGGCATACGAGACCGCACCTTGAGATCCTCTTTAGTACGATCCCACACCGGGAACAGGTTACAATCCCTGGAAACCGCTGGGACATCGGACAGGAATACCCCCAAATATTTCATCCCCCTTCCCCCGTCGCCAATTGAAGGGCTGATGCCCATCCCCCCACCCCCTGACCACACCCCAGAGCCCAGAGTGTGGATTTATGGGGACTCATATATAGCCCAGAGGTCTCGCCGAAAATCTGGAGAATGCGCAGCAATCGTGGCCCGACCTGTCCAAGTCCGTAAGAAAGAACAGGACGTTGCCTGCTTATAATGCTGTTTTATCTGTGAGACCCGGCGCCCATCTAAACCCTTTAAGCTGAGCATCTATACGCACCCAGGCCGCCAGCGGCTCCATGGCGAGCCCGAAAATGTAAGGGGAGAGGGGGCAGCCCTGGCGGGTACCCCGCTGGGTAGGGAAGGAGCGAGAAATCCCCACCCACCGCACTGAAGCCGTTCGGGTAGTATACAGCAACTGCAAGTAGGCCATAAAACGTGGGCCCAGATTGAGTTTCCGCAGCAGTGCGAACAGGTACACCCAACTCAGAGAATCGAAGGCCCTGTCCATATCCGCCAGCAGTATCGCTGTCGGCTCCCCAAGCCCCCAGTGTGCAGACACAGCCACGTGTGCACGCCTAATGTTGTGGCGGGTTGCCCTCTGAGGCATGGACCCTGCCTGATCTGGGTGCACCAGAGTCGTGATGTGCGGCTTAAGTCGATTGGCCAACGTCTTGGCCAGCACCTACGCCTCGATATTGAGGAGGGAGATGGGGCGATACGACGCATGCTGCTCCGGAGGTCTGCCTCGTTTGTGGAACACCACTACTTCCGCATGTCTCCAGTCCTGGGGTAGCAGGCCGCTCCCCCGCGCCTCCTCCACCACCGGCTGAAAATGTGGGGCCAACTGCACAAATAAACTTTTAAAGAATTCGCCGGGGAACCCATTTGGACCTGCAGCTTTCCCAGGGTTCAATTCTCCCAGGGCTGCACCTAGTTCATCATCCGACAGCAGCCGATCCAATTGCTCACGCACCTCATCTGGAACGGTCTTAGGCGGGAGATCATCGATAAATTTCACAATAACCTCTGCCCCTAGACATTCTTTGGGAGAATACAGGTCCTCAAAGGACGCTGCAAAGCTCTCAGCAATAGCGGAGGGCTCTAGAATTGGCTCCCCTGCAGGGTCCAAGACCCGCAGTAGGGGCTGGGCATGAAAGGTACACTGGCACAGACAGTGAAGCATTTTGCTTGACTTATCCCCCCACTGATAGACCCTACTGCGCGTTGCCAGCCAAGCCTCACAAGCCTCGTCCAGTAGTAATGCCGCGTACTGCTGCTGAGCCAGCACCAACTGCCTCTTAACCCGGCCCCCATCCGCCTCCCTACCCCTACGCTCCAGTGCCTCAATATTTGCCTCCCGACGCACCAGGTCCTTCTGCCGCTCCCTCCACGCCGCCACACTCCAGGAAATGTCCACCCCCCGCAAAGTGGGTTTCATTGCCTCCCAAAGCACCGCCGGCGACTCAACTGACCCTACATTCGCAACCAGGTAATTATCAATCTCCTTGGCCAGGTGTTCCCTATATTCCTCTTTCTGCAGCTGTCACCCCGACATGCGCCATCTAATAGGCTGCCTCCCCGGGCCAATCCGAATCGTGAGTGCAACGGGCGAGTGATCAGACAAGGCTCTGGGCATAATACTTGCTGACATCACTCTGTGGACCATCCCCCTGGGGACAAATAAGTAGTCGAGCCTCGAAAATGACTTGTGTGTTGTGGAAAAATAAGTGTACTCCCTGTGAGGACCATATATGTGTATCCAGACATCTGTCCAGTCTGACCCCGTAACTAGGGAATGCAGCTTGGTAGGGGATCCTCCCACCCCCGCCACCCCCTCACTCCTCCATCTATCCCAATCCTGGTCCATCACATCCTTCCAATCTCCCCCCACCACAGAGAGTACATTTGGCATGTCCCCACATATTGTTAGTAGCCGTTCCACCAGGGACCACTGTAGTGGCGGTGGGGCGTATACGCTACCCAAGATCAAGACCTCTCCCCCAATTCTGCCCTGTAGGAATACATAGCGTCCCTGCGTGTCAGACCAAAGTGTCTCGTGTTCATATGGGACCTGACGATGGATCAATACCGCTACACCCCGCGAGCCTCTCGTAAACCCCGAGTGAAACACCTGAAGATATCCAAATCGTTGGAGACATAAGGCTTTGGTACCCAATAGGTGTTTCCTGAAGTAGGAGCACGTCGGCCCCACCCTTCTTGGCGTACTGAAGAAGGGCCCCTCTCTTCACCTTATCCAGCGCTCCCCTGACATTCCAACTGACCACACACAGGGACCCAAGTGTCATCCGCCGTTCATCCTCCGTACCGGGCATGTCAAAGGACAAACATTCTCACAACAAATGTACGTGCTCCCCAAGGTACCGCAAGAGTTCCAAGTAGTTGGCGTGAATGCGCAATCAAACAAGTAAAACAACCCCCCCCCTCAACATCTACACCCCCCTATCCCCCTATCCCGCCTACTCTCCAAACATGGAAGCATCTGTCGCGGTCAGACAGGAACCAGGTCCCCAACTGGGGGGACAGGTACTAACCCTTCCATTGGACCCCCAACTGGCCACCCATAACCCTTGAACCTCACCCCATCCCGCCCACCACTGCGTGACCGGGTACCCAGCACAATACATGTGCCTATTCGGATGTCGAGATACATTCACCAGAGTTGCAGTCCCTGTAGAACCAGTCAATCAGTCTGCTGAAGTCTGTCTCTCCGAGGACAGGCCCTTCTGTCGGAGGACTGAGTCAGAGAGCGAGCGGCACCGCACCTGGATCTTGATCTCCTGCTGTTGGCCCCGCCTCTTCGAGCCACCTCACTTGACGAAGAGTCTGAGTCCCGGACAGGCGGTGTGTGAACCCGCAACCTCACAGTTTCGCCGTTCCATGTAAAAGCTTCCTCCGGTGAGTCAAAGAACAAAGTGCGTGACCTATACACCACTCTCAGGTGGGCTGGATATAACCGCGCATACTGGATCTTCAAGTGTCTGAGGTGAGCCTTGGCCACTAAAAAGGACTGTCGCTGCTGCTGTACCAGGCGCGTGTAGTCTGGGAAGATGAGAATCTTTGCATTGTAACACGTGAGAGATTCCTTTGCCCTGACCTGCTTTAAGATAGTATCGCGGTCCATATAATTCAAGAATTTGGCGATGATCGGCCGTGGCCGTTGCCCTTGAGGTGGCTTCTGCATTAGAGCCCTATGTGCATGCTCCACTGCAAAGCAGCGGCAGAGGGCATCGGAGGGGGGTGGGGGAAGGGGGGTGGCGGGGGAGCCAGCCCTCCAGCCACTGTATTAAGAAATGCTCCATGCTATCTCCCTCGCATCCCTCCGGAAATCCCACAAAGCGAAGATTGTTGCGTCAAGCCCTCCCTTCGGCATCCTCAACCTGCAGCGCCAGCCCTTTCTGAATCTTCTCCATAGCCGCCACCTTCTTTTTTTATGGTCGTGACGTCGTCTTCCACCTCCGATATGCGGGCCTTCGTCCCTGCGATTCGGTCAACTGCATTACGTGGGTCCTGCCGTAGCAGCATGATGTCAGAACCCACAGCCCCGATCTTCGCATCCAACATGTCTCTAGACTGCGTAATGGCTGCCATGAGCGCCGCGTTGTCCGGTATCTGGCCCTGCGATCCTGCAGCCCCTGCCGCAGCACCTGCTCCGGTGAATTTGTCTATGGTGCCCTGCTTGGTATGACCTCCCCCACCTTTATCTCGTGTCATTGTCCCAGCGTAAATGCCGCCACCAAACCCTCGGGAGTGACCGTCGAACCTGGTTGAGCGCGAATATAATCCAATATCCAGGACACTGAGCCCAGTTCAATGCCTTCCTCTCCAAGCCCCAAAGTAGGTGGCAACCTCCTCGAGGATAGCCACAATGGCCGCCAACGCACCTCCGTCTTCACCCCAATGGCCCTGCTCCTCCACTCCGTGACCCGACCACCGACGTGCACCACGGATCCTGGCCCCTCCCGGGTACAGCCGATGTCTCTGAGGCCTAGGAGGCCCAAATGCACCAAGGTTCGGATGAGGGGAGCCGGAGCTGGACCACCTTTCACCTCTTGGGGGCCTGCACCGTACTGCACCGTGATGTAGCCCTAGTGCCCTCGCAGCACCGCCAGCACTAGGCAGCCCAGGGTGAGAAACTGGACTTACAATGTCCCGGATGGCACTGCCCCCCCTTCCTGGTATCTCTGCTGCCACCACCGCGGCCCGACTCGGCCACCGAGCCCCCGCAGGTCACCAGGGCAGGCCAGAAGGTAATGTGTGGGAGGGAGAGGGGAGGGGAATAAAGCCCCCGCTGGCAACCCCCCGTCTGCCTCTGCACCAAACGGCCCGCGCAACCCCTCACTGCTGCTCTAAAGCCCCTCAATATGGCCGCTCCCTCTCCGGTGCCTCTGCCTCGAGGCTCCTGGTCTCCGCGCCTGACCGCCACCTGTATAGGCCACTTTCTGCCATCCAACGCCTTCTCTCTAGTCCCCACAGCCGCCAAGGCTCCCGGAGGGGTGGGGGGGGGTAAGCCGCATGACTCCGCTGCGAAATTACTGGCTCCGCTCACCGGCAGCTCCCGCACCACCACAGCCGTCTTCTGCGCCTCCGCTCCCGGCCCGGCTGACAAATCAAGGCCCGCTGACCCCGACTTGGCCGCCTCAGATCACGGGACTACAGTCACCGCCGCCGTCACTCATTAGGATCCCCGGCCCGCACACATCCAATATTGTGTATCTACCTGTCTCCTAACAAACCACAACTGATCGTTATGTAATATTTGTCACCAAGATTATCAAAGTCATGTAAGTAACTTTCGAGCCAGAAATGTTTATAGTTTTCAAAAATTGACAGTTCAGTTTCTGAAGTGGTAATGTTCTCCTATGGAGGAAAAACATAAAACATACCAAGTGCTTCACAATGACGGACAGGACCAATATTCAGGACTTAAGGGGATGGTGGGGCTAAGTCCAAGGCAGCACCAACAGGTCACCTCTGGCAGCTCCGGGGCAGCCGGGTGCAGAGGTGCAATATAGCGTCTGGTGCCCTGTGTAAGTCAATGGGGATCGGTCCAGTCACAAAGTCGCTGCAGGCAGGGACTGGAAGGCCAGTTGGGTTCAACCAACAAGTGGGCTCAGTTCTCAAGATACTTTTAGACACCTTTGGTCCTCTTGTCCATGGGCCGGGGCGGTGTAGAGATTTTCTGAGGTGTCAAGTTTTTGTCACCAGAGACACTTGCTGTAGAGGGAGCCTGCACAAGGAGACTCCTGACTGCGTTCAGAAGTCCACAGTTAGCAAAGCCAAGGTGGGCTTAGTTTCTGGTGAGCCTGGGGACCACGCTGGCGCAATGGTTGAGGACAGCAGGCAGGCCTGCAGGGTTGGCACCAAGTCAGTAGCTACTCCTCTGTTCTTGCTGTTGCAGCTCTTCAGGATCCATCTTCTCCTTTCAGGCCGGCAGGATTTGATTTCCTGGTGTCCGGAGCTCCCATAAATACTAGTTTATGGGGCTTTAGAGTAGTGTAGGGTAGTAGCCAATGGGCTACTTACCCCTGGGGTCACTACGCCCCCTGTGTGACCCCTTCTTGTGGGAAGTGGGCATAACCCTGTCCCAGAGTTCCCAATTATGCCATCACCAAGCTGGTATACATTTAAATTTCATCTCCACATCCGGTATCCCACCTTAGGGGTGGAACTAGCCTGAGGGTGGACACACTTCTGACTACTAATTTTCCCACCCGTCCAGGTGCCAAATGGGCCCTGGTAAGGGGGGGAAGTCGGCATCCTCTCGCCTCCGGTTTGCAAATCATGCTTCCCTCAAAGGCGGTGGGTGGGCTTTTTGAATCTCCCTGCCTTGGAATGCTAATTTACAGGTCATCCTGTTGGAAGGGGCTTAAAACACGCTCTCCAGAGCAGGCTTCCTGACATCCCGAGAGCATAGGCTCTCACCCCTGGGAGTCAGAAACCTATCTGTGGTGGCAGGTTGGCCTACACCGGTCCGCCATCACACTAGTAGTTGATAGGGTTTTATCAACTACTAGGTGCCCTCTGGGTGCAGATGGAGCAGAATAAAGATATCCAGTTTGTTGGGGCAAGAATATCTGATAGTACGAAGGACACAGGTTACCTGGTGCAGAGTCATGTTGTAAGACAAATAATCTATTGAAAAATCAGGCTTGTTGTATGGAAGGGAAACTGCATTATTGAATAAGACTTAGATTTAGAAGGGGAGTTCCGCGGGGAGTATCTTGACAGTCGTGAAATATCTGATTTCATAACTAGAAATATCAAATGGAGATGGCCAGTCTTCTACAGGACGATTATCTTGTATTTTTCTCCATTTAATCTTGAGTAGTCTGAGGTTACTGTGTATAGTAGAGATAGACAGCTGGAGTGAGATTATGCATTGGTAATGGAGGCCATTAACTATGTGGAGTTTGATTTGTGATACACCTTACTACTATCCTTATTCCTTTGCAGAGGATGTCCTGTGGTTTAAGCCAGTAGAGCTCCGAACAAAATGGGGTCGTCGAGGGCACATTAAAGAGGCTCTAGGTATGTAATGCTGCCTTGTTTACTGCCTTATTCAATGCATTATGGTTAATTTCTGCTCACATTTTAAGCATATGAGGTCAACATTATGATAGTTGTATTTGGAATCAGATCTTGCACTTGAGATTAGGTTTTTGGCAGCTGGCATTACAAGCAGCCGTTGGACAGGCATTTCAACAGAGGTCAGACTTATAACTGATCGGTAGATATACCTTCTTAGTTCAAATGTTGCCTATACCTCACATGTTCCAAGCAGCCTGAAGTCAGAAAACTAGACTGTACCTTCCGTTGAGGAAGCCCACGGACATCAGTCTGCCCATTGTTGTCTAATTGCAACACACAGGTCATGGGTTTCCTTCGCCTGACCTTTTCCATCTTTAGGGTAAAAAAAGACCACTGTTTCTCAATATTTCTTTCTCCATTGAATTTCAATATTTTGTTGTCTACTGTTTTGCATTCCTTTCCAGGTTAGACATTTTACCACCATTTCCGTACTTATTTTAATGTTACTCCAGAGCCCCCAACACACAGCCTAATCCTGTTAATTGAAGTGTAATAATCTCACCTCTCATACCGCACTGCTCCTTTTTCTGTAGAATAAGGGAGTGACTTGCTCTTTCCACTCCCTGTCCACTCTTATTTTAAAACCCTCCCACTTTTTAATTCCATAATTTGTGCATTTCAAATAATTATATTATCTGCAAATGGAAACTTCTAGCCAGACCGCTCTCTGGCACTAGCCAAATAGCTCTCTGGCACGGAGCTGAGACTGATCTCTCTGACACCCCACTTGCCCTCTCCGTTTACCTCTTACATCATATGACAAAGTAAAAGTGTCCTAATTGTAGAATTGTAAATATGGATTTTGATGGTGGCGGGTATGATAAGACATGCAAGATATGGCCCTATCCAGTACAAGTCATATATAAATCTGACATAGGTTTGATATTTTTATGTAAACCATTGGTGGATTTGGGCTAAGAGACAGTTTGTAAACGTCTGCTTTGGATTTCTTTTCTTTACAGGCACCCATGGCCACATGAAGTGCCATTTTGATGGGCAGCTAAAGTCCCAGGACACTGTGCTGATGAACCTTTATAAACGTGTTTTTCCCAAATGGACATATGACCCTTATGTGCAAGAGCCAGTGCCATGGATCAGAAACGAGAACGTGGTGAATGTGCAGGAGATTGAGATGGAATAAGTTTCTGAACATTCCCGTTTCCCGTGACTCCTGATAGTATTCCATTCTGGTCTGTGGACTGTACACCAGGCCAAGAAATGTTAACTGGTGCACGAGCCTACAAGTTTCAGTAACCACTGTTTAAGACCGCCCAGGAGACCACTGTGTGGAAGGGTCCCAATGGTTCCTCTCAAAAACAAGATCTGGAGGTGTGTATTCAATGTCAGTGCCTTCATGATAAATTTGTAGCTATCATGTCTTCTGTCTTCTGACAATTTTGAGACGGTTTCTCTATCAGGACTGGAGTATTTATTTAACAGACGCAATACCCTTTTCAAATGGGGCAGTTTGGTGATTGCTGAAATAAAAGCGCTTTAAGCCTAGCCTGGATCGGGCAAATGAATGTGGTGGATTATGTCTTCTTTTTTGGTGACTCGGGTGAAACTGGGTTTAACCTTCTCCTGAAGTTCTAAGTTGTGGTAGCCAGCAAACATGCAGGTCTGATTCTGAAGAAACACAGATTGATTAAAGGAATGTTGTTGCTCTTTCATCTTCCTACTTCCCCAACTAGTTGTAAATGCCTGCAACAGAGGCAGAAATTAAAAACGCTCGTCTAGATGATGTTGCCACTTTACATTTTTGCCAGGGAGCCCAGTGCAATCATTCTTTTTGTTAATGTATTAGCTCCAGTCCCATAACAATGTTCCACTAACTATTTCATCTACAGTACAGCGGAAAGGCCTTTTCATGTTGCTTCACATTTTTATGCATTCACCCTTGTTGTATTCTCTTGGGCAATGTTAAATTATTTATTGTTTATCATTAGTTTAGCGGTCAGTTGGAAAAGTATCTTCCTTGTTTGTCTTCTTCCCCATCCCCCCTCCTCCCACTTGGTATTTCCCTACCGTTACCTGTGAGGCTGCCTTAGAATGTTGGCACTAGGAGAGCTGACAGAAGAATGTGGAGTTGTTTTACCTGAAGCTGTCTGTCGTGGATGAGTGGAGGTCTGAATAAAGAGTTTAACTTACCAGCACTTGAGTTTTCATCTTCGTAACACTGGTGACGACTGGCCTGCGAAAGGGAGCAGTAAGGACCTCCTTCCCTTTGTCTACATCTAGTGCCTCAGATTCTGTCACCTTGTGGCTTACAAGTTCAATGTACTCTATTTATTTGCTCTAATTTGGGGTATCTTAATGTAATAAATCCGGTGTAATCTTTCCTCTGTGGCTGATCCCTCCAGTACTCAAGACTTTCCGTGACCGACGCTTGTTTAATGGCAGTTTTGGATTGCAAGTACTTCGACCTATAACGTCTTTACACTCTGCCTGCTGGTGCGCCACAGTTTCATCAGGGGGCTTCCTTCCTCTTCCTCTGTAATCTGGGCTTATGTAGTGAGACGTTCCTGTCAGTCTCCCGCCACGCCTTCCATGCATGCTTACAGCCCACCTCCCAGGCGGAGCCTTCAGGTCATCGAGCCTGTAGATGGGAAGGCGTTCCACTTAGTCTACAGACACATCCCCTTGCCTGCTGACAACACACCTTGGGCTGACAGAGCACTTGTTTCTGGCGTCTGTCCCGAACAAGGTGTTTCTTAAAACCTGCAGCGCTACGTGTGCGGCAACATTTCAGTGACACGCACACCCTTACGCATGTCACTCCGTGATAGGCACACTTTATATTTCTCTGCCACATCTATGAATGTTTCCTCATTTCCTCATATCTGTGCTTATTACGGTGACATGCACCCCCCCATTATTGTCGTACAGCACTACGCGTGCTGCAATATTTCGGTGACACGCACACCCCTACATGTGTCACATTTAACTCCATGATACACACACTATATTTCTCTGTCACAATTTGTGGATGTTCGCGCATTTTTGTTTTATTCAACACAGGGACATGCACACCCCTATTATCACATTAGTCTTCAGTGATATGCACACGTATTCTTTGCTTCTACCCAAAGCCAGTCATTCTCAGCTCACACAGTGATATGCACACCATTATGTGTATTACAGATACTTCTGTTTTGTCAATTTGGCCCTGCACATAATTTTAACAGATGGTTTTCTTCAACTGGTGCATCACTGATATTGCAGCATCTCACACACTTTCTCCTTCCTTTGACCAACATGGCCGCCAGTATGGCTCAACCACCACCATTCCTGAATGAATTTGGAGAACCCTTGGAAGGAGTGGGTGAAAATATTTGAATCCTATTTAATAGCCATTGTGGGTGGGGAGTTTAGCCCTGTAAGGAAACAATACATTTTATTACACTACCTTGGTACCCATGGCAGAAAGATTTTTGATACTTTATTACCTGACCTGGAACAAGGTTGTAACGATGATGATGAAATTGATGTGTTTGAAACATCTCTAAATAAACAAAAAATACACTTTGGAGACAAAGTGAACATTGTGCTAGAACGACACAAGTTTTTCAGCGGAGTCCAAGGTAAAAAAGAATGCATTACTAATTACGTTGCAGTTTTTTTAGGGTGGCTAAGCGAACTTTGTGAATTCGGCATCTAAAAGATTCCCTCATAAGAGACTAACTCGTAAGGTGCACGAATAACCCAAAAATACAAGAGAAACTGTCGGAAAACCAACGTAATCTTTGGGACGCTATTGAGTTGGCTAAATCCATAGGGTATGTGAATGAAGGAGATGAAATACCCAGACAATAATGAGCAAGACAATAATGAGCAAGTATTGGAAATTGCCAAACCTCCCTGTGGAAGATACTATATGCAAGGTGAAATTTGAAGAGTCCTGAGCACATACACGATCAAGGAGCTAGTTAACTCAAATTTTACCGCTGTGGCAGTAGTAACCATTTGGCAAACCATGCTAACTGCCAAGCTAGGAACTCCACATACAGAAAATGTACCGCTGTGGCAGTAGTAACCATTTGGCAAACCATGCTAACTGCCAAGCTAGGAACTCTACATACAGAAAATGTAACAAAAAAGGGTACTTAGCTAGAGTGCGTCGTGCCTCTTCCAGAAAGCTAAAGGATGTTATTGAGGTCACTGATAATAAACCCCAATCTGTAAAGAAAATTATTTTCCAAGTACGAGGCAATAAGTGTAAAACAAATTAATTATCCCGAAAGTGATATTGGTTTGAATGGCAAAGTTATCAAAATGTTTGCTGACTCATGCTCGCCATTAACTTTCATCAATATCTCCGATTTCAAGAAAATGAATTTTTGTGAGGAAAAAAGTTTCTATCTGCGGACATCTCCCCTAGTAGTTATACCAGGGATTTCATCCCTTTAAGAGGCATGATTAAATCATGTACCACGTTTAAGGACCTTCTGACCCTTGGTAAGGTATATGTAGTTGAAGAAGGGTCTAACATACTCAGATGGCTGCATCAAAAAGAATTAGGTATAACTCTTGACCAATATAACCCAGAACAGGTACTCACCATAGACCACTCTGTGGCAGGCAAAGAGATTTGCAATCAATTCCCTGAGGTGTTCACATCCAAATTAAATCTTCTCAAAAATATCCAACATAGATAGATAGATAATTTCCTTTATTCGGCATTGTGCAAAACACCATAAAAGATACAGATAAAAACACCAATAATACACACGTTCGAGGCATGTGGGCTGCTGATTTTATATCTATGCATAGATCGCCGCCTAGTGTTGGGTCCGGATGATTGCACATTGTTGTCCTGGAAGAGTCTTCGAAGTATCACAAGATAGGTGGCTCCTCCCCTGGACTACAGTGCGCATGGGCATCCCCTCCATGCTCAGATTGTTTTTTTCCGCCATTGGGTTCGGATGTACTTCTTAACTCAAGTTCGGAATTTATATTAAAAGTTACTTTTTCGAGGCCAAAAGGCCTTGGGGGCGTCGGTATTGTCTTTCGTTCGGTGCCTTTACCTCTCCAGTTCTTTGAACTCGACTTCGGAAGGCTTTTGCCATTCGACGCCAAAGGCCCCTCGACGATCGACGATGGAACGGAATCCGTTCAAGCGCTGCCCCGTCTGCAACTCAAAATATCCACACATCGACGTGCACCCGGTGTGCAACAAATGTCTCTCACCGGACCACGACGAGGCCAGCTGCATGGCCTGTTCGAAGTTCAGGTCGAAGAAAACTCTCCGTCTTCGACGCGCTGCACGACAGTCGGCGCGAGAAACGGCACCAGACCCAGAAAACATCTTCGGGGGTGACGACGAAGAACATGTACAAGAAGAGGATCCGGAACTCTCGGATCCTGCGTCGGAGCCCGACGCCACCTACAACGAGGACGAGGGAGAACTCTACGTCCATGATGAAGACATCGTCGAGGTAGGAGACGACGACTCCATCGAGGAGCTAGGCCTAACCGCAGTAGCGGGGCCACATAAAGACTCTTCCACGGCTCAGGTCGAGGCATCGCCGGAAGGCCTTAGCCAAGATCTTCAACACCGTTCTATAGTCCCGCTTCAAGGCTCGACTACAAACATTTCCAAAGAGCCCTCGGTCGATCGCCCACGCTCAGTGGACACATCGAAACCAAAAGAAAAAGACATGAAATCGAAACCGACACTGGTTAAGACAACCATCGGCTCGACGACTTCGGAACCTTCCAAGTCCAAACATGCGCTCGACCCCTCGGGGTCGAAAGGGGGCGTCGAACCGAAGATCGGATCGACTACGCCTGTGTCTGCAGTGAAGCACGTCACGCTTCCGTCGGCGTCGACTTCCGGATCCAAAGATGGCGGCTCTTCCGAAGGTCTCGAAGCCCGGAAAACCATCGATCCGAAGTTAAAGAAGCCGCTGCTGGTCAAGGCCCTCGACCCGAAGCCAAAAGTCGGATCGAAAGACCCTACTGCGTCGAAGCACAAGGGCGTTCCTGCAGCGCAACAACAGCTCGACTCAACGCAAGGCCTCAAACGCACTAAGCCGTCGAAGTCGGTCGAATCGAAGACACCGCCTCCATCAAAGGCAGTCAGTCCGTCGCCGATGCTTACGGCGCCAATAAAGTTTGGACTACCCCCAACAGCACGGCCTAAACCTGTTCAACATGCACAGGCTACCGGATCCGCCAAGTCGACGTCAGTTGCTGCATCTGCTCAGCCTCGGACGGAAGACGTTGTGTTCCAGCCACCGTCCCACGACAACCAGTCGAAGTTGTACATCGACTCCGAGTCAGGTAGACTTACAGTTTATAAACGTAAAATCAGGCCTGACGCACCTATGGAACATTATAGGATACCGCTGAAGAAAAAGAGAGACTCTACCACCTCTCCTGTACTTTTTGAGCCCGTGCAGTCACATGGTCAGGAATATGCCTACTCTCCCACATATACCACTGAGGATGTGGAAGAAGGGGACAATGAGGACCAGTTCAACTATCCCATTGATGCTGATCAGGATGAGTCCCAGCCGTGGGCTGACACCGTGGACCCTGCTGACCCTCACACCACCCCTGATACTCTTTCATATGCTGTCAAGCCTTCGCCTACTGAAGACACTGCTGCGTTCAACGCAATAATTGAGAGAGCGGCACATAACCATGACGTGGACATGCACGCTGACCCCGTGGAAGAAGACTTTCTTTTTGATACATTCTCCACATCAGAAAGGTCTATCAAAACTTTGCCTATGCTCAAAGGTGTGCTCAAACATGCAAGTGACATTTTTAAAGAGCCCACTAAAGCACGGGTGGTCAACCCAAGGATTGAGAGGAAGTATCGGCCTGCGCCCGTAGACCCTACCTACATCAAGGGCCAACTCCCACTGGACTCCTTAGTGGTGGCTAATGCTCGCAAAAGAGCGAACTCTCAGACGACTGGTGATGCTCCTCCTCCGGACAAAGAATCCAAAATCTTAAAGGCTTCTGGAAAACGTGTAGCGGCTCAAGCTGCGAATACTTGGAGAATCTCCAATACCCAAGCCCTGTTAGCAAGATATGACCGGGCACACTATGACACGTTAGAGCAGTTACTGCAACACCTGCCAGACGCTTATAAGGAGGGAGCTGAAATGCTTATACAAGAAGGGAAGTTAATCTCCAACGCGTCCATTAAGTGCGCGTTGGATGCAGCCGACACAGCAGCTAGAGCTATAAACACTAGCGTTATGCTTAGGAGGCATGCCTGGCTCCGCATCTCTGGATTTAAGTCGGAGATCCAGACTACCCTGCTCAATTCACCAGACTACCCTGCTCAATCAACCAGTGAATCCTGACTTCCTGTTTGGTCCGGAGGTGGACACCACTCTTGAGAAAATTAAGAAGGATACTGAAACTGCGAAATCCATGGGAGCTCTGCAGTCTCAGCAGTTCAGGGGCAGTTCCTTTCGTCGCTCCGGTAACAGGGGAGCTTCAAGAGGTCAAGCGTCGCAACAAGCTCAATACACCAAGGGAGGCACACAAACCACCTATAACAAGAACAATAGGGGTGGATACCGTGGGAACAGCAGCAAGGGCAGAGGACGTGGAAATAATAATACCAGATCCTCAGCCGCTAACAAGTAGTGACGCCTTGTCACTGCCCCCGACCATATAACACCGGTCGGGGGGAGACTCCAGCAGTTCCTACCAGTCTGGGAAAGCATTACCACGGACAGGTGGGTGAGACAACTTATACAACACGGTTATTGTCTAGAACTGACCTCCACTCCACCCAACATACCCCCAAGGCACCGTCCTATGTCCGCCGAGCACATGCACTTATTGCAGCAAGAAGTCATCTCCATGCTGCAAAAATGCGCCATAGAACTCGTGCCTTTGGAACAACAGGGTACATGGGTGTACTCGCTGTACTTCTTGATCCCAAAAAAGGACGGGTCTCTCTGGCCCATTCTAGACCTCAGACCTCTGAAGCAATACATCCTCTCAGAACACTTTCACAAGCTCACGCTGCAGCAAGTTCTGCCGTTGCTCAGTCAAGGAGATTTTCTAGCAACATTAGATCTGAAGGATGCCTATTTCCACATTCCCATTCACCCCAGTCATAGGAAATATCTCAGGTTCACCATCAACAACCAGCATTACCAGTTCATAGTCCTGCCTTTCGGGGTCACTACTGCCCCCAGAGTGTTTACGAAGTGCTTAGCAACAGTAGCCGCGCATCTTCGAAGACAACACGTCCATGTCTATCCGTATCTGGACGACTGGTTGGTACAGGCAAAGTTAGCCCAGCAGTGCGCCGACCACATGTCCCGCACAATTCACCTCCTACACAGTCTGGGTTTTTCGCTCAATTACCAAAAATCCCATCTTCACCCCGCACACGTACAGCAGTACCTGGGCGCAGAAATCAACACGCTCGCTGCTACAGCGCAACCAAACGCAGCGAGAGTCAACAGCATGAAAGTGTTGATTCAAAAATTCATGCCACAACACTCACTCCCAGCGCAGGTGTTCATGCAACTCATAGGCATGATGGCCTCCTGCATCTTCATAGTCCCCACGCGAGGCTACACATGCGTCCGCTTCAGGAATGCTTAGCGCGCCAGTGGAACCAGGCTCATGGGCAGCTAAAAGACCTAGTGTTGGTGACTGGTCGTGCATACAACTCTCTGCATTGGTGGAACACACACAACCTTTGCAGGGGACGACCGTTCACAGAGCCTGTGCCACAGATAGTGCTGACAACGGACGCATCTCTCCAGGGCTGGTGAGCGCATGTCCTCCACTATACAGTGCAGGGACTATGGACACCGCAGCAGCGGAAGATGCACATCAACCTACTGGAACTGAAGGCAATCTTCATGGCAATGAAGGCGTTCAAGTTGCATCTCTGCAACAAAGTCGTGTTGATCCGGACGGACAACATGACTGCGATGTATTACATCCAAAAGCAGGGAGGGATACACTCTCCACAGCTGTCCCATCTAGCCCAGAGCATGTGGAAGTGGGCCATTCAAAGGAACATGTTCCTCATGGCGGAACATCTCACAGGCAAGGACAACCAGATGGCGGACCTGCTCAGCGGACACAGCCATCAGATGCACGAGTGGGAGATATACCCCTCAGTGCTCCGACCATATTTCCAGCGGTGGGGTCATCCGGAGATAGACCTCTTCGCCACACACGAAAACGCAAAATGCCGCACCTTCGCCGCCAGGTTCCCACACCCGCAGTCTCAGGGCAATGCGATATGGATGAGCTGGTCGAACAAATTTGCGTACGCCTTTCCTCCAGCGCCACTCATACCGCTAGTGGCACGCAAACTGAGGCAACACTCCATTCTCGCTCATCCTGGTTGCTCCAACGTGGGCAAGGCAGGCGTGGTACACCACGTTTCTAGCACTTTCCGTGGTTCCCCACCAGCGCCTAACACTCACGCCCAGTCTCCTCACTCAGGGCCATGGAGACATTCAGCACCCAGATCCACAACAGTTGAGCCTAGCAATATGGCTCCTGAGGTCATAGAGTTTGGCTACCTGGACCTGCCTCCTGACTGTATGGACATCATTAAAGAGGCTAGGCGACCTACCACCAGGGCGTGCTACGCGGCAAAGTGGAAGCGTTTTGTTATCTATTGCTCCAAAAATAACATAAATCCGCTTGATGCTTCCACGCAAAACATCATATGTTACTTGCAGCACCTATACAAGTGTAATCTAGCGTATATTTCCATCAGGATACATTTAGCTGCTATGGCAGCTTATCTGCAAAATAGACAGCACCTGTCCCTTTTCAGAGTCCCAGCCATTAAAGCTTTTATGGAGGGCCTGAAACTGGTCATTCCTCCAAGACACCCGCCTTCGCCGGTCTGGAACCTCAACATAGTCCTCACCAGGCTCATGGGCCCACCATTTGAGCCTCTTCACTCTTGTGAGATACAATTTCTCACATGGAAAGTGGCTTTTCTGGTCGCCATTAGGTCGCTACGACGTGTTAGCGAGCTACAAGCCCTCACTATTCAGGAGCCTTTTATTCAAATTCATGCTAATAGGGTTGTGCTCCGCACCAACCCCAAGTTTATGCCAAAGGTAGTGTCACAGTTCCACATAAACCAAACTATCGAACTACCTGTATTCTACACCAATCCTGATTCGGTGGCAGACAGAGCACTGCACACACTTGATGTTAAAAGGGCTCTCCTGTACTACATAGACAGGGCTAAAGACTTCAAGAAAACTAAACAACTGTTCGTTGCCTTCTCTCCACAGCACAAAGGCAACCCCATCTCTAAATGAGGTATAGCCAGATGGATTGTTGAGTGCATCCAGATCTGTTATCAAAAGGCTAAACACACGTTAACAGTTCCCCCAAGAGCGCATTCCACACGCAAATTAGGGGCATCCATGGCTTTCCTAGGTAACATTCCTCTAGAGGACATATGTAGAGCAGCTACATGGACCACCATACACACATTCACCAAACACTACTGCGTGGATGTACACTCAAAACAGCAGGCTGCTGTAGGTCAAGCTGTTCTCAGAACTCTCTTTCAGACTGCTGCAGCTGGCACGGGCAACCTCCAATAAGGAGGGTACTACTATTTATTCTATGCATAGATATAAAATCAGCAGCCCACATGCCTCGAACGGAATATGCTACTTACCAGTATGCATCTGTTCTTGGCATGTAGGGCTGCTGATATTTATATCGCCCACCCTCCTCCCCGGTGCCTGTCGCAGCTGTAGCACTCACACTTATTCTAACGCATGGTCATCACTTACTATATCACACTCCATCTCTGCCACAATGGCGAAAAACAATCTGAGCATGGAGGGGATGCCCATGCGCACCGTAGTCCAGGGTAGGAGCCACCTATCTCGTGATACTTCGAAGACTCTTCCAGGACAACAATGTGCAATCATCCGAACCCAACACTAGGCGGCGATCTATGCATAGATATAAATATCAGCAGCCCTACATGCCAAGAACAGATGCATACTGGTAAGTAGCATATTCCTTAATTATCATCTATACAGGTAAAAAGAAGTATTTAAAAGAAGAATCTTCGTTACAATTCATTACAGTTTGTTAATCCCCTATCCTCCATGTCTTTACATGGAACCTCTTGTCTCTCTTAACTTTGAAGCAACCCTTAAAAAACTGGTAATGGAAAGCAGAGTAAATGCATCTTGCGCCATTTGTAAATGTAAAGGGGCGACTTTTGCATGCCTGAGTTTCAATTTTTTAAATAGACTTATTAAATACAGGTGCCTAGGCAATGAATAAAAAGGGCAAAGTAATACAAAATGAAGGGTATCCTGCGGAGATCGATGATCGCACCCGCAGGGACCCTTTGGCTCAACACTAAAACCTGCCGGTTCAGCTAATAAATAATGTAAAATGTTGAGCCTAAAACGAGTGATTAAAAATCTATCCTGTGAATTGTGTGTAAGGGCCAGGTATGGTTCCATTCCTTCGCTAGTCCTCACTAGATTATAAGCTCTAACCAACTGTTTGCCATATTCCTTTTCCTCTCTATGGGCTGTTTTGTGTGTGATGAAACTCTTCTTTACAGTGGTCTTATCCCAGACTGCTCCTCCAGTGGGGTTTGTGAAGAGTTCCATACAGCCAATGTTTCCGCAAACCGCCTTAATGGACTTAAGCCATGGAATTTTCATTCCCTTATCCCTACTGAGACAGCCAGTGATTATTTGCCTCATTAGCTCAACCTCCGGGTTATCCCAGATCTTTATCCATGCTAACCGGGGTCTGATTTGAATTCTATCCTCAATGAATGCCCCCGTTCTTCATGAACAATATAGGCGGGGGTACCCTTTGGGACCCTAAGCAGCCTTCTCATGTAATTGTTCTCCTCCACCTGCAGTTTGTCTAGGTTGGTGAACCCCCAGAGTTCCGCTCCATATGCCACCTTGGAGTAGCAGATGGAGTTATATAAAATCATCATTTGCTCCGGGGACCACCTTCCCAGTCTGCAGCCGAAGTTCATTATTGCCCCTGTACTGGACAGTATCCTATTACTACGCTCCTCTTGTAGAGCTTTAAAATTCAAATGCCCATCCAATAAAATACCTAGGTAGGATAAGGTTGTTACCTTCTCCAGTTTGTGATCTCCTATTCTATCATTTAAACTTTTTTTTGGTTTTGACCCTACTTCCATGACATATGACTTGGTCAAATTGGCAGATAGATCTAAATTATTCATAAAACCCATTAAGCCATCTATTAGTGTTGGAAGACCTCGTGGCGTGCGTGCCAACAGTACCGCGTCATCGGCGTAAAGTAAGACTGGGATTCCTCTTCTGTCTACTCTTGGCGAATCCACATTGAGGGTTAATAGGGCTTGGTCTAGGCCATTTATGTATAACGAAAAGAGAAATGGTGCCAGGATGCAACCTTGTCTTAGGCCACTTGAGCAAGTCAAAGAATCTGTGCATCCGCCCTCCAAGTTGTATCTTACATTGGCCGTTGTATTCCAATGTAGGGCCTTCAAAATCTTTACAAGGTCCTGATCTACCCTCAGCCTACTCATTAGATCCCACAGCTTTTCCCTATTAACGCAGTCAAATGCTGCGGTGAGGTCCATAAAGGCTAAATAGACAGTTTCGGTGCTGGCCATAGTGTATTTGTAACTTCCAACATAGGATAAAATTAAAACAGAATTCCAAACCAGTAGTTTACAATCCCAGACTCATACCACACCTTTTGTGGAAACCGCTCAAAAAAGAATTGGCCACATTACAAAACCTATGCATCATCCAACCTGTTGACTGCTCCGAATGGGTTTCCCCCGGCTGTCATTGCCAGAAAAAGCTTAAGGAGAAGACATCAGACTTTGCATTGATCTTAGGACCTTGATGATAATATACTTGTTGAGAGACATCCTCTGCCTCGCATTCACGAAATTATGAGCACCATGGGGGAAGCATCCTGCTTCAGTGTTCTTGACCTTTTGATGGCATACAACCAGGTGGAATTATACTCTGCATCCAGGGAGCTCACCACTTTCACCACCACCCTGGGATCAATCATGTTTTGCAGGAAGCCATTCGGGCTAGGGTCAGCGGCTGCGGTATTTAAAAAAAAATTAAAAATATGCAACACATTCTGGAGGGCATACCCAAAACATTTATGCTTCCAGGACGATGTCTTAATTTACGGTGCTACCACTTAAGGGCATGATGACTCCCTGAAACAGGTTCTCTCAAAACTCAAATGTGCAGGTCTAACACTCAGGAAAGAAAAATGCCAAATCTGGACAGGAGCGGTGGATTACCTTGGGCACACTATTACTAAAGACTGATTCAAACCCAAGTTGTGCCCTATTAAAGCGATAGAGAAAGCTCCTCCGCCTACCTCTAAACAAGAACTCCGATCATTCTTAGGCCTTATGGATTACATGTCAAAATATATCAAGAACTTTGCCAACTTAACCAACAACCTTAGAGAACTTACAAAAAAACACACCGTACAATTGACAAGAAGAGCACCAATTATCTTTTAAAAAAGTTGTGTGCCATTCTTTTTGCACCTTACCTATGTAATTTTGATCCGTACAGAAAATCCATAATTACCACTGACGCAAGCAACAAAGGTCTTAGTGCCACAAGTCATCGGTGGTAAAGAACGCATTGTAGCCTTCTCTTCATGCACCCTGAGCAAGTCCGAAAAAAATTACTCAGTGTAGGAGAAAGAAGCACTTTTGAGCTTCTATGCAATCAAACACTAAGTTTTATCTGTGGGGAATCAAATTCACGGTGCGCACTGACCACAAGCCCTTTGTTTTTATGTTCGGTCCCAAGGGCATGCTCAATAGTACACCCAGGGGGGCCAAATGGGTTGGAGGATTACAGGGTTTCTACTTTAAACTAGAGTACGTTGCAGCAGCAGACTTCAGTTCCAGGGCACCCTTCGCTATAGAACAATACGAAACCACAGAGTACCCCATTTTAGAGATCCACTCTTCTACCATTAGCCCAACAATAGTGGACAGAAAGGCTAAGTCAAGATACTATCCTTAATCCTCAAAGACATATAGTCTTAAGAGAGGTTGGCCAAGTACTCGAAATGAAATTGACCAGTAAATTTTGGGAAGTTCGACACAAGATAAACCTACACCAAGATTGCATTTGGAGGAATGACAAATTAGTTCGTCCCGCAGGGTTGAGAGACAACATTATTGACTTTTTCCATGAGGGACACCTAGGAAGAAGTTTAACCAAATCCAGACTCCGAGATCGTTATTGTTTTCCGAACATGGATGCATTGGTGGAAGCCAAAGTAAAGAACTGATACGTGTGTGCCAATAGCGACAAATCTAAGATTACACAAAAAGCTCAGTTATCCCCTACTTCCATCCCTGACAAACCATGGGATAAATTAGCTTTTGCAGCGTGAATCTTTCTGGATTCACTATGCTGTGCATTATTCCGCGGTCTTGTGGTTGGGTCCGGATTCGTAGTCTTTTCTTTGTTTTTTTGGGGTTTTTTTGTAGCCCAGGTGGGCGTTGGCGTCACACCCCCTTGGGTGTATTTCCGGTGACGTCGGCATGCTTCCTGCGGAAGCTCCCACTCTTGGGCGCCATCTTCAAATTCTTTTTTTCCGCGGTCGGGTCTGGATCGTTCCCGTTTGGGCTCCAGACATTTTTGGAGAAAGAAGAAAGAAAATACAGAAAAGACGAGGAGAAGTCATCTGAAGACTGCAGGGGACTTCATCGACGAAAAGCCGGCAAGGAGAAGGCGTTTTTTCATCGAAATCATCGACGACCGTCGACGAACACGCGACCAGAGAGGGCCTGGACGCTCGATGATGGACAACACGCCGTTCAAGTTCTGCCGTAACTGCCACCACAAGTATGCGCAGAAGGACCAGCACCCGGTATGCAACCTTTGCCTACCGGTGGACCACGAAAGCGGAGACTGCAACGCCTGTTCCGCCTTCGCCCCGAAGACCCTTCGTGTGAGAGAGAGGCAGAGGGTAGCACACGCCACCCTGCAGGGGAAGGCCCCGACTCCGTCCCTCTACGAGCTGAGGATGTCCTCCGAGGAAGAAGACAACGCTGCCGCCGAAGACGACAGCTACACGGTCGTGGAGACCGATTACACGAAGACTTCTGACAAGGTAGGAGACTCTTCGGCCCCCAAGAACCCGAGAGACTCCGAGTCTAGAAAAATCGAGGGCAAGACCTCGAAAACGCCGACGCCAAAAAAGGCGGCGTCCGCGACTACTCCCAGGCCCAGCGGATCCTCCGAGAAGGAGTCCCCGGCGCCGAGGGCTGCTGATCAGCAGAAAACGTCGAAAATCGTCCCCGAATAGGATCGATCGACGCCGAGGGAGAAAGACCCAAAACTGACGACGACGACCAGAGACCCAAGACCCGGTCCGACGTCGACGTCGAAAACTTCGACGCCGAAAGGTACGGCGACGAACCATCCGCCAAAAAGAACGTCCGACCCATCCGACGCGGAACACGCGGCAGAGATGGAGAAGAAGAGAAGGCGCCTCGAGGCCGAAATGGAGAACATCATGCAGCGGAAGAAAGATTTCGATGCAAAGATGAAGGCCTTCACGATCCCTCAAAAGACCAAGCCACCGGTGATGGAGGCAGTCGAGGAGGAGGAAGAGATCGCCGAAGTCGTCGAGGAACAAGACCAGGACGTCGAGGTGATCGACGACCAGGAGGAGTACGAGAATCCCTACGATAGTTACAACTATGGGGAGGAAGAGGAAAGCAGGACGGACGCAGACACGACACCCTCTGACCTACAGGAGGTAGATTACATAGATGTCGACACCGACAGCCCGGAGGAGGTGGTCGACACTTACCCCTCGAGGCCCTCGCCGCCGGACGACATCGGGGCCTACAACTCGGTGATACAAGCTGCCGCAGCAGCTTTCAAGCTCAAGCTCGACGAAGAGAAGCAGAAAGAAGACTTCCTTCTAGAAACATTGCTCCCAACACAAACGAGGAGCCAGTTCCTTCCAATGCTCGAGAGCGTCTTGCCTCAGGGGAAGGAAGCTTTCAGGGAGCCCGCAACATGCAAGTCAGTAACTCCCAGAACTGAGAAGAAGTACAAGCATGCCACAAAGGACCCGGCCTACATTCAGGGCACGGTCTCCGCAGACTCCATTATCACGGCCACAGCAAGGAGGAGGGCTAACGTACCCACTACCTCGGGCCCACCACCGGATAAGGAGAGCAAAAGGATGGATCTGGTGGGCAGAAGGATCGAACGGAATGCCGCGGCCCACTGGCGCATGGCTAATTCCAACGCCCTGATAAACAGGCACATGTACCAAATCATGGCGGGGGACTAGGGCAGTTGGTGAAGGACTTGCCCCAGGATGCCAGGCAGAAAGCCGAAAAGCTGGTTGAAGAGGGAAAGAACGCGGCAAATTCTTGCCTTAAGACGGCCCTGGATGGGGCAGACACCGCCAGCAGGCTCATGATGATGGGCGTCACGGAAAGGAGGCACGCCTGGCTCAGGATATCCCGTTTCAAACCGGAGGTGCAACACAGCATCCTGAACACACCGTTCAACGGCAGCACGCTTTTCGGAACAACAGTTGATGAAACGCTCAGCCAACTGAAGAAAGATAACGAAACAGCAAGTTCCATGGGAGCATTGCAGTTCAGAGGGAACAAGAGGGGTATCCCGTCACGGAGGCCCGGCGGGAGAGTCGGAAACCAGCCAGGTACATCACACCAGGCTTTCCAGCAAATGCACCAGGCAGACTCGCAGACTCAGCATGGTCATCAGAAGCAGTCCTGGCAGTACCAACAAAGAGGCCAGTCCTTTCGAGGGAGAAATGGATGGGGACAAAATAGAAGAGGGGGGCAGCAGCCCACCTCCAAGTGACTTCAAAAAACTCTGTGTGCCCGCCCACAAAAAAGATCCCAGGGGGCAGCACGTACAGATGGGTCAAGACAAACTAGACACCTACGACCACATGACACCAGTGGGAGGAAGATTAAGATTCCACCTCCGAGAGTGGAGAGAAATCACATCAGACAAATGGATCCTCAACATTATCCAGTTCGGATACTGCATAGAGTTGGAGGGGAGGCCAACAAGCAGAAAACCAAAAAGAAAGCCACTAGCAGGCAAGCAGCTGCAGTGTCTGCAGGAGGAGGCAAAGGAACTCCTGCGGAAGCAGGCCATAGAACGGGTACCCTTCAAGGAAAGAAACACAGGAGTATACTCAACGTACTTCCTGGTACCAAAAGTAGACGAAACAATGAGACCCATTCTCGACTTACGGTTCATGAACAAATTCATAAGAACGCAAAAATTCAAAATGACCTCCCCGCAAGAGGTGCTCCCACAATTGCAGATTGGGGACTTCATGGTCACAATAGACCTCAAAGACGCATACCTGCACATTCCAATGAACAGAAAGCACAAACACATGCTCAGGTTCACCGTCGGAGAAAGCCACTACCAGTTCACGACACTGGCCTTCGGTCTAAAATCAGCACCAAGAGTTTTCACAAAGTGCCTCGCAGCAGTCGCAGCGCACCTAAGAAGGCAAGGAATACACGTATACCCTTACCTGGACGACTGGCTGGTGAAAGCAAACTCATACCAGAAATGCAAGCTGCACGCACATACAGTGACAAGCACGCTCATAAACCTGGGGTTCTCCATCCATTGGAAGAAATCATCAATGGAGCCAGAACAAGTGAAGATCTTCCTGGGAGCACAGATCAACACCTTACAGGGCAAGGTGTTCCCCAGCGAGAAGAGGGCGAGGGCGCTGGTGAAGGAAACTCGCCTCTACCGGAAGGGACAAGCTCGGACAGTGAGGACTGCGAGCAAGATCTTGGGGATGATGGCATCATGCATCCACCTGGTACCGAATGTACGACTCCACATGAGACCCATTCAAGAATGGCTACAGGAGCAATGGTCACAAGCTACAGGCAGTTGGGAGGATCTAGTGGTTGTAACGCACGCAGTGCAGAAGGAGATGACATGGTGGACCATGGAAAACATAGCAAGGGGAAAGCCTCTAACGCCCCCAACGCCAACAGTGACCATCACCACAGACGCATCCCTGAAGGGATGGGGCGCTCACATGGAGGAGCTCAAGGTGAGGGGACTGTGGACACCGACAGATGCGACAAAGCACATCAATTACTTAGAATTGAAGACAATCTTCCTTGCACTGAAAGCCTTCCAAACAAGACTGTACAAACACAAGGTGTTGATACAAACAGACAATACCACTGCGATGTTCTACATCAACAAGCAGGGGGGCACACAGTCAGCCCCGCTTTCAACGCTAGCGCAGGAGATATGGAGATGGGCCATCCCTCTCAAGATAGACCTTCTGGCCATACACCTGCCAGGGAAGGACAACATACAAGCAGATTGGCTCAGCAGGCAGACATCGGCATCCCACGAGTGGGAGCTCAATGCTCAGGAGACAAGGCGCCTATTCGACAGATGGGGAACTCCATCGGTGGACCTGTTTGCCAGAATGCAAAATGCCAAAACTTCGCATCCAGGCAGCCCGAGGAAGGCTCACTAGGGAATGCCCTATGGATAGATTGGTCAAGGACATTTGCCTACGCCTTTCCCCCGATACCACTGATGCACAGAGTACTGAGCAAGTGCAGAGCGAGCAACATGACACTGATACTGGTCGCACCACAGTGGGCGAGGCAGACATGGTACTCGCAGATCATGGAGATGACACAGTGTGCACCCCACAGATTCAGCAGGAGGAAAGACTTACTCTCCATGCAGAACGGAGATGTGCTACACCCAGAGCCAGAGAGCATGAGCCTAGTAGCGTGGCTCCTGAGGACATAGAGTTCGCACATTTAAGATTGCCAGAAAGTACCCTGAAGGTCCTGCGGGAGGCAAGAAGGCCTAGCACTCGGAAGTGCTATGTTGCGAAATGGAAAAGGTTCACAATATGGTGCAGACAAGAAAGACTTCACAATAAAATGAAGAAGGACTCCACAGTGCTAAAGTGCCTGACGCACTTGCTAGAGAAGAACCTTAGCTCAGCCTCCTTGAGAGTTCACTTGGCAGCGATAGTCGCCTACACAAGGGGAGAAACTTGCAGGAGTTTCTTCACATCACAGGTGGTGAAGAGATTCCTAGAAGGTGCGAAAAGGATCGCACCACCCAAGCGGGTGCCGCCACCTGCATGGAACTTGAACATAGTCCTAACGGAACTCATGAAAGAGCCCTTTGAACCGCTCCACAAGGCGTCCTTAAAGATGCTAACTATGAAAACAGCTTTCCTGGTTGCAATAACGTCCTTACGCAGAGTAAGCGAGCTTCAGGCTCTGACGCTACAAGAACCCTACATACAAATACACAATGATAGGGTTGTGATGAGGACTGACCCAAACTTCATGCCGAAGGTGGTATCTAAATTTCACATGAACCAGTCTATACAGATACCGAGTTTTTTCCAAAAACCAACAACTGCCGCAGAGCGAGCTCTGCACACCCTGGACGCCAGAAGGGCAGTCAGGCACTACATCGAAAGGACGAAGGGACACAGGAAAACAAAACAGTTCTTTGTGTCATTCGCCAACAGTTACATGGGAAAAGCAGTAACCAAAAAGACCATTGCACGATGGATCGCACAGACAATCCAACTCTGCCACAAGCGTGCAGGACAAGAGCTAGTAGAGGGGACACGTGCCCACTCCACTAGGAAAAAGGGCGCTACAATAGCCTTCCTGGCTAACACACCCATACAAGACATATGCCTGGCGGCAACATGGGCTTCGGTGCACACGTTCACGAAGCACTACTGTGTGGACATACAGATGAACAAGGAAGCTCAAGTTGGACAGAAGGTGCTACAGCACATATTCAATACCCAACGCTCATCTTCCACCCAACCGCCACAGAGATGAGAAACCGCTACAAAATCTATGCACAGCATAGTGAATCCAGAAAGATTCACGCTGCAAAACAAATAGTTTTCTTACCTTTCGGTGTAGTTTTGCAGCTTGAAGATCTTTCTGGATTCACTAGCGAACCCACCCACCTCCGCCAGAAAGATGAGGCTGGAGAGAGAAGAGGTGGAAATAGAACAAGTGGAAAATACTTTGAAGGTACAAAGCGGTAAAATATCACCTGAATAGAACATTGCCATTACTTCGGAAACGAAAGAAACACGGAAAAAAAGAACCCGAAGATGGCGCCCAAGAGTGGGAGCTTCCGCAGGAAGCATGCCGACGTCACCGGAAATACACCCAAGGGGGTGTGACGCCGACGCCCACCTGGGCTACAAAAAAAAACCAAAGAAAAGACTACGAATCCGGACCCAACCACAAGACCGCGGAATAATGCACAGCATAGTGAATCCAGAAAGATCTTCAAGCTGCAAAACTACACCGACAGGTAAGAAAACTATTCGTTTAGACATCATAGGCTCAATCAACAAAAAAGGGGTTACAAATAGATTTGCCTTTGTTCTAATAAATTACCACTCTCACTGGGTGATCTTTAAGATGGTGAACCAAACCACCACTGATACACTTATCAATTTCCTACGGGACACGTTCGCCTCAGAAGGCATTCCTTCAAGCATTGTTAGACAATGGTGCTTAGTTCACGTCCACAGCAAGGCAACTTCCTTATCCAACCTAGCCATCACGCATCTTTAAACTGCCCTTTTACTGTCCTCGTGCCAACGGTCTTGTTGAAAGGGCTAACAGAATGATTATAGAGAACATCCAACTTGCTTGCATCAACCACTTACCAGGGGAACAAGTACTTCAAGACAAGTTATGAGCATACCATACCTCCCCGAATAAAGCCATGGGCCTCTCCCCATTCTCGTCCCTCAAAAGAGAAAAACCCAGCACTAAATACTTTCCTAACTGGATGGGTGGGGGGGGGGAGTAGTGCAGCGGGATGCCAGAACACCTAAAACCAAGGTTTCTGCTCATCATGCCAAATATAAGCGTTACTATGATTTCAAACATGGGACCAGACAACAGAGGTGGGCAGTAAGTGAATGAGTATCCATAAAAACACCCACACACAGTGGAGAAAGTGAATCCAAAATTTTGGGCCCAGAAAAGATTGTGAAAGTCATTCGGAATACTTTGACCCTTGAGGGTGGTCAGAACTGGAGCATGGATAACCAGAACTTCCGCCCTGTACGAAGCACTGGCAAGCCGTCCACCAGGTAGCCTGTTCCTCCGCCAAGGGTCAACAAAAAGACTCTGTGTAACACCTAAATGGTATGAAGACTTTGTTATGAAACATTAGCATTTTCACTTCCTCAATTTTATGGGAGGAAGATGTGTTGTATTCTCTTGTGCAATGTTACATTATTTATTGTTTACCATTAGTTTAGCGGTCCGTTGGGAAAATATCGTCCTTGTTTAGCTTCTTCCCTTTCAGCCCATCGCCCTCTTCTCACTTGGTATTTCCCTACCGTTACCGGTGAGGCTGCCTTAGAATGTTGTCACTAGGAGAGCTGACTAGAGAACTTGGAGTTGTTTTACCCGAAGGGGTCTGTTGTGGATCTGTGGAGGTCTGAATAAAGAGTTTAACTTACCAACACTTGAGTCTTCATCTTCGTAACAACCTTATTTTTACTTTTTCACTTTTCATGAGTGGTAATTTTTCCAGTCCAGCATTTCCATTGATTGGCTTAAAAACATACTGTTCCTCTTCCATGCTGGTTATTTAATATTGGTTTCAGGAAAGGCCTACCCTGATGAAATTCCCCAGTCATGGTATCCAGCTGATTTCATGAAGGACAAAACTTATGTTGACATTATATAGGACCTGTACAACGTCAGACCATCAACTTCCTGACACAATTCCATCTGGGTAAGATGTATGCTGGAGAAGTGGCCATTTTGGCACAATCTGAAAGGACAGCTGTGGCGGTTGTGCCTTACTCCCCCATTCTCAGACCAGTAACTGCCCACTGAAGGGAGTAAGCTCTCTGGCTGCATGAACGTGTGAGTACCTCTTAGGAGTTAAAAGCTCAGTTGCAAGATTTGGTGTCCCATGATTCCAGATAAAGCTTTTCAAACCTGATAAGAGTACTAGGGTACTGCATTGCGATGCTCCTATCTCAGAATATCACCAAACCGGCTTGTGACACACCATAGGTGGTAGAGCTTTAGAAGCCACCTCTCTCAGAACAGGATCCCATTACTTTTCACAGGCTGACTTTGACTTTCTAGCATGCCCATATTGCAGGCTCTTCCTCAACCCCCTTCTCCTGTAAATCTGTTTGATCAGTGAATGCTGGTCCTACACATCCTCCTTTGCCAAGTGCATTTAAATGCATCCCTAGGAACTGTATAGCATCTCCCAAGCCAACAAAGGAGGGAAATATTCCAGGCCCTCAGGACTCTGGAACCATTGTGGCAAAATAAATAACCGATGGTGTCAAACTCAATATCTGATAATTTGCTTGATCAAAACAAAACTAGAGGGGCTTAATACTGTAACAGAACATTAGAATGTTGGGAGCTCCATTGAAAACAATGGAGTGCTCTGGGCTTATAATGGCTGGTATAAGCCTGGAGCTCCAACATTCCAATGTTTCTTTGTTCACAGCTCTGGCTGTGAACAAAGGCTTCAGGGAACCAGAGGGGATAACAATCCCCTCACGCTCCCAAAAGGCTTTGTTGTTTTTTGTTAGAACATTCTGTCCTCTAGTGATAGAATGTTCTAATAGCCTTATAGCCCTTCGTAGATGGGCTATACCGCTATTAAAGTCCCTCTCCCTTGTTAAAGGCCCTTGCCTTCGGCTCGGGGCCTTTAACGCTGGAGAGGGCCTTTAATAGCCGGTATAGCCCTCTACGGCGAGCTATAAGGCTATAATAGCCCCTACTTCAGATCTTCCCCTTGTAGTAACCAAGTGAGATTCTGCCTAAAAATGCAAATCCGGATGGAGCTACTAGGTTAGACACTGATCATCATTCGCCTCCATAGCAGTCCGTTACCTCAGATCTTTTTCCTGCATTTGCCCTCACAAATACACTTTTAGCTATGGAACAGTCCATCATTGAGCAATCAGCTTATATATGCAAACATCCACAGGCTTAAACTCCAGTATGCAAAACCCATTGTACCCAACATCACACTTCAAAGCAATTCACAAGATAAACTTTTTTTTTTTTAAATCAAGTTGCAATTGAAAACTACAATGGCTCATCCGATGTTATTTTGTTACTACATATTTATAGACTCTGGTTCGAAACTTGTGTACTGGGTTGTCTTATTGCTCTAGAGTAGACTAGTAGTCTAACCACAAACCTGCAGTTATCAGAAACACTCTGTGCTGCTGTGTGCTGTTGAAAGGACTGCTAGATGTTAGACTGCTACCACACTGTTGAATATTTCCACCAGTTTTAACATGCCTTAACATTCACAACACACATAGCATGCTTGGAAATCCTTTTTGAGCTCTGCATACATGTGCATCAACTATCACTGCATACATACCTTAATAGCCATGAAGGCTTCTCTTTAAAAAATGGCACTGTCAGAATGCACTTGTATGGTCTTTGTTTGCAACCTCTCATAAGATTCTCCCAGTCTTTCCCGGTACACCTTGTGCATCCTCAGCTGATGGAAATATTCACAATCTGGATAATCTGATGGAGACTTCTAGCTGCAGATTCCTTACCGTAGAATTTTACAGGTGCCAGGCCGGATCTGGAAACCTTTGCTCGATCGTGTCATTGGGTGGCTCCATTCGGCTCTGTGTGATGGCGTCTTTAGCATTGCTTATGACATTGCGGTCACCTGTAAAGGCACCACCCGGAGCGCGGACATCAATTCTTTTCTTTCCACACCAGTTAAGCACCGATCCAGGAAGACCTACCTCTCTGTCACTTTTTGACAGGTTTTTTCAACTTTTTGTCCACTTCAAAACATTTTTCATCGTGTGTCGAGGGATGTCTTTGAGATCAAGAGGGGGCACATCGTATTCAATGTTGTTGGCTCTGGCCATGGTGCTGGTTGGGCCTCGGCAATCTGATTCAGGATCCGGGACGTGCTGGACGTGCAAAAACAACCTTCCCCTGGATGTCGGACACTAATTTGGTGCCTACGAAGCAGCTAGTGCCCACCGGTGGCTCCAGCCCCATCCTTCTTCTCGACGACATGGAGTCTTGTGGTAAATAAATAAATAATACCTCTCTTTTTGCATGTATAAATGAATAACAGATAGCTCAATAAATAAGAGTCAAGATTCGAGGTAGTAGGAGTTTTGCAGGTTTAATACAGCATAAGGACAGGAACAGGACAACCTGCACAGGAATAGGATGGCAGGGCCCTGGCAGCGCTGCCAGGATCAGGATCGGGACAAGGGAGCGGAACGGATAACTTTTTAATAACAGTACATGGGCATATATACATATCGCAAACACATAGCATTACATTGCAATGGGCGTAGCAGTGGGTGGAGCAATAGGCGTGACGCGTAGCAGTCGCGAAAGATAAGGGTGAAAAGAGGTGTAACAGGGCGTATACATAGACATGTGATGCAAACGTAACAGAATATGTCATGAATGGGGCGGAAACCCATGGAGGGGGCTACCTAAGGAGCCGGGACCTCTAACCTGATGGTGCGCGCAAACTGGCAATGACGTATCACTAGGAGAAGCTGGGGGCTTCGAACTCTGTGCTAGGAGCAGAGACTGAAGTCTGGAGAGTCAGGGCGACATGTACCTAAGCAGTATCTAGTATCTGATGTTTAGGGAACATGTTGATATAAACTAGAAGTCAGGAGGGGAAAGGCTAACAGACACTAAGACTGGACCATGCATTATTCTACATGTAGTGCGTGATGAAGAATATTAAATGACCATTAATACAGTATTTCTCTAACATGGGGCCGGAAAGGCTAGACAATGACGGAAACTATTGATGCAGTTCAGTAGCTTTAGGAATGCAGAGGAAGAGGACTGAACTGATAATCTGGAATCATAACATACTCTTGGCAGACTCAGAGGCAGGGCCAAGCTGAACCGGGCACTGCGAGGCAGGAAGTAAGTGAAGGGTCGAGGATACAGGTGGGGGCTGTATCACTCCTCCGCGAGGCTTCAGGAGACAGGAGACAGGAGCTGAATCTGGTGTCCGGGCCCTTTTGAGGCCTAGAAACGGGGACTTTACAATGGAATAACGTGCACACTGAGAAACGTGGCAACGTAGCTTTACATAGGCCTGATATTCGTAGTATTCACGAGAACTGGAAACTGCCATACTAGAGGTGGACACAACTGTAATTGCGTCTTTAATCAAACATGGGGAATAACATATGCATATTAATCATGCACATATAACATATGATGGATGACATGTAGGGACACAGAACATGGCAAAATTTACTTTTCCACATTCCCTCCTTGTCACTACGTTTCATCAGGAAACATCAATATTCATGATACCATCTATCATTTCATACAGTATCATTTGTTCGTCTCGAATTGTCTTGGAACGGGATTTAGAACGGGGCTTGGGACTAGGAATACAAGAGGTAGCACAAATGCCGCAAATCGCAGGGCCACATTGTATACAGAGGCAGCAGCTGAATATGATCGCTACTGCAATACCTAGAAAGGACAAGACTTTCCATCCCCAGGCGGAAATTATATTCCAGAACCAACCGGACCATGTCCAGGTGCCTGGATCTTGGTGTAACAGATGGGCAATTTTATGGAGTCTGGTTATAGCTGAATAAACAGACGGCGCGTTATTTGGAATGAAAATGCAGCAACTAGATCCGATGACTCTACAGGCCCCGCCCCTATCGGCCAATATGACGTCAAGGACGAGACGATTCTGTAAAACGACAAATCTCATAGCAGATTGCTCTTCGGTTAAGTTACCTAGAGCAGAGGCAGTCTCATTGACTACAGCTTCAAGGGTTCTGGTTAACCTACGGATTAGCTTACTATTCTGGATAGGTCCTATAAAGAAAAAGAAACCTCTGTTGAAATCTGTATACTGTTCTAGGGCAGTTTCAGTATAATCGACAATGGGGGACTCCCTTCTATGTCTAACGTGTACTAGATGTGTGTTTCTATGATAATCAGATGGGGCTAGGAAAACTGGTGGCAGTAGGAAGGCAATGTAACAGGTTCCCTCCCAATCGAGGGGCAGACGAACATATGCGGTCTGACCACAAATAAAATAAGAATGACGTGAAGCTTTGAAAATAGATTTCCTACTGTCACTATACTTGACAATAATAGTACAATCACTATGTCCTACGTGTACGGAACCATTATTTCGGACACATAATTCGCCTTTGACTGGTAGTACTGAAATAGCAGGTAAGTCTGGAGTAGTATCAGACTGAACATTCAGGACCATGAAATTCGAAGAATAATTACCTAAATTGTACACTTCATTTTCTAGATCTAACCCGGTTCTGTGGGGGAGACCTTGCTTGTCTGGAAAACACGTACTGTTAAGAAAAGACATATCTGTTGAGGATAACGTTAACGTGGACCATGCTCCACACGAACCATTATGTGAAAAAGGATAAGGAAAAAGTGGCAGAACTCCCTTCGGTGTCTGGAAAGGGGGGAGTCGACCACACACCCAACAATTAGTGGCATTGCTGGTTTGGTGTGAATAATGTAGCATGCGGATAAAAGAATAATTTCGCATAGCGAGGCGGTAAGAGAGTTCATGAGGAGGTAGATCACTAAACGTGTGCTCTACTGTAGCATTAGAAGACGTATTTACATGAGAAACTGGGAAACACAGGTAAAATGCATAACTGGTGCAGGAAATCATAATGCTGAGAAATAATATGAAACTTAGAAAAACGATACATCGGATTGAGTTTTGACTAACTCTCTCACTATGGGGGTCTATTTTATACATGTCAGAAACAGTCTAACCGTTTCACCTAGGGGAGGACTTAGACAATCAAACTGGCTGACTTATTTTACTAGACCTTAACTTGAGTTTATACTCCTGTTGCGGAGTTTTCTCTAGCAGGGGAGGGTGTGTAGCAATGTCTTTTGCGGGACAGTCCTTGAGAACAATATTTTGGCAATCCTTCAAATCCTGGGAAATGTTCTTTGAGACGGGTTTCAGTCCATAAAACTTCTTTATATGTGAAAGGTGCACCCAGCCTTTGCGACCCTCCAACTTCACGGCCGTACGGGTGGCGAGGAGGACCTGTCGGGGCTCCTTCCAGCGTGGCTCCAGCGGACTTGAGCGGTCAAAATTCCGGACAAGGACCATGGATCCTGGAACGATTTCATGCGGTGCCACCTCGGTATTGTCTGGAAATGCGGCGGCAACCTGTGAACGACAAGAGTTGAGGGCAGACATCAAGGAAGCTAGGTAATCTGTCAGCATATTACTTGAAACATCGGTAATACTTCGGGGTCTAGGAGTACCCCACATGTTAGGGGGGCGGCCGAAAACGACCTCATACGGGGACAGACCTGATCTGGAATGTGCGACCATGCGCATATAGAACAAGGCAACTGGCAGAGCTACTAGCCAGTCCACACCTTTCTCTTTACAAATTTTAGCGATGCGGATTTTCAGGGTCTGGTTATGTCTCTCTACGAGACCTGCTGCTTCAGGATGGCGTACACAATGGAACTTCCACTGGTATCCTAACAAAAGGGAAACGTGCTTCATTAACTCAGATGAGAATGGCTGGCCGTTATCAGAATATACGACCCTAGGGAGTCCATAACGGGGGAAGAACTCACCAACCAACTGCTTGGCAGTGGTCGCGGCTGTGTAATCTGGGACTGGATATGCTTCTGTCCACCTGGACAAGGCGCATACAACTACAAGGACATACTTGAAACCTCGACATCGCTCCATCTGAATATAATCCATCTGGAGGACTTCAAAAGGGTGGTCAGGAGGCTGGAATCCCCCTTGTTCCACCGGGACACTTTTACCTGGATTAAACTGACAACATATCATACAGGTACGGACTTTCTGCTTGGCTGCAGCTCGTAAATGCTTGTTGAACCAAATGTTCTGGATACTGTCTAGCATAGCTTTTTCTCCTAAATGTGCTGGACTATGTGCGGTATTGATAATGACTTGAACCATAGAGTCGGGGAGAAACCATGTGGCTCTACCCTTCGTTAACCATCCTTGATCTGTCTGGACCCCTCCTTGTTCGGACCATTTCTTGATTTCTTCAGGAGTAGCATGTAACTGGATATCTATGACATCTTGTGTAGGGTCCTTAACTGTCATACATGTAGTCGGATCTGGAGTGTGTGTCTGTGTCAGATTAACTGGAATGTCTGGAGTCTGTGCTGTAAGCTTGGCTGTGCGATCTGCTAGATCGTTACCCTGGGAAATAATGTCAGTAACTTTCGTATGTGCTTTGCACTTCACGATAGCAATGGATGTCGGTAAATGTATGGCATCTAACAGAGCTTGAATAAGGAGACCATGCTGAATCTTGGTTCCATGAGAAGTCATGAAACCTCTCTCCTGCCAGAGCACTCCAAAGTCGTGTACGACTCCGAATGCGTAGCGTGAATCTGTGTAAACATTAACTTTCCGGTTCTTAGCGTGTATACAGGCTTGTGTCAGAGCAACTAGCTCTGCTGCTTGAGCGGACAGGGTGTCAATACGGTGTGTCTCAATAACTTCGGTGTCGGTAGTCACTGCATACGCGGCGACTAGTTCTCCTGTACTTGTTCTCATACATGAACCATCCACATAAAGTGTCAGGTCGGGATCTGGTAACGGAATATCTGTCAGATCTTGTCTTGGCTTTGTCGTAATGTTAACTACTTCCACACAGTCATGTGTGTCCGGACTTAAAGTAACTGATGGTAACAATGTAACAGGATTTAAAACGTTGCAGCGTCTGATTTCTATGTGTGGCTGGAACAGTGTCAATTCATAACCTGTTAACCGTGCGATTGTCAAGTGCTGAGTCTGTGTTCGGTTTAAAAGAACTTCCACGGAGTGTGGAACTTGTACTGTCAGGGAGTGTCCTAAGACTATGGAATCACTTTGTCTGATAGCTAGTGCTGTGGCTGCAACTGACTTGAGGCACGCAGGCAGAGCCTGGGCTACAGGATCTAATGTGCTCGAAAAATAAGCACATGGCTTGTATTGTCCTGCTTGATCTTGTGTGAGAACAGATAATGCTGTACCTTCGCGTTCTGTGACGAAAAGTGTAAAAGGCTTACTGTAGTTTGGTGTAGCTAGAACTGGAGCTTGACATAGGGCTTTCTTTAACTCATTGAAACTGAGTGTATGTTCAGATGTCCAAGGGAGGACAGACGATACGGCTGCCTCCTGTGTCGTTAACTGTATCAGTGGCTTGGCTAGGAATGCATACTGAGGAATCCATTGTCGGCAGTAAGAAGTGAGGCCGATAAAAGCACGTACCTCCTTCTGGGTCTTGGGCTGAGGAAGACTCGCTATTAACTGGATACGGTCTGGTGTCAACTGCCTACCCCTCTTGGACAGTAAGTGTCCTAAGTAGACCACTTGCTGGACACAGAATTGAAGCTTAGAAGGGGACACCTTGTGCCCCATCTCGGCTAGGAAATACAAGACTGTAAGGGATGCTCGCTCGCAAGCACGTTCAGAACTGGCTGTGATCAGTAGATCATCGACATACTGGAGCAGGGCAGTGTCAGTTGGCATGTGAATGTTGTCTAGTTGTCTCTTGAGTGCTTGACTGTAAATACTAGGACTTTCTGTGAAACCTTGAGGAGCTCGTGTGAACATATAGCTCCTTCCATTTAAACAGAATCCGAAAAGAAACTGGCTGTCTGGATGAATGGGAACACTGAAAAACGCGTTCTTGAGATCTATGACAGTGAAAAATGTGGCTTCGGAATCAATGGCTGTCAATAGGGAAGAGATATCTGGGACAACTGGATACTGGGGAATAATACATTTATTAAGCTCTCGTAGGTCAATCACTAATCGATATAATGGGGGTGCATTTGGATCAGTACGTTTCATGACTGGAATGATCGGAGAATTGCATACATTGGAGTCAGTTTCTACAACTACTCCTTGAGCGATGAGCTCGTCAATAATTTTGGATAAGGCTGCTACAGCCTCAGGTGGCAATCTATACTGTCTGATTCGTGGTAACACTACACCTGGCTTGAGAGTCACACGATGGGGTGTGATTTGCATATAACCAACATCAGTTGGACCTTGCGCCCATAAATGCTGCGGAACATTAGACAATCTGGGATCAAAATCTCGTAATACATAGTGACCCTTAAAGTCACGTAGGAACAGACGTATTCCCTCTGGGGAACAGCATATAACTGCACCTAACTCTTTCAGTGTTTTAATGCCTAATAAATTTTCTGGACATGACTTAGTAAGTAACAGATCAGTAGTACGGGACAATGGACCTACTTCTAGAGTAACTGGCTTTGATATTTCATTTACAATAGGTTTTCCTGAAAATCCAAGGGAAACATTTCTTGAGCCTGAGAGCGGAGCCCCTGGAACTTCGGCATGGCTAATTGTGGTCCTACTTGCCCCTGTATCAATCAAAAACTTTCTATCTTTCCCTAGTACTTGACTGTGAACATAGGGACCTTCTTGATCTACAGGTATCTCGATGAGAGGCAAGCCTACCTCCCTCTCTAGGCTGTTTCATGAATACGGTTGATACTCTGGATACTCAGACTGTGCATACTGGTACATCTGCTGTGTAACATGCTGTGTTGCAGCGATGGGCTGCGGTGCTGTAACTGTCTGTGGTGCATTCTGTGGCTGAGGAATCTGTAAAACCTGTTCTTGTCTAGGCGGACGTGGTCTTTCTTTAGTCTTACCAGTAGCTATGTTGTGTTTCAGAACTGCACACTCATTTATAAAATGACCTGGCTGTTTACAATAATTGCAGTTCCCTTTAACGGGAGCTGCAGGATGACTGGCTTGATTTGGACCCCTCTTCTGACTGTCTTGAGGAACAGATTGTGCAACTAGTACTTTCATTTTCGTGTCTTTCATACGCTTTCTCTCGTGTTCTTGCTCTTCTCTGATTCTATTCTGGTGGTATTGGAGCATCTGTAACATCTGGGACGGGGTATTAGCTTGCCAGGTACTTTCGACTTTCAAAACTCGATTCTTAATTTGTGGACTTGAATTCTCGACTAATTTAGTAACAAAAAGATGAGGGTATGACTCACTACTTGTCTTGAGGCCACTGTTGATGCTAAAACATTTCTCAAATCTAGAATAAAAATCACTAATGTCTTCATCTTGTTTCTGTTTACAGGCTGAGATTGCATCCCAGTCTTCTTTTCTAGTTGTCAATAATCTGGGCAAAACTTGTATTAATAATTCCGGTAATTCTTTACATTTCGCTCCAAGACCGGTACCTGGTACTCGTGCCTTATCTTCAGCTTCTAGAACTGCCCAATCGATCTTTTTCTCTCCCACCTCCCATTCTTTTTCCTTGAGCTTTTCATACACCCCTGCGGGCAGCAGAACCTTTAACATTTTAATTATATCTGGATATGTGTATTCTCCCATACGGAGCATGTCTTTTAATTCTCGGTGGAACCCTGCTGGATCTTTATCATGACAGGGAATTAATTTCTTCATCTCTAGGAGTTCCATCTTTGTAATCGGAGTGTAAACAAACACTCGTTCTAGTTCGCCACCCGTTCCTCTAACTGGGTGGACTTCTCGTAACGGATTCTGTCTCTCCATGTAAAATGGTTTACTTTCTGGGGGTGAGACATGAACAAAATGCGGGTTCAAAAACGTTCTATATTTGTGACGCTGTTCTAGAACGACACTAATTAAATCGGTACCTAAACCTTTCCATCTATACTGGAGTAACTCGTTCAGGATATCATGTAACGGGCCTGGATCAGAGTGCTGACCCTCATACAATGTAATGAGGTGCTGAATCATATACATACCCGCCAGTCGTTGCTCGGCTGGGGGCATTTTCAGAAACATTTGTGCCACTATTTCGTCTGGAAAAGTGGTAGAATCAGTAATCCATCGGACTGCTGATCGGACTAGTTCTTGTTCATGCATGGTACTCAACTCACTGTAACCGATTCGTGATTTCAGAATGTGATCGGTAGCTTGGAATACTTGTTCTAGAGAACCTTGTTCTGGTGCTGGATGATGGAAAGTAGACTTGTGTTCTAGGCGTAAATGGCGATCTGGAAATCTAGATTTTCCTACATACGCTATTCTGTCGGGATTCTCGTCCTCTACCTCTTCAGTATCAGAGTTACTTTCTTTCTCGCTTACTTGTGCTGCTTTACGTTGATCGTGTAACCTTATTATTTCTTTACGAATTTTCTTGTACATACTTTCCATAGCACTGATGGTTCTGTGCTTACCCTCGGCTATATTATCACTCCACTTTGTCAGGGTTCTCATTTCGGCTTGATCTTTGGACGGGTAATCTTGTTCTCTTATTAGACAATTGATCAGAAACTTTAATATCATGAGCTGGGTCTCAGCTTTCCTTTGAGACATGGCCTCGCCAATGCTTTCTGGATCATCCCCCGTACGGATGAAACGATATATTCTGTCTAGGTCTTCTTTCATATTCGGTAGGGTGACTAGATACTCGGCCACCCTTCTTACACGTAATGAATATAAAACCATATTATCCTCGCCTGGGACTGGATCATAGCCGCATTCATTAAGGGCTTTTCTTATTTCTGCTACAGACTGATGTCTGGGCGTACGCTGTGACGCTTGCATATGTAATTCGGCTGTTGTTAAACGCTTATGTGGCGGCGGGGTCTGAGGAGGACCTCCCCCTGCGGCCCCTAAACTAGAGTCGTCTACTGATGCTCTTCGTCCTGGCAGAGTGGGAAATGGAAATGTAGGCTGGACCTGTATGGCGGGCTGGACCGGGGGTACCGTAACAGGTACTCCGGTGTCTGGAGGAGCGGGAAGTGCCTGATTTACAGGGACTGGCGGAGCGCGAACAGGATTTGCATATTCTGGGACTGTGTCGTCCAAATAGGACGAAATAAAAATATCAGCTGCGGTCGGTTTGTGACGTAACTTAGTCGGAACTAATGGTGGCGGGAAATTACTGGATGCCTCCGGGGTCGCTTTTGGCAGGCCCTCGGCAAGGAGAGGATACATACCCTTAATAAGGGCATTCCTCTGTCTCTCTGATTGTTCAGTTCTGACTCGTTCACCAATCTCGATTAATTCCCTTTCTTGGGCTCGTTCCAAGGATTCTCTACTTAATTCTGACTTTCTGATTTCTTTTTCGGTTCTTTTATGAGATTCTTTGCGCCATAACTCGATGGCATCTTTCTGTGACTGTCTGGCTTTCTTTTTCCATAATGCCTCTTCTACTCTCATGATGCACTCGGCATCCCATGTGCCTGATACGGGCCATCTATACTTTTCCTCTAACTGTTTGGTATAATCTACCCATAAATCTAGATATAATATGGCACTTATGCCATGCTTCTGATACATAAAATGACCTGGACTGTCCCTAGGCGGAACTGGAACTGCTTCTTCTAACAAACCCTTTCTAGTTTTTAACTGACGTAATCTCGAAAAGAGAGACATTGTAAACTTGAATCGGAACACAATACAATAGACGAGGAACAATAACAGTTGGGAGAACAATTCAGGCATACCACGACATTGGAAATACATTGAACAACATCATAACATAACAGTTCGGACAGAATATTACCTGGAATACTGAGAACAGAAACACAAGAATTTCTCGAGAACGGAACAGACTAGAGTTACTGGATGCACTGCTGAAACAGTACGGAACATACCGGTCCCATAAAGGGACGCATCAAGACCCGTATCCACCTAGGTGAACACTTCGTTTGTGGGTCTGTGTACCACCAACCCACGGACCAGAGTCAATTTAGATTGACCCTGTCTAGATACTACCCCAGCGACGGTACTCACCGGGCAGCAAGAACGGAAGGCCTCGGATCGGACTGGACTGCTACGACGACGGACGACGAACTTCGGACTTCAGTTACGGGTGGACCTCCGGATACCTCGGACCTTGGACTCTCGGCTTGGGCTCTGGTCGGGACTCGCCGCGTTCCTCCACCGTCTCGTCTGGATGCTGGACCGCCTCCTCCGTCTCCTCCGTGGGCCTGAGGGATACTTGAAGCAGAAATATCTGCCGGTGCGCAGAAGAGTTCCGTCACGACTGCAGAGGGTCAGGGGGTCGGCGTGGCTTCACCAACGCGTGGGGAAAGGGCAAGTCCCTGTTCGGGCGCCATTATGTGGTAAATAAATAAATAATACCTCTCTTTTTGCATGTATAAATGAATAACAGATAGCTCAATAAATAAGAGTCAAGATTCGAGGTAGTAGGAGTTTTGCAGGTTTAATACAGCATAAGGACAGGAACAGGACAACCTGCACAGGAATAGGATGGCAGGGCCCTGGCAGCGCTGCCAGGATCAGGATCGGGACAAGGGAGCGGAACGGATAACTTTTTAATAACAGTACATGGGCATATATACATATCGCAAACACATAGCATTACATTGCAATGGGCGTAGCAGTGGGTGGAGCAATAGGCGTGACGCGTAGCAGTCGCGAAAGATAAGGGTGAAAAGAGGTGTAACAGGACGTATACATAGACATGTGATGCAAACGTAACAGAATATGTCATGAATGGGGCGGAAACCCATGGAGGGGGCTACCTAAGGAGCCGGGACCTCTAACCTGATGGTGCGCGCAAACTGGCAATGACGTATCACTAGGAGAAGCTGGGGGCTTCGAACTCTGTGCTAGGAGCAGAGACTGAAGTCTGGAGAGTCAGGGCGACATGTACCTAAGCAGTATCTAGTATCTGATGTTTAGGGAACATGTTGATATAAACTAGAAGTCAGGAGGGGAAAGGCTAACAGACACTAAGACTGGACCATGCATTATTCTACATGTAGTGCGTGATGAAGAATATTAAATGACCATTAATAAAGTATTTCTCTAACATGGGGCCGGAAAGGCTAGACAATGACGGAAACTATTGATGCAGTTCAGTAGCTTTAGGAATGCAGAGGAAGAGGACTGAACTGATAATCTGGAATCATAACATACTCTTGGCAGACTCAGAGGCAGGGCCAAGCTGAACCGGGCACTGCGAGGCAGGAAGTAAGTGAAGGGTCGAGGATACAGGTGGGGGCTGTATCACTCCTCCGCGAGGCTTCAGGAGACAGGAGACAGGAGCTGAATCTGGTGTCCGGGCCCTTTTGAGGCCTAGAAACGGGGACTTTACAATGGAATAACGTGCACACTGAGAAACGTGGCAACGTAGCTTTACATAGGCCTGATATTCGTAGTATTCACGAGAACTGGAAACTGCCATACTAGAGGTGGACACAACTGTAATTGCGTCTTTAATCAAACATGGGGAATAACATATGCATATTAATCATGCACATATAACATATGATGGATGACATGTAGGGACACAGAACATGGCAAAATTTACTTTTCCACAGTCTGATCGACGTCGCACCGGTAGAGGCAAGGGGTTCTATTTTTTCCCTCTGAGCATTTTCTTGACATTTCAGACAAGGGAGAGGACTGGTAGGAGTCTATGGACCCTTTAGAACACCAGGGTACAGAGCAGATGGACTGGTATGTGCAACGTGGGAGGCCAGTGGACTGGACACATCCCCAGATGCTGGCATGCTCTCTCTGCCAAACCTGGCTATGGAAGAGGTGGGTTCTAATGGTGGTAAGGAAGGCAGCTGAGGTCCTTGGACTGGATTTGCACTCTGTGCAGGTCAAGACTAATCTCCCAATTGGACATGTGGTCCAAGCCTAGCACAGGGGCTCCTGTGAATAGAACAATTGCATGTGGAAGAGGTGTGGCGCAGTGGCCAGGGTGCCTGACTCAGGACTACGGGGTTCACGGTTCGATCCCCGCAGCCGGCGGCAGCCCAGCACCATGTGACTCTGGGCAATAGCTTGCTTAATCTTCCCGAGGGCCCCCAGCGCCGGGACACCACTTCGGAGGTAGCTGTGCGCTTTACAAATACTGGTATTTCATTTCATTTCATGCCACAATCGCCAGGCTCCGGGCGACCCTAAGTTCCCCAGCCAACACCCTACCCCTGCCAGCCTAACCTTCACTGTTTAAATCTCTAATTGTAAATAGGTAGGGCTGGTTACTTGTTTCCACCCACGCTCTTTGTCATGCCTCAGTGGGACCTTAATTTAGACATCACATTTCTCATGTGTGCTCCTTTCGAGCTATTGCATAATTGTCTCCTCTGGCTGCTTACCATCAAGACAACCTATTTAGTGGCAATAACATCTGCTCGGAGGGTGATTGAATTGCAGGCGTTATCATGGAAGCCCCCGTACATGATAACTTTAATAGATAAAGTGGTGCTTCGTTACTTCCGAAGGTGGTGACTCCACGCCACTATATGCCACTCAACTTTATACCAATCTACTGTACGCCACTAAAGTCTCTGGCATGCCACTCACATTCTTTAACGCCAATCACTCAACACAGTGGCACTCTGCGCTACCCCATTCTACGCCACACCACTCCATTCTATGAAACTATATGCCACCCTTCTCTACACCTGACCACTAACTTTTAGCCATGTTGAGCAGCGGCCACGCTGTGTACAGCATGACTAAAAGATATTGGCAAAGCCAATAGCTCTCACATAGGCACAAACATATTGACTTTGCCAATGCTCCCATCAACTGGTCCCCACCGGTTCTGACCCCTACTTTGGGCTGGAAAACAGGCGGGAAAACCAAGTGAGGAAGGAAGGTGTGCCCTCCTCTGCCAACCCCACCCCTCAGGTGGGGGAGGCGTAGTGAAGCACAACTCCCAATTCCCGCCATCTTGCAGATGGGGGGACCCACGCAACCAGAGTGAGGCATATGCCCCCCTCCCACTGGAGGGTGGCATAATAGGGGGTGTACCCACCCCAAGGAAGGGACCCATTGGTCCCAAACTTTTTACTTACTTGTAACGCCTTTAAATCTAGTATTTAGGTGCACCCCTGAAACCTCCCTCCTCAGACCGGAAACTACAAGAAGAAGCAGAAGGACCGAACAGCCGTGCCGAAGCTAAGAAGAGGAGGAATCTGAATCTAACTACACACATGGGCTTTCTGGGTTCACTTCTGATGTCACAAGAGGATGGGCATGACACTAAATGGTGACCAACCTTGCCCACGAAAAAAGCAAGAGGAAAATTCCGTACCCAACTGTTAGATGGCAGAATAATGCACATCATGTGAATCCAGGAAATCCTTCAAGCTTCAAAACTATACCTGCAGGAAAGTAAACATTTTGTGACCATGCTTGTGCTATGAGCACTGGTTCCGCTCAGATTTAGGTTGAAGTCATGTTCGTCTCTTTCTTATCTTCTAAAGACAAGAAGAAGAAACACAGGAAGAGCTGTAGGCATAATGACAACATGACTAGATGTTGATCTCGCTCCAGAGGAAAGTTTCTTTGATGCATTTCTTCACTGATGGAGTCCACCTAGAGTCGGAGCTCTCAAGCTAAAGAATTGATCCCTGTCCCATGGTCGCCTCCCAGCATATCCAGAGTTCCAGCGACCTAGCTCCAACCCAGCACATCTCCTTGCCTTCTCTCAGGCTATAATGGTGGTGTTCCAAAACATATCGGTTAATTCAGGTGTGCATGCAGGCCCCGTGGATGTGCAGGACTGCCCGGGGGTACTTCCCCAATGCCAGTTGACCCCCAGACATCCATTACAGAGCCCACCCTTCAGCACCAGCCAGATCCATACTGGTGCCCATGCCTTAGTGTCTCAGGAAGGCTATTGAGGTTCCATAAGTACTCCTTCCAACAGTAGAAGTCAGATCAAATCTCTTGACTGAGATCCTTCAACCAACTTCAGCATCCTCTTAGACGATGCTCCCCTTCAACAAGACTCTTCTGGAACCCAACAAGGTGGCCTGGGACAAGGCCACTTTTGCACCAGTGGTGAATAGACTAATTGCACTCCTCTGTAGGCTGGCACCAAATGGCCCTGAGTTCATGTCCATCTATCCCTCACCAGAAAGCCTGCTGCTGCATGTTTCATGTTCGAAGCAAAACCTGGTAACATTCCCCCATAGCATCTCCCAACAGGGAGTCCCAGAAGCTGGAAGAAATGGGCCAGAAAGAGTTTTCTTCAGGAAATCTAGTGCTTCGGTCCATGAATGCTACCTACTTACTGGCCAGATACACCTATGAGCTTTCGGAGATAGAGAAGATAGTTGTACTGGATCACAAGAAGCCTCAACGCTAGCCTGTTCAATCCATCCAATAAGACCACACTCACATTCTCCAACTGGATTTTGTGGCGTCTCTGCAGAAAAAAGGCAGTGGAGTTGGTCCCAGAGAAGAAAGTTGGGCAAGGGTGTTACTTTAGATACTCCTTTATCAAGAAGGATGACAATCTGCATACAATCCTTGACCTCAGGATCTTCAGTTCCCTCCCTCTCAAGGAGAACATCAAGATATTGTCCCTGGCTTAGGTGCTTCTGGTCCAAGGATTGGAACACTGGATGGTGTTTCTCACCTTACAATGCTGCAGTCACACAAGAGATTCCTGTGTTCTGTGGCAGACTGCACCCATTACCAGCTTGTAGTCCTCCCATTTGCATTAACATTGGCACCCAGGGTATTCACCAGAAGGCGTCACATCTTTGCAGGTAGTTGGTCTTGGTAACAGCACATGTATAGGAATAACTGATGTTGGACCCATTGAACACCACAGCTTCCCTCCTGTTCGACTTGGGCGTATAGATCCACTTACCCTAGATCTCCCAAGTGTTGAGCAAGTTGCGCCAAGACCAGGCACAAGTCATTTTGGTGGTTCTAGATGGGCTAAGGAGGTTGTACTGGTACACAGACCTCCTGAGAGACTCAATCTGTCCCACAATTGAGCTTCTGCTCAGAGCAGACCTCATAGCTGGAGCGTCAGGGTCTTCATCCCAAACGCCAGACCCTCCACCGCTATACATAGATATTGAGTGGGGGCAGCCGAGTTCTTTTTCATTAGCAGCCAGGGGTGGTCGGCGTTATCCAGTCAGTATATCGTCCCTCCACGAAGCTAACTTATGTCAGCCGGTGGAACTGTTTCCAGCCCGGTTGTGTGACACCCTCAAGGCTCATCTCTCTGATGTGTTGGTGTTTTTGTTGGCCCACAAGGTTGTGCTGGGGCACGGTTCATATCTAAGGTGCAGCCATTATCTGTTTGCCAAACCTGCATTCTCTGTTCAACTTCCTGATAGTTCTGAAGTTTTCGAAGGGCCACCATACATATGAACTCCACCCCCTTTCATTATGCTCCAATTGTTATATTGTTGTTAGGTTAATTCTATTCACTAAAGTGCGCACACAGTGTCTTTGCGCTGTGAAATAAGGTATCATTCTCAAAGCACAAAACAGCCAGGAGCGAATATTCACTGCTATTCTTACACTTAGGGTGTTGACAAACCTAACTAAAGCTTGGAGGCATAGTCCTTAGCAAAAAGCCAAAACTTTAAGGCTTTTCTGTGTGGTAAAAGTTTCCTCTCAGAAAGCGAATTTGGAAGATGATTTCATAAAGATGGAACATAAACCAAGGAGAAATGACCACTGCTTTAGATTCTTGGTACCAACAAAATATGATGGCTAGAGGAGGATCTTCATGTAGATGATGGAATATATCTCTTGAATCATTTAAAAATACGGAAGTAAGGTTACTGCGAAAACTGTAAAAACAAAACAGATTTAAATTGCAATTTATATTTCACGGGAAGCCAATGGATATGTTTAACCAATGAAGTTGTGTGTGCTCTTTTGGTGTCTTTCAGGGGCTGTTGTATGTAGATGACACCTAGATTATTGTGTCTATTTCCAACGACCTGGCTTCTGTAGCTGAGGGGTTCAAGCGTTGTATGTCTAGCATTAGCAGGTGGATGAAAGACAAAACCCTAAAACTTAATGCTGACAAAACAGAGGTATTTGTGTTTGGCACTAAGGAGTCCTTTTGATCTAACATCTTGTGGCCAGAGGATTGTGGACCTCTTTCCACTCCAGTGAAATCAGCCAGAAACCTGGGTGTCCTATTTGACAATACCTTGAGCTTTGATACTCACGTCGTGTGTACTACCAGCACCTGTTTTCTTATCATTCGGACCCTGCAAGAGATATTTCCATATATTCTGGTGGACCTTCGCCAATCAGTCATTATAGCATCAGTCACCTCGCAAATGGACTACTGCAACTCATTATATCTCTGTATCAATGCTTCATGGCTGAACAAACTTCAAGTTGCCCAGAACGTGGCTGCCTAACTTATTCTTCACATCGCAAGGCATCTTTCGGTTAGAGACTGGATTTGTTCCCTACACAGGCTTACGGTCACAAATTGGATTATTTTTAAGGCTCTTTGCATGGTTTTTCTAGCACCTTCATCAGATAGGTTCTGCTAACTTATCTCTCTTTTCCACTGGTAGATCCCAGTAGGCTTCTCAGGCTGCAGCAGCGTTTTGAACAACGTGAAGCTTCTGAGTCGCTGTAGTTAAGAGGCAAAGCTACAAGAAATTGGCATAGTCCAATGTTGAACCAATCCGGGTTATGGCCACCAATTATAGAGCCTCAAATGTGAAATACAATGACAGGTTTCTTATCTCTCAACGGAAAGATGCACTTTGAGGCCACAAATGCAATGTAGAGTTTCAAAGATTACTGTCAATCACCACTGCCAGACGTGTAGCAGATGTTGGAGGAGTGGGCAATGAATCCATCTTATGGGGCCAGTCAAAGTCGCTCCATATGTCTGTTTTGGTATTAAAGACCATAACCTCGGTTGTATAGGCATTTAGTTTTAAATATTTGTTCCAAATAAAACACATAAGTTCCTGGAATGGCATTTGGGAGGGATGATAGTAATCCAAGTAACGTAGGATCTGTGTATCTTCAGTGTGAGTATAGTTTGCAACCCTTGCAGTCAAATCCTTGAACAATGGTTGTACACATATGTTAAACAAGTGTTGGAAAAAGATATGAGCACAGAAGAATCCCACAATCAGCCTGACATGTCTGCTCCAAAGGGAGATAGTTGGACTGCTCAAGAATAATTAGTTAAAGAAGACAGACCCTAATACCTGCAGCTTTGCCCTGTTCAAAAGGATATTATGGATCCAATGTGTCAAAGGCTGCAGATAAGTCCAATAAAAATAAAGACGAGGCATGGCCAGTATCAATCTTCATTTTAAAGACATCCATGACTTACACCAGGACAGATTGATTCAGTACTATGACCTGGCAGGAAGCCTGCTTGTAGTGGGTGCAAAAACTGTACGCTTGCAAATGTTCAGAGATGGTATGCATGTCAAAGGAGTCTAAAATCTTTGCACAGAATGGTAATAAAGAAATTGACGGGTCGAAACCCACCATCTTCATGACAGAGTGACAGCCAGGCAATTTTGAAAGATTGAGGGACCTCTTTCTGAGCCAATGAAGCAATGAGCAGGGACCGTAACTAATTGGAAATGGCAGATCCTAATTGTTTGAAAATTGTAGTAGGGCAAGGAACGAGCAGGAAGCCTAATTTAACCATTGCTATCAGCTTCTGAAGGGTTATGGGATCAACAGGAAGAAAAGCGGCTAGTTTCATGTCATTGAAATTCTCCATGGATTGAACTGCCATATATGCCTCTTTATCGATGCCTTCCCTAATCTCCTTAATATTAACCCCCAAAAACAAATTCAGTCTGTCACTTAGGTCTTGAGAAGCCCCGTTTGGTTTAATATTTTTGATGGGTGCGCCGTTCTAACCTTTGCATAGAGTCAACTTTGGCTTTTGACAAGCAAGACTGTTTCTGGTGGCCATCTCTTCGGACTGGAACACTGGAGAATTGCAAGCATTTTGTGTCCAACCACCTTTTACTAGTTTTTGTCTAAACTGGTTCTCAGAAGAAAAGCAGCATTCCTGTCAAAGATAGTTGTGCATCCCTGTCAAAGATGGTTGGGCATCACACATGTCTCCCGTGCCTACCCTTGCATCCCACCAAGCCCACATAGTCTGAACCTGCGTAGGGTCGTGAACTGCTACACTGACAGATTAATAACTTTTTGTGGGATATGTGGGTAGGAAGAAGGGAAAGGTGGTTCAGAAGAGGACCAGTGGATTGTTTTTTGTATTAAAATTAAAAAGTGGAAATATGTCTGTGGCCACATGGGCTTCGTGTCATACGTTTGCTAAGCTTTATTGCATTAACATCAAAACACTTGCTAATTTTCTCAAATTTTATTGCATCAAAGTAGACAATAATGACCCAGACACTTCATAACTGGGTTTCTTTGCTTCCGCCAATAGTTTAACTCTTGAAGCTCACAATCGGCTGGGTGGCTGTGTTGGCCGAGAGCGCTGGGGAAGGGACCCGGCTCATGGGCTGCAACCAATCACGGCAGTGGTGCCTGGTGCGTTGCCTGTGACCGCAGTTAAGGTCGAGAGTGACAGAGCGAAGAGGGGGCCTGGGGCCTCCCTTTGTTCGCTCGCCGTGCTGCTGCCTCGGTCCTCCTGACCCCGGACAGCAATCTGAGGTGGGATCGATCGGAGTGAGGTGAGGTGCTGGATCTCCCTTAATTCGACTGGTCAGACGGGAGCAGTGGAAGCTGTGCGGAGCCCAGGGCTGCTTGGGTCGTGGGCGGCGGGTCCATGATTAAGAGCTCCGCTCACATTCAGCTCTGAACAGTCTGCTGCCTCTCCCCCTTGATGGCCTCCTGCTGCGACCCCCCCTGCACGGTGACCGCGATCGGAGTCATGACCAAAATGGGGTACGGGCGAGCTATCTAGGGATTTAGTTCTCCCCTAGCTCAACTGGTTTCTTATTTTTGATGCACCATGCCGTTCTACTGACAAGGACCTCATCGCCGCCTTGTTTTCTACTCCAGCGGAGGCTATCGTGACAGAGTAAGCTCGCTCGCTGAGTGTCTGGGGGGGCTTATGGGGTCGCCTTCACCGGAACTGGGAGGCGCACCGCTGACACGATCTCGACCAGGTGCCAGGCAAATTGGGCATGGTGAGTGTACAGCGCCCCCTGTCCGCTCGATAGCAGCGTTAAATAACTAGTGAATCGATTTGTTGCAGAAACGCGAACTCTTGCTATTGACAGAGAGAAGTGCTGCAAGCCCACAGAGTTTTTACTCAACCTCGTTTAGCTGGTGGGACTTTTTTCCCAGACTTCATGGTTCAATTACAAACTATTTTAATGGCTTTGGTGACATACATTAACCAGTCTAGCTTAATAGCTTACTCACAGGTTGGAGAATATTGTGTGTTTCTCAGTAAGTAGCTGCCGTAAATTCTGGTCCTGTTCATTAGAATGCGAAACATGCTTGATTCATTATTTGATCTAACCATATTGTTTTGAGATTTCTGTAAACTTGGATTTATTGACTAATCTAAATAAAAAGAATATTATTAAACTCTTATGAGAAAGAAATTTCCAAAACTAATTTAAACTCTCATCTTTGACTGAACTGCCATTGTAATTTAACTAATTATGGTGAAATAGTTCCAGATTCAGAACACGGTGACAAAGATCCGTCACCTGATGCGATTTGTACTCAGAAGATAGTGCGCTAACTGGCTTAACTCTGTTATTGATGGCAAGAAAAGGTTGAACCATATTATTTAAATTTAGCTCCAACTCTGAGCTACTAGTTTTCTGGTAGCAGAGGATGGTCTACAGCTTGAAAAATAAGCTATAAAATAATTACCTAAGTTAGAATAAAGTACCAGAACCCTGATTTCCAATGCCCAGAGCTTGAAGAAGTGACCAGGTTTGATTTTTGAAGGTGGTTGCTGTTTTGTAGGTGTTAGCATTAATAGAGTGATGTGCTGTCTATTGTATTTGTGGGGACGCTTTTGCTGCTGTGGGTGAGCTGCTGTGGGAGAGCTGTGGACAACCTGAGGGGGCTCTGGGTGCTCCTGTGCTCCTCTTGACCCCAGCTGAGTCGGGGGCGTGCTCGCTGGCTCCTTCACCAACTACGAGCCATTCCACACTCTGGTGGGACTTCTAGTCCCAGAGTGCAACGCGGGGAGGCACGCCCTGAAGCACTTAAAAACGCCGTTCACATCCCGCAGCGCGGGATGCGCGCGGGCAAAGCCCAGGCCAAGGGCGAGACTGTCATCGCCAGGAAGAGGCAGGGCTGGGCCACCCCTCTAACATTTCTAGGGTTCAGATCCCCGAGTCCCATTACTGACAGCTGACAGGTACTGTGAGTCTTTCAACTCTTTTTTTTGTTGTTGTTGACATTATTACTTCCCTTCATTTTTTTGCCCTCGCATCTGCCTCAATTGACTGGTCACATTATCTGAAAGAAACAGGTTAGTATTAGATTCCTTACCTTAGAATATCCCCAGGCGTCAGACTGGATCCGGAAGCTTTTGCGTAGCAGTACCCTTGTGCGTCGGTAGGCGTTGTCTGCGGCTCCACGTCCGTCGTCGGCGTTCTTAGACCCCGCCCCGGCGCGGTGACGTCACTTCTTCTTTTTTTCGCGCCAGCAACGCCGATCCGGAAGAAGTGGTACCCTTAGTCAATTTTTGACTAAACTTTTTCGATAATTTTTGATCTTTCTTCAAAGTCGAACGACTCCGACGGTGCCGGTAGGGATGCCCGGGTTCAAGCCCTGCATCGACTGCAGCCGACTGATGTCGGTTACCGACCCCCATCGCCGGTGTCTACATTGCCTGGGGCCCGACCACGATCACAAGTCATGCCCCGACTGCCGGGCCTTGACGTCGAAGGCTAGGCGGGAGCGGTCCCGCAAGCGCCTCGAGCTCCGGCAGTCGGCCCGCGCCGTTCGAGGACCCGGTCCGGAAGGAGGACGAGGGACCGGTCGCGGGGCCGGAGCCATCACGGCTCGGAGGGTCGACACCACTCCTCGAGCTCCAAGTCCTCAGGTAAGAGGCACAAGAAGTCGAAGAGGCGACATCGCTCTTCCGACACCCCCCCGACGCTCGGGCCGGGTGCTTCGGCCCTGGTGCCGTCGGGTGCCTCGGCCCCAGCGCCGTCGGCGACTTCGGTCCCGACGCCGCAGGGCCCCGCTGGATCTGGATCGGGTCATCGTCGGTCGACCTTACGACCTCGCTGGCGCCGGCCCCTAGGGTGTCGCCCCTGGCGCCGTCCACAGATTACGTCGTCCCCGGTCCCCCCCTCGAACCAATTCCGATGCAGGAGCGGCGCCGCTCGACGCCGCATTCGACGTCGAGAGAAGACTTTTTCTTCTATGACCCGGCCCCATCATTTGACCCTGAGTACCAGGAGATGGGTGGTGAGGCGGATTGGGAGGGGTCTGAGGACCCTCTGGCACATGAGTGCCAGTCTTATCAGGACTGGGCAGGTGAGCTAGGGGATGCCAGTGGTTTGGACACTTCGCCAGACACTGGTTTTGTCTCCCCTCCTACCGTGGCTACGGAGGAGGGGGCTGCCTATAGTGTGGTGTTGACGCGGGCGGCCAAGGCCTTATCCCTTGAACTTCCCGTCGCGGCCGTGAGGACTAACCTCCTCACTGAGGTCATTAAACTGCAAGCAAGCTCTTCGGAGCCTCTGTTGCCTTTTAATGAGGCCTTGTCTGACGTTCTTCTGGTCACCTGGTCCAGGCCCACTACAGGTCCCCCTGTAGATAGGAACGTGGCCAGACACCACCGCCCGGCTCCGGGCGACCCTTGCTTCCTGTCCACCCACCCCACTCCCGAGAGCCTGGTCATACAGGCCTCTAATTCCCAGACTGCATTCCCGACGGCTCCCCCGATCGGCAATGCAAGAGGTACGAACAGTATGGTAAGAAGATGTTCTCCTCACTGAGTTTGGGGTTGCGGTCAGTTAACACAGCGTGCCTCTTGGGCCGTTATACCCACTCTCTGTGGGACACAGTCGCGGACGTGCTGCCACAATGTCCGGAGGAGGCCCTGACTAAACTCGCCCAAGCCCTTGCAGAGGGTCGAGATGCGTCACGGTATTCCATTCGGTGTGGGCTGGATACAACGGACTCGCTAGGCAGAGCCATGGCAACGATGGTGGCGAATCGTCGCCACGCCTGGCTGAGGTCCGCCAACTTTTCGGCTTATGTCCAAAATACCCTTATGGACATGCCGTTTGATTGCCGTTGCCTCTTTGGCGACAAGGCAGACAGTGCGCTTGAGCGCTTTAAGGACTCCAGGGCTACGGCCAAGTCCTTGGCCTGTCGGCCCGCGCCAGCAAACTGCTGCCTTTCGCTCCTTTCGTGGCCAAGGAAGGGGCGCCCCCACACGTCCTGCCAGCTATGGGCCGCAGACTAACATCAAGCGCGGTGGCGGATGTGGTAACCGCCGTGGCAGTGCCCGGGGACAATGGCGAGGCCAGTCCACATCCACCCCGCAGCATCCACCTCAAAGCCCTCCTAGTCCGAGATTTCAGGCCCACGTGATGCAAGTGGGGCGCAGGGTTCGCCATGACCTCCTCCACTGGCGCGACATCATATCGGACAGGTGGATGCTGCAAATCATCTGAAGGGGCTACCCCTCCCCTTCGAGGCGACCCCTCCAGCCATGCCACCGCAGTACCACCGCATGTCGGGGGATCACTTGAATCTTCTACGAGAGGAAGTTACGTCCCTCTTGGCCAAGGGGGCCATCGAGCGCGTTACTGGGCCAGAAGTAGGATGTGGTTGTTACTCCCACTACTTTCTGGTTCCCAAGAAGGGCAAAGGGGGCCTTCGCCCTATCTTGGACCTGCGGAACGTAAACGGCTTCCTCCGGAAGGAGAAGTTCAAGATGCTGACACTGGCTCAGGTCTTCGCTGCCCTGGACCCGGGAGACTGGATGGTAGCGTTGGACTTGCAGGACGCCTATTATCACATCCCCGTCCTGCTGGCCCACTGGCGCTACCTGCAGTTCACGGTAGGCCACGAGCACTTTCAGTTTTCCGTGCTCCCCTTCGGCCTTACCAGCGCCCCACGGGTGTTCACGAAAGTGATGGCGGGGGGTCGCAGCTCATCTGCGCAGGTTAGGGGTTTCAGTCTTTCCCTACCTCGACGACTGGTTGTTGAAGGCGGGCTCGCCCCAGACAGTCGTCAGCCACTTCCAGACTACGGCCGACCTGCTGGGGTTCACCATCAATGTACCAAAGTCACAACTGTGTCCCTCTCAGAAGCTCCTCTTCATCGGAGCGGTTCTTGACTTGGCGCAGTTTCGGGTTTATCCTCCCGAACAGCGGGTTCGTGATATTCAGGCTCTGATTCCGATCTTTCAGCCGTTATCCCGAGTCTCGGTCAGGTTGACACTGCGGCTTCTGGGGCTGATGGCCTCCTGCATCCTTCTGGTGCATCACGCCTGGTGGCGGATGCGGGCTCTGCAGTGGGACCTGAAGTTTCAGTGGACCCAGCATCAGGGCAACTTGTCCGACCATGTCTTGACCTCGGAGGGCACTGCAAGACAGTTGCAGTGGTGGCTCACGGACCGCGATTGGGTCAGCGGCAGATCCCTCTCCCTACCCCAACTGGAGCACGTAGTTGTGATGGACGCGTCCCTCCAGGGCTGGGGGGGCCACATGGGAGAGGCGGAGATCAGAGGCCTCTGGTCTCCGGCGGCGTCCCGGATCCACATCAACCTTCTGAAGCTGCGGGCGATCCGGCTTGGACTGAAGGCATTCTTCCCCTCTATCCGGGGGAGTGTAGTGTAGGTGTTCACAGACAACACCACCGCCATGTGGTACTGCAACAAACAGGGCGGGTGGAGTCGTGGACCTTGTGCCAGGAGGCTCTGCGCCTCTGGCAGTGGCTGGAACATCAGGACGTGACCCTGGTGGTTCAACACCTGGCAGGTTCCCTGAACGCCAGGACGGACAAACTCAGCCGTCGGTGCATGATGGATCACGAATGGCGTCTGAACTTGGACATGGCGCAAGGCCTCTTTCAGCAGTGGGGAGAGCCTTGGTTAGATCTATCGGAGACGCTTTCCGCCTATACCACTTCTGCCCCGAGTGCTGAAGAAGATCAGCCGTGACCGGGCCCAGGTCATCCTTGTGGCTCCGGTCTGGGCACGAAGATACTGGTATCCCGAGCTACTCAGCATGTCAGTCGATCCACCGATTCGTCTGCCTCTTCAGGAGGACCTTCTGTCGCAGCAGCAGGGGACGGTCCTCCACCCGAAACTGTCCAGTCTCCACTTACATGTGTGGAGATTGAGCGGCGGCAGTTGAGGCCATTTGACTTGCCTCCTGAAATCTGTAATGTGATTCTGGCAGCCAGGCGTCCCTCCACAAAATCGGTATACGCCTGCAGGTAGAACAAATTTGTGGCATGGTGCATGTTAAGGCTGTGGATCCCCTTTCAGCCCCTCTTTCAGAGGTTCTCCTATTTCTTCTTTCTCTTGCCCAGCAGGGCTCTGCTCTGGGCACTCTGAAAGGCTACCTCTCGGCCATTTCCGCCTTCTTAAGGCTCCCTGATCAACCTTCCTTGTTCAAGTCCCCAGTGGGTTTTGAAGGGCATCACTCATATGTTTCCTCCTGTTCCTTTCGTGATGCCTCAGTGGGACTTGAACCTTGTTCTGACGTATCTGATGTGCGCTCCCTTCGAGCCACTTCATAACTGTCCTCTTCACCTCCTTACTCTTAAGACTGCATTCCTGTTCAAAGTTCTTGCCGAGCACTCAAAATTGAAAGTGTCTAAATTCAGAGTTCAAATAGAAGTCTTCAAAGTTGCAAATCCTTCTTCATGAAAATTCAGTTTATACTCGGGAGTATCACAGTACATACGTTGGTATCAGTCTTATTTCAAATCAAAACGCCAAAGAACGTGAGGTTGGTCCTTTTATTTCCAAATCACAACAAGTTCTGCAGCCTTATTTTCCAAATCATAATAGGTTCTGCAGCATTTCCAAATCGCAATAGGTTCTGCAGCCAACACGTGTTTCGTCAGGCATCAATCATATGCCAAAACAACTTCCTCAGGGCTGCATGCCAAAAATAATATAAGAAAAATGTATCACAATGCTTGTTCCATAAATAAAAGTAATTTCACTATCAGAAAATTATTTAAACATTAAGATCTAATCACCACCTAAGTGAAAGAGTAAAGGCAAAGATCCATAAGTGAATAACCGGTATAACAAAATCACGTGACTCCCGGTGTCATATTTACAACCACAAAACATTCCGTTTTATAGCCCAATCCATAAGTATAGGAATAATATTTACCTATATTAAGCAGATCACATTTCCGTATAATCAAAATTGATGAATGAAGAAAAATGAACGTAGAAATTAAATCTGGAATGACATAAGGTAACCCTCAGTCCAGACGCCAAAACTTGAGCCCAACAAGAAAACCTCTAAAGTCATCCTCTTTTAATAATAATACTACACTACACTTGTTCGTTATTCTGTAGTTATAAAAGTATTCCACAAAAATATAACTGAAACCATCCACCATCCGTCTTAGTAACAAACAAAATGTAACATTTCTAAAAGTGTATTACCTTATATCGGCTTCAGAGTCGGAATACCGATTTATAGCTCCAAACAAATCGTCGTCTCAAAATCAAAGTTCAATATCTATAACAATAAGACACCACATCAGTCTATTGCTTCTTAGATTATATTGCCCAACTATTAATATTTGCAAGCATTAACTATATCTGAACACAATCGTGGCTATATCGAGTATCACGTCTCAGTCCTACCGGGTTCAGTAGACAAGCGTCTATTGCGGCCGCCATATTGTTTTAATAGACTCGATCGTAATCAGTTTGGACTGATATGATAAATATAAGTGTATTGCCCGACTTTTAATTCGGACCGAACTTACGCAATATAAATCTACCTGAATACGAATGTATTTCGTAATTTTTATTCATGTTTTACCGACTTTACGTGAGTTTAAAATAAATGCATATTTTAGGCTCTAAATATTGTTCAGGGTGTAACATATCCTAAATAGACTTAAATTTGCCAAATTAGGCTTGATTTGGTTCATTATTAGTAAAATACGCTATTCATATCTCAGTTGTCAGCGCCATCTTGAGTTGGGCAAATATTAAATAAGAGATAGATTCGAGATCGTTATAAGCGGTCATCATTCGTTTCACTCTATATATATCAAATTAATAGTACATCTTAATCTTATTGAAGAACATCACAAATTTAGCTACTAAGCATCTAAGCAGAGAATACACTGTACAGTGTATTCTCTGCTTAGATGCTTAGTAGCTAATTTTGTAATTACTCTGTGGATTCTTCTCTTGCCTATGCTATGTCCCTATGTTTCTGGATTGAGATGCCACAATTACATTTGTGATGTTCTTCAATAAGATTAAAATGTACTATACATCACGATGTAATTAGTTATATATATATTTTTCATGCCAACCGAGAAGAAATTAATGGCGTGACGGGGGGCACCCATATACCTGGACGCTGATTCTTGTGGCCCATAAGTTAACAAGACTATATTACTCAGTGATATGTATATTTTTTAAACGATCATGAATATGTACTTTAAATGGCTAGAAATATTTTGGTGGATTTTGATTAAATACTAATTTTGAAGTTTAGTTAGATTTATACTATTAATTTGATATATATAGAGTGAAACGAATGATGACCGCTTATAACGATCTCGAATCTATCTCTTATTTAATATTTGCCCAACTCAAGATGGCGCTGACAACTGAGATATGAATAGCGTATTTTACTAATAATGAACCAAATCAAGCCTAATTTGGCAAATTTAAGTCTATTTAGGATATGTTACACCCTGAACAATATTTAGAGCCTAAAATATGCATTTATTTTAAACTCACGTAAAGTCGGTAAAACATGAATAAAAATTACGAAATACAATCGTATTCAGGTAGATTTATATTGCATAAGTTCGGTCCGAATTAAAAGTCGGGCAATACACTTATATTTATCATATCAGTCCAAACTGATTACGATCGAGTCTATTAAAACAATATGGCGGCCGCAATAGACGCCAGTCTACTGAACCCGGTAGGACTGAGACGTGATACTCGATATAGCCACGATTGTGTTCAGATATAGGGTAAGTCAATGCTTGCAAATATTAATAGTTGGGCAATATAATCTAAGAAGCAATAGACTGATGTGGTGTCTTATTATTATAGATATTGAACTTTGATTTTGAGACGACGATTTGTTTGGACCTATAAATCGGTATTCCGACTCTGAAACCGATATAAGGTAATACACTTTTAGAAATGTTACATTTTGTTTGTTACTAAGACGGATGGTGGATGGTTTCAGTTATATTTTTGTGGAATACTTTTATAACTACAGAATAACGAACAAGTGTAGTGTAGTATTATTATTAAAAGAGGATGACTTTAGAGGTTTTCTTGTGGGGCTCAAGTTTTGGCGTCTGGACTGAGGGTTACCTTATGTCATTCCAGATTTAATTTCTACGTTCATTTTTCTTCATTCATCAATTTTGATTATACGGAAATGTGATCTGCTTAATATAGGTAAATATTATTCCTATACTTATGGATTGGGCTATAAAACGGAATGTTTTGTGGTTGTAAATATGACACCGGGAGTCACGTGATTTTGTTATACCTGTTATTCACTTATGGATCTTTGCCTTTACTCTTTCACTTAGGTGGTGATTAGATCTTAATGTTTAAATAATTTTCTGATAGTGAAATTACTTTTATTTATGGAACAAGCATTGTGATACATTTTTCTTATATTATTTTTGGCATGCAGCCCTGAGGAAGTTGTTTTGGCATATGATTGATGCCTGACGAAACACGTGTTGGCTGCAGAACCTATTGTGATTTGGAAATGCTGCAGAACCTATTATGATTTGGAAAATAAGGCTGCAGAACTTGTTGTGATTTGGAAATAAAAGGACCAACCTCACGTTCTTTGGCGTTTTGATTTGAAATAAGACTGATACCAACGTATGTACTGTGATACTCCCGAGTATAAACTGAATTTTCATGAAGAAGGATTTGCAACTTTGAAGACTTCTATTTGAACTCTGAATTTAGACACTTTCAATTTTGAGTGCTCGGCAAGAACTTTGAACTTGTATTTTCAGAGCATTGCTCAATGAATTTTGGGGGAGTGAGGTAACCTCCCTCTCTTACTTTAGAGCACCTACTGTAATTTGTTCTATTTGTACTTTGGCCTCACTTCTTGCAGTGCGCCCCTGTAACCTGTTACCTTACTTTGTTTAAGACTGCATTCCTGGTTGCCATCACCTCTGCCAGGAGAGTGAGTGAGCTCCAGGCCCTTTCTTCTAAACCTCCTTTCCTTTCTGTCCATCCGGACAAACTTGTGTTGCGGACGCGACCCTCTTTCCTGCCCAAGGTAGTCACATCCTTCCACACCACCTTGCCCACCTTCTTTCCGCCTCCGCATCCCTCGAAAGAGGAAGAGAGGCTCCACCGTCTGGACCCAAAACGTGCGCTCTCATTCTGTCTGGATCGCACACGCCAGTTCCGGGTGGATGATCAACTCTTTGTTGGTTATGTGGGCGCTAAGAAGGGACGGGCGGTGCACAAACGGACCATTTCTCGATGGGTCGTCTTGTGCATCAAGGCTTGTTACTCACTGGCTAGAAAGGAGCCTCCTGTGGGGCTACGTGCCCATTCCACTCGGGCCACGGTGGCTACTATTGCCCTGAGCCAGGGAGTCCCCTTGCAGGACATCTGTCAGGCAGCTACGTGGGCCTCGCTGCATACGTTCGCAAGACACTACTGCCTGGACAGTCAAGTCCGGAGAGATGGCTTTTTCGGCCGTTCCGTTCTCCAGGACTTTCTGTTGTGATCATTGGTTCGCAGACCCACCACCGGGGTTGGTATTGCTAGGGTATCTATTTTAAGGTAAGGAATCGAATACTAACCTGTGTCTTTCAGATGCACAAGTTACTTACCTTCGGTAACGATATATCTGTAAGAAACAGTAGTTAGTATTAGATTCCTTACCGCCCCACCCATCCTCCCCAGTCTGCGAACCGATATCTAGGGTTAAGGTCATCTCCTTTCAGGGCCCTAGTTTCATGGCACCAGTGTTGGTTTTTATCATGGCTCTGCGTTTCTGGCACGGAAACGCTGTGTATAAGAACTGGCATCAGGGGGCGGCGTCTAAGTACTCCGACAACGTCATCACGGCACCAACTATGCGGATGACAGACGCGGAGCCGCAGACGACACCTACCGACACGCAAGGGTATTGCTACGCAAAAGTTTCCGGATCCAGTCTGACGCCTGGGGATATTCTAAGGTAAGGAATCTAATACTAACTACTGTTTCTTACAGATATATCGTAACCGAAGGTAAGTAACTTGTGCTTTACGAACTATCTCCGAATCTAGTGTGCCCTGAGCGAGTACTTCGAGACTTGTTACACACCAATGACAGTAACCCGCTCATATGTACCTTCTGATTGATCATTGACCCCAAGTAATTTACATCACTGCCTACTGGACTAGTATATTTTTAGCCCTGTATTTCCTGGTTTATGCTCATATGATCCCTGTTTTGATAAATATTTCATGCACGTTCCCCTTTTTCTCTTTTTTTCCTCTTGGGTCTAAGCCTTTTGTATCCCTCACATCGTATTGATTGGCTTTTGTTTGTATTTCCTCTTGACGCACAAAACCCCTAGCAGGTTGTATTATACACTCTTTTTTGGGGTTAGGTTCTCCCCAGGATTGTGGCCACCCAAACCTCACTTCTTTGCGATATGGGGAAGCATGGCTGTGTACTAAAAAATAAATCCCTCTGTGCTAATACCGGCCCCACTCCCTCAACCTCTATTGATAGGATGCTCCAGAGAGCCATTGGGGTAGTGTCGACGGAAATCGAGCTAACGGAGAGGCGGCTTTCTTTAACCCCTGACCTTTTCCCCAAACCCATTGAACCAACACTCTCTGCACAAACTAGTCCGGGATTGTCTTCCAGTCTAACAAGATCCCCACCCGGACGTAGCGTGACCCCGACATAACCTTTCCAATCTCCCTTAGCAATTCCAAAAACTCGCAAAGGTAGAACAACCTCCTCTCTACCCAAAGGTGGGAGACAGAAAACGGGCAAAGGGAAAGGTCCAAACACTAGTTCAGAAATTATCTCTATCTAGGGTGAAATAACTAGTATAGGACGAGAAGTAGAAACCCCCACGAAGTTTTGCAAAAACCCTGAATGTCCTTCCTGGGTGAGGAATCTGGTAGTGGAACTAGAGGCCCAGATGAGAGCCATTGTTAAAGAGGAATTAGCGCTCCACCTTGGGAATCGAATCAGCGGCCAGACTCCAACCCCATGCGCATTAAATAATGCTCTGGCAACCACATTGGTGCCCCCAGTAGAGAAGAAAGAGTGTAGGACATAGACGGTTAGAATAGAGCAATCCCTATCTCCCAGAGAACCACCCCCTCCTGGCTCATTGTGTCCACCGCCTAAGAACGCTGGTGAGTCTGTGGCTTGCAACCCTAACAAAAATCCTAATAAATCTACTGCTGGCTCTTGCGCTGCCCCAAACCAGGGAGGCTCATGTAGCGATGAACCCGCACACTCTGTCCAGACCACAGTCATGACAATCCCTGTCCCAGCACATCCCGAGGCCCCAGGCCCGGTGTCTATGGCTTTGCCAACAATCAATCTACCTCCAGCCTCACTTCCTTATGTTATAGTTTTGACTGGTGTACCTGAACTAAAAACTGGGCGGGAAGAAACTCAGCTGGAACTAAGAAACAAATGCCTTTTCTGGCTTACTAGGCATGGCCAACTTTCTTATGGGCGGGCGGGCGAGATACTACTGGTTCGAAGAGTGAGCAGGGCGGGTGAGAAAACTAAGACAACCAATGGCAACTGTATAGTCATCAATTTTAGCAACCCACGGACAGTTAAATTTTTGGCTCACCAGTTTCCCACAGGGTTCAAACTACATACCTTGGATTTTTTCTACACTTGTTATCATCCACCACACTGGACCACAGGCACAAGAGCTCCAACACACTGGTCCCTTCTCCATTTTACATCTGGCCAACCTTCTCGAATGCAGTATAATGTTCCAATAACTAAGAGGTTTGGGGCACTTGAAGATGTGGATTGACTCTCAACCTCATCTGATTACTTACCTAGACTGGGCTTAGGGGGCACCCTCAGGGTTCCTGATCCTAATAGTATTTTGTTACAGACCATGAACATTGTAGGTGCGAAACACGTGGCCTCATTGATGCCCCAGCAAGAATCTCAGCTGGGACCTCAAGGCCCCGTGTGCGTCCTCCCAGGTCCAGTAACTAATCAAATCACCTATTCTCCTGAATCTATAACCACATCAATTGCCAAAAATAGTTTTATAATGCTGGTGGAAACCAAAGTCCCAGAAATTGTTCAGGCGCCCTTAATAGCCGTGAACCCTTCGGGTCCCATCGCGCAAGCTGATACTACGAGCCTGGGTCTCAAGTTGAGGGTGCTGTCGGGAAACATTGCTGGGATTTAAAACACACTTCATAATCCTGACTGGATGCAATTTGCACAAAACTATGATATATGCATGTTCCAAGAGACCTGGGCTAGAGTGGATATTATTATGAGGGGCTTTGCAACATTTAATATGTTAGCCACTATGGGAGGTAGGGGCAGACCTTCGGGAGGGCTAGGCACTTGGGTTGCTGCTCATCTGGACTGTACTGTTGAACTGCTGGACACCTCGTCAGATGATATCCAGTGTACCATCCTTACCTTTAGTGCCTTGATCAAGATTGCTTACATCAATATCTACTCCCGTTGGGTTACTACTGGACAGGAATCAAAGACCATAGGCATCCTCTCTACACTACCGGATCAAGTTCCATCGAATACTAGGATGGTGATAGGTGATTTTAATTGTCAATTTGAGCCTCTAGCTTTTCCCACCGACCCTCTGCTCACCGCTGAGGACTCTCTTTGGCTAATTCTTGTCCCACAAATTCCCCCAGGTAGAGCATGGACCCCCCTCATTGTACAGTTAAATGCAATAACACTAACTCACGCACTGAGGGCTTGTAATGGGTGTACCAAGTCAGATCAACCAGGAATCCATACATTTAACAGAGCAGGCCAATCATCTCTACTTGATTATATTCTAGTAGAAGTAGGCATATGGCTATGGGTGACCGACTTCACTGTTCTCCCAAGACATGACAGCGACCATAATGCTTTGGTTCCTGACCTCAAGCTCCCGGACATTTACGGTCCTCCTGCTAATGGCCCCGTTCCGATTCCACCATATCTTTAGACCGCATAAGAAGGAGAATTAGGTGAGACATATTTAGGAAGTCCCCAGGCAAGGTAGCTGCCCTCTATTCCCTAATTATTTCCCCTTTGTTGGTACTGGAATCGGCCGCGCAGACACTTTACACTCCTGATTCTGTCGCCGAAATCTTGGACGTTAATACGGCATTGACCATTAGTCTAACCAACATTTTTAACCCTTTGATGCACTCAAAGGGCAAAAGGTCCCCAAAATTGACATGGTATAACAACTCTTGCTCTATGGCAAAGAGTGCCCTTATCGATGCTATAAAATCGAACGACAGACCGTTGATAAAAACCAGGAGGGTTTTCCATAGAAATTGCTTAAAGTCTTCCAAAGAAGAGTGGGAGACCGAAAGATGGGATGCGATTAAACAGGCCCTCACCAACAGAGATATGAGGGAGTTTTGGTCCTTGGTCAGAACAACTAGTTCCACAGGGAGTTCACCTATTGAGCCAAACATAGCTGCAGAAGCTTGGAAACTTCATTTCCAATCACTGTACTCTACCCAGGACTCCATGGAGCCCTATGATGGCACCCTGCCAACGCCCAATGGGACCCCTACTGAAGCTGCTGACTGGTTCACCTTGACTGAGGTGTTGAGTGCCATTGGGAAGCTTCCCCTTGAAAAGGCCCCTGGACTTGATAAGATTCCTGGGGATCTATTCCGGGAAGAGGCCAATATCTGGGGCCCATACCTATGTGTAATATTTAATGCCATACTAAGCGGCATGAAAATTCCGGATACCTGGCTAGGGGCCGAAATCTTTCCTGTATATAAAAAGGGATCCCCTCTCCTGCCCACGAACTACAGGCCAATTAGCCTGATTGACGTTTCACAGAAGCTGTTTGCCAGGACTATCTTACAGCGCCTCCAGTCCTGGATGGACGAGCGCGAGATTCTGAGTGTTTATCAGGCAGGCTTCTGTAAAAACATCTCTACTATTGACCAAATCTTCAGGCTCCAGTTGTTATATTGGAAGACGGTGACAATAGAGGGTGGGAGACTCAATTTGATCTTAGTTGATCTCAAATCAGCCTTCGATCTGGTCCCTAATCATAAACTGTGGGTAGTTATGGAGGAACTGGGCATTCCATCTTACTTGCTCGCCCTGATCAAGCGATTGCACACTGGCAATTTTGCCCAGGTTAGGTATGGGAAACATGGGGAACTGACTTCTCGCTTTCCAGTGGAACGGGGTGTACGGCAGGGGTGTGTCCCGGTCCCCACACTGTTCTGTCTTTACATCAATGCTTTGGCGTAACAACTAAATAAAGTCGCCAATATTGATGCCCCAAAGCTTGCCTGTGGCAAGGTGCCAGCAATGATGTTTGCAGACGACACCTTGTTACTCTCTAAATCGCCGATGGGCATCCAAAGGTCCCTTAACTCCTTCTCTTTATTCTGCAAAAACAGGGGGCTAGAGATCAATACTTCAAAAACCAAGTATATGGTATTTAATCCTAGCAAAACTTCTCGCCCTAATCCTACCCTGAATGGCATCAACTTGGAGAGGGTAGCAGTCTTTGACTATTTGGGTGTCACCCTGACGGAATCTTTTGGTTGGGGTTCCCAGCAAGAAAAGGCAGGCTTGAGGCTAGCGCAGATGTCCGGGGGCCCAGTAAATCTATATAGGAGTTTAACCTCTAGACAACCGGGCTCATTGATAGAGATCTACAAAGTTCAAATTAGGAGCACCAAAATGTATGGGGCAGAACTTTGGGGACACCTCCCCGTAGGTGCACTGGTCAACTTTGACAACAACTTTACCAGACAGCTCTTGGGTCTACTGTCAAGTACCCCTCTCGTCCCCCTACGAATGGATCTTGAGCTTAGACCCATAAATGAGGAAATTGGTCTACGACCCTTAACCTTCTGGCACAGATTATAGGCAACTCCAGAATTGGCAGCCTATCAGAACTAAAGGCAATTCCTGGGCTCCCAGGGTGGGGAAATTATCCTGGTTTGCACATATAAAAGACCTGTGCTTTAGATTAGGCTGGTCAAACTTATGGACCCATCCAGAGGAAGCGTCCTTGACAATCTCACGCCTTGAGCTAGTCAAATCCTACAGATCTTTTAGACTGGCTGAACTCCAAGTGGGCATAAAATCTGGCAGTCTAACATCTGAATTTTTTAATCTTAAAGACAAGTATCTATTAGAGGCTTTTCTTGATGAGGTCTGCCCGCACATGGCAAGGAAACTTTATACCCAGTTCAGGTGGAGCTGTTTGCCAGTACATTCATTCACTAATAAATGGATCTGAAAGAAACAGGTTAGTATTAGATTCCTTACCTTAGAATATCCCCAGGCGTCCGACTGGATCTGGAAATTTTTGCGTAGCAGTACCCTTGCGCGTCGGTAGGCATCGTCTGCGGCTCCGCGTCCGTCGTCGGCGCCGGGATGACGTCGCCGGAGTACTTAGATGCCGCCCCCCGCGCGCTGACGTCGGCTCTTATACACAGCTTTTCCGCACCAGAAACGCAGTGCCATGATACAAACCAACACTGGTGCCATGAAACTAGGGCCCTGAAAGGGGATGACCTTAACCCTAGATATCGGTTCGCAGAACGAGGAGGATGGGTGGGGCGGTAAGGAATCTAATACTAACTACTGTTTCTTACAGATATATCGTTACCGAAGGTAAGGAACTCGTGCATCTGAAAGAAACAGGTTAGTATTAGATTCCTTACCTTAGAATAGATACCCCAGCAATACCAACCCCGGTGGTGGGTCTGCGAACCAATGATCACACCAGAAAGTCCTGGAGAACAGAACGGCCGAAAAAGTCATTTCTCCGGACTTGGCTGTCCAGGCAGTAGTGTCTTGCGAACGTGTGCAGCGAGGCCCACGTAGCTGCCTGACAGATGTCTTGAAAGGGGACTCCCTGGCCCAGGGCAGTAGTAGCCACCGTGGCCCATGTGGAATGGGCACGAAGCCCCACAGGAGGCTCCTTTCGAGCCAAAGAGTAACAAGCCTTGATGCACAAGACGACCCATCGAGAAATGGTTCATATGTGCACCGCCCGTCCCTTCTTAGCGCCCACCTAACCAACAAAGTGTTGGTCATCCACCCGGAACTGGCGTGTGCGATCCAGATAGAATGAGAGCGCTCGTTTTGGGGCCAGACGGTGGAGCCTCTCTTCCTCTTTCGAGGGATGCATAGGCAGAAAGAAGGTGGGCAAAGTGATGGACTGCCCGATGTGGATGGCTGTGACTACCTTCGGAAGGAAAGAGGGTCGCGTCCGCAACACAACTGTGTCCGGATGGACTGAAAGGAAAGGAGGCTTAGAAGAAAGGGCCTGGAGCTCACTCACTCTCCTGGGAGAGGTGATGGCAACCAGGATAGCGGTCTTCAGAGTAAGGAGGCGAAGAGGACAGTTAAGAAGTGGCTCAAAGGGAGCGCACATCAGAAAAGTTAGAACAAGGTTCAAGTCCCACTGAGGCATCACGAAAGGAACTGGAGGAAACATATGAGTGATGCCCTTCAAAAACCTATTTACAACCATAGACCTGAACAAAGAGGGCTGATCAGGTAGCCTTAAGAAGGCGGAAATGGCCGAAAGGTAGCCCTTTAGAGTGCCCAGAGCAGAGCCCTGCTGGGCAAGAGAAAGAAGAAAGAGGAGAACCTCTGAAAGAGGGGCAGAAAGGGGATCCACAGCCTTTGCTGTGCACCATGCCACAAATTTGTTCCCCCTTCAGGCGTATACCGATGTCGTGGAGGGACGCCTGGCTGCCAGAATGACATTACAGACTTCAGGAGGCAAGTCAAATGGCCTCAACTACCGCTGCTTAATCTCCATTTATCTACTGCTTTTATGGTCTACTATGATTGAAATAAAGCTTGGAAATGGAAATGGCATGGTATTTTTGTTTACTGGTGTATTATTAAGATGAGAGTGAATGGTTTGATGAATGGAGGTGTTTATTGTTTAAATTTTAAAGAATTTGAAGAGTTTCAGGCTGGACGTAGCCTAAGATCATGGGATTTTGAGACAAGTGTAGAAAATACCCAAGTAGCCATTGTCAAATGGTATTTCTTGTTTGCAGGTTTTTGTGGTGTAGAATGTGAGGTGCTGTCACCTACACAATTGAGACAGGGACACTAATGAACTGTTGTGATTGCACTAATATTGATTGATGTTAGCAGAACCTAATTGCGCAAAGGGTGAAGCTGCGTGGATTAGGGTGATTTCACACTGGGCGAGATTTTAATTGCAAATGTGAAATTTATTTTGTGTGGGAAAAGTCGGTAGGTGTTAAAACCTTAATATTCCAGTTATTGAATAACTATTGTTTTTCTTTAGCAGAACAAACAAGAATTGCTCTATGTTTTGTTATTGTCGTTTAAAAGATTTTTATTGAATTGTGCAAGTACAAAAGAATACATAAAGGAGGATGAGCTGCTGCAAGGAGTGAGATCTTACGCCATTGTGTTTCACGCTGGGAAGGGTTGGTTGGTGCATTTTCGTGCTGTGATTGGTTGGTGACGCCAGGGTACCGCTCTTTGATAGGGCAGTGGTTGTGTGAATATCGCATTGGTATTTGTTAACAGGCATTTTATAAATAACAACTGTGACAGGATTGGAGTAAATGAAATCTGACATTTACGGAATAGAATCAAAATATTGAATTTTGATTGTTTTACCTTACAATTTTCTGAGAATCATGAAATTATTTAAAGAATTTAACATTTTTGTATAGGATGATGTTACAATTCTGATACTGGAAGGTGAAGAGGGACCTCCTGTACATTACATGACAACTGCATTTGGATTACATACATGCTTATGGCTTCGTTAATGGTGCAAGATTATTGCAAAGGAAGGTTCATTAAAATTTTCAAAATACGGTACCTTTGAGACTAGAATTATTGAGAAATTGAGAGAAAAATTGTAAGAAATGAAACCACCCACTATACCCTTTTGATATGAAGCTTTAAATATGTGGGAGAAAGTTGCATGAGAGAAAGAAAAGGAAAAATGTCAGAGAAAGACAAAAAGAGCAATGAGTAACTATGCGGTAGCTCGATGGGATGAAGAACAGCAGAGAAGCGGGAAAGCCATAGTTGAAGGGACTAGATTGAATCCAGCTATTTACCCAAAATTCAAGAGAAAGGGAAGACAAGAAAGACACAAAGAAAAGTGAAAAAAAAATGAGACAGATAATGATTCAAGGGATGATATTTTAGATGTTAGCAGCACGTTTCCTGCCATATGCAACCCCAACTGTTAGTTTTGGAAATGATGCCACTATGAGCAGTGCAATAGCCACTACCCCTGTAAAAACTACAATTGTGCAGGTTGAAATACTCCTCCAAATACTTCAGGTTGCCAATCATGTGTTGCTGAACCACAGATCGTTATTCCACCTATGATAACTACATCTTTCAAGAATGGTCCAGTGCAAATACCGCAACCAGCAACTGTACAGACAGTGCCTATACCAATTGCAAATGTCCTGATAAACGTTGACCTGACTCCAGAGACTCAAGGAGCTGTAGGAGGTTTTCCTACATCAGTATTTATTCTGACTTTTCAGAATTCACAAATTGTTACCACAAATTGGTGACCGTCCTGACTCGCTCAGAAGCGGTCGCTCCCCACGCTCCCTGCTAACGTGGTATCGTAGCGCTTTGCTGCTTATTGCTGCCTTTACCATCTGTACTCTGCTCGCATTACTGAATTGTATTGACTTGCTTAATCACTTAGATTTACCGCTTGCTCGCATTGTCTGATATTGTGGTAATTACCTGATTTGTTAGAGTAGTGCTTTATTGCATTGCCCACATCGCGCTTACTTCTTTGTGCCTCTGCGATCTCGTAGCGCTATATTTGCAAGTCCGCACTGGTTAATTAAATTAAAATTAGAATTGTACCTGATTGTGCCGGTGCCTCTGCCCACATCCTGTTTCGCTTTTGTTTTGCTTCCATTTTGTTGTTGTGCCTCCCAGCCCGGCTCTCCACCCCGCTCCCGCCTCCCAGCTGCCCCTCCCTCCCACTGAAGTAAAGAGCTGACCTGTACACACGAGCGCTGTGACCGTCCTGACTCGCTCAGAAGCGGTCGCTCCCCACGCTCCCTGCTAACGTGGTATCGTAGCGCTTTGCTGCTTATTGCTGCCTTTACCATCTGTACTCTGCACTCTGCTCGCATTACTGAATTGTGTTGACTGCCTGATCACTTAGATTTACCGCTTGCTCGCATTGTCTGATATTGTGGTGATTACCTGATTTGTTAGAGTAGCGCTTTATCGCATTGCCCACATCGCGCTTACTTCTTTGTGCCTCTGCGATCTCGTAGCGCTATATTTGCAAGTCCGCACTGGTTAATTAAATTAAAATTAGAATTGTACCTGATTGTGCCGGTGCCTCTGCCCACATCCTGTTTCGCTTTTGTTTTGCTTCCATTTTGTTGTTGTGCCACCCAGCCCGGCTCTCCACCCCGCTCCCGCCTCCCAGCTGCCCCTCCCTCCTACTGAAGTAAAGAGCTGACCTGTACACACGAGCGCTGTGACCGTCCTGACTCGCTCAGAAGCGGTCGCTCCCCACGCTCCCTGCTAACGTTGTATCGTAGCGCTTTGCTGCTTATTGCTGCCTTTACCATCTGTACTCTGCACTCTGCTCGCATTACTGAATTGTATTGACTGCCTGATCACTTAGATTTACCGCTTGCTCGCATTGTCTGATATTGTGGTGATTACCTGATTTGTTAGAGTAGCGCTTTATCGCATTGCCCACATCGCGCTTACTTCTTTGTGCCTCTGCGATCTCGTAGCGCTATATTTGCAAGTCCGCACTGTTTAATTAAATTAAAATTAGAATTGTACCTGATTGTGCTGGTGCCTCTGCCCACATCCTGTTTCGCTTTTGTTTTGCTTCCATTTTGTTGTTGTGCCTCCCAGCCCGGCTCTCCACCCCGCTCCCGCCTCCCAGCTGCCCCTCCCTCGCTCCGCCCCCCCCACTATCCACTTATGTCAGAACAGCTTACGCGCAGCGTCCACGCACAGTGGACGCACCCCATGCGTGCCGAAGGTGCGCCAAAGGTAAGCCCGTCTACGCCCGTCCGCGCCTGGACCGCGCCCAGCGCCAGACCCCCTGGTTCCCGCAAAACCCACTCCTCCCGCATTACGTACGACAGCGCTACCATCTCAGCACTTAACCCCGGCCGACTCCCAAACTGCTACCAAGCCGCCCCTGGACACACCCATGGACCCTACACATGCCACTCCTGCAAGTTCGACTGCATCAGGACCCACACCAAATCCACAAACTCCAAACAGAGCTCCGACACTAACCACCTGAAGTGCATCCTGCTCAACACCCGCTCGGTCCACAGACACGCCATTGAACTTTGGAACCTACTTGACACCACATCACCGGACGTCGCCTTTCTTACAGAAACCTGGATGAACGCCTCATCAGCGCCCGACATCGCCATAGCCATCCCGGACGGCTACAAGATCATCCGAAAGGACCGCATCAACCAAACAGGAGGAGGCATCGCCATCGTCCATAAGAACACCATCCGCATCACGACCAGTTCCGACGATAACCTCGCAGCCGCTGAACACCTTCACTTCCAGATCCACACCGACCCCAAGACCACACTCAGAGGCACCCTCATCTACAGGCCACCCGGACCCCGCACACAATTCAGCGAAGACATCACTGACTTCATCAGCCCACACGCCCTCCCCTCTGAGGACTACATTCTACTGGGAGACCTCAACTTCCACCTGGAGAAGAACAACGACAGCAACACCACTACCCTTCTGGACAACCTCGCCAATCTCGGACTCAAACAACTTTTTGACACCCCCAGCCACTATGCCGGGCACACGCACGACCCAATCTTCACCTCCAGCAAACACATCTCCTTCAATCACACCACAGCTCTCCATTGGACGGACCACAGCTGCGTTCACTTCAACTACAAAAAGACTACGTCCCACAACCACCCACAACCAATTCCCCGCAGAAACTGGAACAAAATTACCACCGACCAGCTCGTCACATCGCTTCACCAAAACCCTCCTGCCAAATCATCGGACCCAAACCAAGCAGTCGCCAACCTCACACAATGGATCACCCACAGCGCTGACGAATTAGCACCCTTGAAAAACCATCAAATCAAGCAAGGTAGCAAAAAAGCCCCCTGGTTCAGTGATGACGTTAAGAAATCCAAGAAGACGTGTCGCACCCTCGAGAAAGCCTGGCGAAAAAACCCAACCACTGACAACCTGGCCACCTTCAAGAACGCCAACCGCAAACACCACCAGTTGATCCGATCCACCAAGAAAGCAGCATTAAAGGATCGACTCGACAACAACGCACACAACAGCAACGAACTATTCAACATCGTCAAAGAATTTACCAACCCCACCGCCGGCACCAACGACACCACTCCCTCCCAAGTCCTCTGCGACTCTCTGGCCTCGTTCTTCCACAACAAAATCGCTGACATACATAACAGCTTTGGAGTCCAGTCCACCCCACCCACCTACAAAATTAAACCCCCTCCAACAACCTTTGCGCATGGAACCCAATCACCACTGAAGACACCATCCGCCTGATGAACTCCATCCACTCAGGATCGCCAACCGACCCATGTCCCCACCACATATTCAACAACGCAGACTCCATTATCGCACCCCATCTCCGAGACGTCATCAACTGCTCCCTTAACTCCGCTACCTTCCCGGAATGCTGGAAACATGCCGAATTCAGCGCCCTCCTGAAGAAACCCACAGCAGACCCCACTGAACTTAAGAACTACCGCCCCATTTCGCTCCTCCCATTCCCTGCCAAAGTCATTGAGAAAGCCGTCAACAGTCAGCTCGCCGCCTTCCTCGAATCCAACAAATGCCTCGACCCTTCACAGTCCGGCTTCCGAGCCAAACACAGCACCGAGACCGCCCTCATCGCAGCAACAGACGACATTCGAACTCTACTGGACAACGGAGAAACAGCTGCCCTCATCCTACTTAACCTCTCCGCAGCCTTCGACACAGTCTGTCATAGCACCCTTATACAACGCCTCAGCAACGTTGGAATACAAGGAAAAGCACTAGACTGGATCGCCTCGTTCCTCGCCGGAAGAACCCAGAGAGTCCGCCTCCCCCCTTTTAGATCAGAGGCCACCGAAGTCATCTGCGGCGTACCACAAGGATCATCACTCAGTCCCACCCTCTTCAACGTATACATGAGTCCCCTCGCATCCATCGCGCGCCAACACAACCTCAACATCATCTCCTACGCAGACGACACCCAGTTGATCCTCTCCCTCACCAAAGACCCAAACACCGCCAAAAACAACCTACACAAAGGGATGAAAGAAGTAGCCGAGTGGATGAAGAACAGCCGTTTAAAACTGAACTCGGACAAAACGGAAGTCCTCATCTTAGGATCATCCCCCTCCGCCTAGGACGACTCATGGTGGCCACCGGCCCTGGGAACCGCACACATACCAACGGACAACGCACGTAACCTGGGCTTCATCCTGGACTCCTCCCTCTCAATGACCAGGCAAGTCAACGCCGTCTCATCATCATGCTTCAACATCCTACGTATGCTCCAAAAAATCTTCCGTTGGATCCCCACCGAAACAAGAAAGACGGTTACCCATGCACTGGTCACAAGCCGACTGGACTACGGAAACACCCTTTACGCCGGAACCACAGCCAAACTACAGAAAAAACTCCAACGCATCCAAAACGCATCAGCCAGACTCATCCTAGACATCCCCCGCCAAGCTCACATTTCCGGTCACCTGAAAGACCTCCACTGGCTCCCCGTCAACAAGAGAATAACATTCCGTCTCCTCACCCACGCACACAAAGCCCTTTACGACCTAGGACCCGAATACCTCAACACACGCCTATCCTTTTACACCCCCACCCGCCAACTACGATCGTCCAATCAAGCCCTCGCAGCAATTCCACGCATCCAGAGATCCACCATGGGGGGAAGATCCTTCTCCTACTTAGCGGCCAAGACCTGGAATTCTCTCCCCACCCACCTCCGCCTTACACAGAACCACCTCTCCTTCAGAAAACAACTAAAAACTTGGATATTCGATAAATAAAGTACCCCCCTCCCTCAAGCGCCTTGAGACCCTCTGGGTGAGTAGTGCGCTATACAAATTTCAAACTTCACTTGACTTGACTTGTTTCATGGAGACCACCTTATATGGTCCAAGCATTAAGAGATGGGGAAGAATTTTACAACATCAAAAGCACCGGGGGAAACACTTGTTTGAAGAACCTGCAGGGATTAAAAAGAAAGAGAACACTGGGCAAATGGTGAACCTAGAACCTGAGAAAGAGAGGCCACTAAATCTTCCACAATTGAACTAGAAGAGATTATTAAGGAGTGTTTAGATTTAAAGTATTTGAATCTATATAGAGAGAAATAATTGATTTACCTGTGTAAATACAAGACCCGCAGCAGTTACCCCTGATAAACTGACTTAGTTGGACTGGAAATATGAGGTTGATCTTTCTAAAAGTTATTCTTTGCAGAGAAGTTATAGGGTGCAATTAGATGATGAAGCAATTGAAATAATATATTCTTCAGGAATGTGGTTGCACATTACAGAATTAATCAAATGTGTCCTCAAATGGAGCGATTATGAAAAATTAGGGAACAAATGGGCAAGAAAGCATGAAAAGAAAAACAAAACTTGTTAGTAGGTGAAAATAATGAAAAGGATAAGGAAGAAGCGTCAGCTTATCCACTGGGAGAAATAGCAAGAGGATTGTATATCGATGTGTCTTGTAGCAGAGGTGATCCTGCAGCTTTTATGAAAAGATTTCCAAAATTAAGAGACAAACCTGTGCAGTGTTATACACAAGTTGATCGATTTGTGAAGATTTCAAAGGTGCTGTAGATTGATTTGAATACATTCTTTAACACCTTGACTGCTGCAGCAATTCCCCCTCTGTGCTAACATTTACTGGATCCCCTTGTTCATGACGAGCTCATAAGCACACGAGCAGTGTACTGCATGACGAGCTGAGCTCGTCATGAGCATGGAAGGGGTTAATATTGTGGTTCCAAGTGATGTGTGGGCTGAACGTAAGATTGCTGTACAATGGCCACGTGAAGAGCCAACGAGAATGGTACTCACTAATGCACCATCTCCTGTAGTTATGGAGAAACATGAAGCAGTGATTACTTTCCTGAAAGGCAAACTTCCTCTGAAAGATCTTAACTGGATGAAAATTAAACTAACAACACAAGAGACAAAGTAACCAGTACTATGAGCGGTAGTGTTGTAGGTGTTTCAACAGAATAATGGAAAGTGACATGGGATTTTTGTATTTGTGTGTTATTGGGTTCAGACCAGAGATCAGTGCGCCAATACAACAAAGTGCTATCTGCTGGCAAAATCAATCACTTGATAAGATCCTGAGATATGCAAAATATTGCTGTGATGAACAAGAGAGGAAGCAGAAAAAGATTAAAGGGAAATTCATGTTTGCTCAGACAAAGTTTGCTCCGAAAGGGTTTCAGAATTCTTTCTTTGCAGGAAATCAAGGAGGTATGCAAGGTGTTGCTCCACAAGCAGGATTTCAGGGTAATCCAGGAGGGTTTGGTGTTTCACAAGGTTGAGGCAGAGGTATGGATGTTGCAATGCTGAAGAAGATAACCCCCTGTCATATTTGTAACAGGTCGGTCAATGGAAGAGAGAGTGTAGGTTTAATCCTGATGCCGCTAATGGAAATGTACAAATGCAGAGAGGACTGCAGATGCAAAACATGCCAGTACAACAGTTGCAGACACCAATACAAAAACAAGTTCTGTTGATGCAAGTCCCGCAAGCGCAAATGAGAACGCAAAATATGGGAAAGCCAAGATTTAATTTAAATCCAATGCCAAAAGCAAACTTAAAATTAAACCCTTTCTAAAATCCAAACCAAATACATTCCAGCAATTTCCTGTTTTTGATAATGACAGTTCAGGAACCAATATTTCTAAATGACGGTGCCTGAGGGGAGAGGAAGATTGTGTGCTTGGTGCAGTCTTAGAGGTAGACCAAAGTGGTCCATTAATAGAGGGTGAGGTGAATGGCTACCCCATATCATTTTTAATGATACAGGGGCTGCGAGATCCACTATCAGATCTGTGGAAGTCCCAGACATACCCTTCTCTGGAAAGAAGATCCATGTTGTAAGAGTTTCAAATAAACAAATTACAAATCCAGTTTCAGGTGAAAGTACCTGTAAAAATAGGTACATTTATGGGAAATAACCAGTTTGTTGCGTGTGATACGAGCCCTGTAAACATGTTAGGTAGAGATTTTTTGTGCATGTTAAATTGTACAATTTATTGTACATCGGATGGAGTTGAATTCCAGACTCATGATGAGGATGTAGAGTTTAAAATGGTTCAAGAAAATATAGCTGTAGGTTTATTTCCATTCTTGACAATTGAAGAATTACCCTCTGATTTGAGAGAAACTGTGAATCCAGAAGTGTGGGATCTCACAGGGAAATATATTGGAGTGATTAAAGTTGTAGAAACAGTCTGAGTTACCTTAAAGGCAAATGCAGTGTATCCAAGAACACCACCATACCATCTGACCCCAGAAACAATTGCAGGAATAACACCTGTAATCGAAGACATGATGCAGATAGGAATTTTGAGGGAATATATTGGAAGTCCATGTAACTCTCCGATCAGGGTTTACAGAAACTCAATCGAAAATATAGAACAGTGCAACACTCTGGGAAAATCAATGATATCCAGCCACAATACTTTTCCAAAATCCTTGCACTGCAGAATGGTTTACTGTCAATGAGCTTTGCCAGACTTGCTTCTCGGTGCCATTGCTCAAAGATAGCCAGTTCTTTTTTTATTTAGTGTTTCAGCAGAGAGTTTTTGCATGGTGTCGAGTCCCACAAGGGTATACAGAGAGTCCGCCCATTTTCAACCAGATCTTGAAAATCTGGAGTCATTACAGATTCCCTACAGATCAGAACTCGTGCAATACATTGATGATCTACATGTGGCACCAGAGACACAAGAAGCTTGTAAACAAGATGCCATTGTGTTATTGAAACACCAGGTTAAGAAAGTACATAAAGCGTCTGCAGTTGAACTGCAGAACTGTCAAAAAGAAGTTTAATATCTAGGACACATAATGGAGAAAGCAGCAAGAAATGTGTCACCAGAGAGAGTGAAGTGATTCTTCAGATGAATTCACCTCAAACACAGAAAAAAATCAGAATGTTTTTGGGAACGGTTGGCTACTGTAGACAGTGGATACTAAACTTTCCCCTTGTGGTAAAGCCTTTGCTGAGGCTGACAAACAAGGATGTGTCTTATCCACTTCCTTAGGACAACATTTGTTTGAAAGCCTTCCTAGAGCTGAAATAAAAACGTTGTCATGCCCCAGCACTAGGAATGCCAGATTATAGTAAAGAGTTTACATTGTTTTGCAGTGAAAAGGAGGGTTGTACTCTCTCAGTGCTTCCTCAGATACACGGTGATGCTCGAACATCTGTGGCATGCATCTCGATCACCCTTAACCCTGTTGCCGCAGGACTGCCCGGCTTCCTAAAAGCTGTTTGCCGCAGTGAGCACTAGTCTGGAAAAGAGTGAGAGGATAGTGATGGGATATCCTTTAACTGTAATGGTCCCACACTCAGTTGAACATCTGTTGCCACGAACAAAGACTCAGTAAATGACCAATAATAGACTTACAAAGAATGAGGGAAAGATTTTGTCCACTCTAAATATTGGGTTAAAAAGATGTCAAGTTTTGAATCTATCGACATTGTTGGCAGTGAATGACACTGTTTGTGATGAAGTTGAACATGATTACTTAGATGTCACAGATTTATGCACAAAGCCTAGACCTGATATTAAGGATGAACCCCTGAATGAGTCCAATTATGTCATTTTTGTGGATGGCTCATATCTGAGAAACAATGAGGGTTACCTGAGAGTAGCTTACGCTATGTGTACAATACATTATGATATCGAAGCTTCATGGGGTTACCTCAACGCAAGTGGCAGAATTGATTTCCCTTACGAGAGCATGCAGTTTAACGGCTCAAATGAAACTGAATATATTTACAGACAGTCAGTACGGCTTTGGCGCTGTCCATGATTTTGGGCAATTTTGGTCACAAAGAGGTTTAATGACCTCTTCGCAGCCCCCATTAGAAATGGGGTACAATTAGGAAATTTGTTGGAATCTCTCCAGGCACATATGGATGTCAGCTGATGGGAGACCAGTGTTACCTGATCGATTGTTGTTTCCGATGACAAATACTTCCACAGGTACAAACATTTAGGGAGAGATGCAATGATACTTCTCTTTAGCCAGATTGAGGATGCTTGCAGAAGTGTGGCATTGATGTGTGACATGTCACAAATGAATGCAGTGAAAAGGACACAAAGGTAGATCAGGTGGTCCTTTCAACAGAATGTAAATTGACTTCATCGAGATACCTGTCTGCACAGGCTGAGATATGTTGTGGTCATAGTATACATCTTCTCAAGATGGATGGAAGCCTACCCAACCAGAAGAAATGACAGTCTCACTATAGCAAAACTGGTACTGTGTCGGTTTCTCTAGAATCAGATAGAGGGACCCACTTTAACAATGAGGTCCTGAAGATGATTTGCACAGCATTAAAGATTGAGCAAAGACAGCTTAGTCGCTATCGGCCTGAGGCTTCAGGCATAGTCAACCAACTTAATGGGGCCACTAAGTCTCAACTAGCTAAAGTTGGCGCTTCAACATCTCTGAAATGGCCAGATGCTTTACCTTTGGTGCTGATGCGTATTCAAAGTATCTCAGTTAGAAAAACTGGTCTATAACCTCATAATATTCTGATGGGCCGTGCAATGAGGCTACCTGCTGCACCTGCAAATACACTCGCGAACATCAGAGATGATATGATACTTGATTACTGCAAAGGACTGGCTGATGTGGTACGTTCTGTTTCTTCCCAGATTGCATCTGCCACTAAAGATCCATATCAAGAACAGTACCACAACCTCATTCCTGGTGATTGGGTTGTAATCAAGAAGCACGTCCAGAAGAGTTGTTCAGGACCAAGATGGAAAGGCCCCCTCCAGGTTCTGTTAGCAACCAACACTGCTGTTAAATGAGCTTGAGTGTCAAATTGGGTCCATGCTTCACACACCAAGAAAGTGAGAAATCTAAAAGAAGTTGTGCTCTTTGAACCTGAACGAAGAGCTTTTGTGACTGCATCGCCACTAGCTGTGAGGCCGCAAAGAGCAGTTTTACCAAGATCAAACAGCAACAACAAGAAGAAAGGGGAGAAGATTTGCAGAATGCAACACTAATCCAGGTGCTTGTCTTTTTACAAAGTGGCATTGAAGTCACTAACGAAAGAATAGCAGACTGACCCTTAACCTAGAAACGTTACTGAGACACTATCAGTACAGCCAAAAGATTTGGGTGAAGAAGCAAGCACTGAAACAAGAAGACTCACTTGTAGTGCTGAAAGGCCACACAACTTTGATCAAGGAACACTAAGAAAGAGCATATTAGTCGATCAGATTCCATCAACTATCCAGAGTCAAGTGATGAAAGTGAAACAGAAGGAGATCAACAAACACTGAGAAGATCAAAAAGAGCAAGAGTGCCTTATTGAAGGTATTCAGCATGTGAGTGGTCTTATTATGCTGACAAAGTACTAAATGTCACAATAGATGAGTTGTGTGATGTTAAAATTGACCTCTTTAAGTCTCCATGACATCACCACAGTGAGCATTGTTGGATAATGGCACTTGACAAAATCAAGCTCTACAATAATATAGAGACATTGAAAAGTCTAAAAGGTTGTTTGAAAGTATAGGAGACTGACACTTACTAGTTCTCATATTTTTGTATTTTAAAGAAAATTTACCAAGGTCCGAGTCTGCAGTAGAAGAGTAGGGATAACATTTATTTGAAGACAACAGAATACAGTTAAGGATTGTCCATATGGAGATTGCTTTGCTGAATAACTGTTCATAAAAGCTAACCACATTAACCAAGAAACTGCTTTTAGAATTCTGTGCTGAACTTTAAACATTGTTATATAAAATCTGGGTCTAGACAAATAGGTTTTGCCTTAAAAACAAGTGTAAATATATTGTGTGCTCAATTTTCGTAATAATGATTACAATAATGCTAGTAGGGTTTATTTGACACCTGAGAAAGACCTTAGATCTGCAAATTTAACTAAAATACATACATTCTATACAAAAGGAGCGTGTGATTCATCAAAATAATGATAGCGTTTCAAGCAGTGCGCTTATAGGGTGCTGGTCTCCCTGGGCGAAGCTGCGTTTAACTCTCGCCAGGTAAAACAGAAGCGCAGGGAACTTTGATTAGGAAATCATGGGAGGCACTATTTTTATGGGGAAATCTGACTGTTTGGGGGGCTGTTTTTTTTTTTTTTTTTTTTTTTTAAACAGATTTTATTTGTCTGAACGCACATATGATGCATAGCTCCGAACCCCGGAGGCTGCTGCAACCATTAGCATAGTAAAAATATCATATGCAGACATTTACAAGAAACAGTAACCCCCCCTCTCACCCCTCCCCCCCAATTGCTGCTCTGCACTGCTGCTAAACGAAAGAAGGCACATTTGCAAAGAAGATATACTGAGTCGAAACAAGACACATCACAATATCACCAAATGTCCGGGTGTCAAGGCGACGGGAGGCCAACTCTGTCAGGCAGAGGGTCCAAGTCCAGCCCTCGGTAGTCGGCCCACCTATTCCAAATTTTATAGTGCTTGCCAGGGCATCCCCTGGCCAGAACTATAGGTTGCTCCAGCCCCATGCAGAAGTCCATGCCATTCCTCCAGGCGGCCAAAGGCGGGGCGTGGGGCGCCTTCCAAGCTTTGGCAATGTCTCGTTTGGCTAGTGTAAGGCCCAGAAGCAACAAATGGCGCTTATACTTGTTCCCCCTATGCCCTCCATGACATGCAACAACGCACCCAGGCCAACACCTCTGATAGGCACTGAAAACTCCCCCCCAGAACCGCTGAGGTGCTGAGCAACCCCAAGTAGTAAGCAGGAGCGTGCCCTCCTCCAAGCCGCACCTGAGACATTCCGAGGAGCCCACCATACCCGCCCGCCACAGGCGCTGCCGTGTGAAGTATGTGCGATGTAAATATTTAAATTGGATCAGGCGCAGGCAAGTGGAAATTGCAGCAGTCCGCGGACTTGCCAGAGCTTCATTCCAGTCCTCCTCTTCTAGTTCCCCAATATCCTCCTCCCATGCAGTCCTAAGTTTAAGTAAGTCGGATGAGCAATGGTGGACCAGTGTCTGATAGATGCGTGAGCTTTTCTTGTCTGGCAGCTCACCCATGATTAGTTTGGCCTCTAATGGACTGAAGTCAGGGAGCTGCTCTAGGGCAGTCAGATAAGGCGTTAGAGCATGGCGAAATTGAAGAGATCTAAAAAACTGGGAGCGGGGCATCCCAAACTCGTCCCGCAAGTCCTGGAACGACTTCAGGGAATATCCTGTCATCACATCCCCCAGCAAGGAAATACCTATCGCGTCCCATCCCCGGAAGCCCGAGAGCGCAGCCAGGTGGGGCAGGCGACCATTGTGCCAAAGAGGGGTTTCTTGGGTAAGCACGTTCCACCATCCTCGTTCTTCTCAGAGCTTGCCTCCAGACATAAAACACCACTTGCGTGGCCGAGGGAAGGCATCGCCGAAGCGCCGCCGAGTACAGCAGCGTATGAACCAAGGCCGAGCCCATGAGGAATCGTTCAACCGCATATGCAGGGTCTCCCCTGTCTCCATACCACCAGTCATTCAAGAACAGCAGCCTGATAATAAGAGAGCACATCAGACGTAGCCAATACTCCGGTATATGTAGGTTCGCAATGCCACGTGCGCAATCCCCCCTCCCACAAAAACCCACTCAGCGGCAGCGCCGAGTTGACTTGCTGGAACCAGCGTGGCGGAATCCGGTACGGATGGTTTTGTAGCTGATACACGATGTGCGGGAGCGCTACCATCTTAAAGATGGCCGACCTGCCATGTATAGTCAATGGCATACGGGACCACACCCTCATATCCTCACGCGTACGATCCCACACACGGGTAAGGTTGCGCTCACAGGAAACCGCAGCCTCCTCTGACAGGTACACCCCCAAATATTGCACCCCGCCCGACGCTATCTGAAGGCCCGAGGCCCATATCCCACCCCGCCCCCTCTCACCGAGTACCCACAGCGTTGACTTGGCCGGGTTCATATATAGGCCGGAGGTTTCACTAAAGATTTGCAGAATGCGCAGCAGCTGTGGCCCGAGCGGTCGAGATCCCTAAGAAAAAATAATACATCGTCAGCGTAGAGCGCTATTTTGTCAGGCAGGCCCGCGGACCACCGGAATCCCTTGAGTTGGGCATCAATGCGCACCCATGCCGCAAGGGGCTCCATGGCGAGTGCGAACAGGTAAGGGGACATGGGGCAGCCCTGACGCGTCCCCCTTTGAACCGAAAAGGATCGGGAGGTCGCACCCCCAACACGCACGGAGGCCGTAAGATCAGTATAAAGTAGCCGCACGTACGCCAAAAAACGCGGGCCCAGATTGAGGCGTTGCAGGAGGGCGAACAAATATATCCAGCTCAGGGAATCAAAGGTGCGGTCCATATCGGCCAGAAATAGTGCAGCCTGCTCCCCCAGGTTCCTCCAAGCAGAAATCGCAACATGAGCGCACCAAATATTATGGCGAGTGGCCCTTTCAGGCATGAAACCTGCCTGGTCCGGATGAACCAGATCTGTAATGTGAGGCTTAAGCCTATTGGCCAGAGCCTTGGCCAGAACCTTAGCTTCCGTATTCAACAGCGAGATCGGGCGGTAGGACGCATGGCTCTCCGGGGGCCTGCCAGGCTTCAAAAACACCACCACCTCCGCGTGTCGCCAATCCGCTGGGAGCACCCCCCCCCCCTCACGTGCCTCCTCCATTACCGGATGGAGCCATGGACCCAACTGCACGGAAAACCGCCGAAACAATTCGCAGGGGAAGCCATTTGGCCCTGGCGCCTTACCGAGGTTCAGCTCACCCAGAGCCGTACCAATTTCATCGTCAGTCAGCGGTTTATCCAGTAAATTACGCACGTCGTCTGATACCGCACGGGGGGGGAGGTCATCGATAAATCGCTGGATCATATCAGCCGGCAAGCATTCCCGGGGTGCGTAGAGTTCCTCATAATAGGCAGTGAAGCTATCCGCAATCGCCGGGGGTTCGAGTATGGGCCCTCCCCCAGGGTCTACGATTTGGGGCAGCGTTTGGGCATGTAGCGTGCCCTGACACAGGCGGTGTAGCATTTTGCATGATTTGTCCCCCCACTGGTACACCCAACTACGGGTGGCCAGCCATGCCTGTCGCTCCTCATCAGCACCGCGGCGTACTGTTGCTGGGCATGGATTAACTGTCGCCTGGCAGGACCACCATTCACTTCCCGACTTCTGCGCTCTAAGTTCTCCAACGTCGCCTCGCGCTGGACCAACTCTTTCCGCTGCTCCCTACGGGCCGCTGCGCACCCGGAGATGTCCACACCCCGCAGAGTGGGCTTTAAAGCCTCCCACAGGCTAGTCAGGGAATCCACCGAGCCTACATTGGACGCTAGAAAATGATCTAACTCTATAGCCATGTGCTCCCTGTAGTCGTCCTGCATCAGATGCCATCCAGACATATGCCACCGAAACGGCTGCCTGGCCGGGCCAATACTAAATGTGAGGGCTACAGGTGAGTAGTCAGACAAGGCTCTCGGCAGAATATCTACCGACAGGATTCTGTAGGCCAGACCCCGCGGAACAAATATATAGTCGAGTCTAGAGAATGAGTCATGCACTGCAGAAAAATATGTGTATGCTTTATGTGAGCCATGTCGGTACCTCCATGTAAATGTCCAATCTAGCCCTGCTGCCAAAGCATGTAGTTTGGTGGTAGAAGCCCCCACCTCCCCTTCCCCCTTAACCGCCCCATTGCGCCACCTATCACTGCCCAGATCCATAACATCATTCCAATCCCCCCCTACGATTGAAAGGGTATCAGGCATGGCACCCCAGAGGGACATAAGCTTTTCCACCAGGGGCCACTGCAGAGGTGGCGGGGCGTATACGCTACCCAGGGTCACCATGTCTCCCCCTATCCTGCCCTGTACGAATACATACCTGCCCTGCGTGTCGGTCCAGAGTCGATCGTGTATGTAGGAAACCCGGCGGTGTATTAGAATAGCAGTCCCCCTGGACCCCCTAGTGAAGCCAGAGTGGTAGACCTGTGTGAACCCAAACCGTTGGAGGCACAGTACCTTTGTACCCAGCAGGTGCGTTTCCTGAAGGAGTAGGACATCCACCCCCGCCCTCTTTGCATACTGGAGGACAGCTCCCCTCTTCACCTTGTCTAACAACCCTCGCACATTCCAGCTCAATATTTGCAAGGAGCCAGGACCTACCCGTCCCTTCCGTCCCCCAGTCGACAGAAGCCTATAGCACTATATAGATTACCAGTGTCCTGAAAACTCAGCACGTACAACGCATAGCCAACATATAGCAGCACAACCAGCGCAAACAATCACTGCAACCCCAACCACCAACCCCCCCCTCCAACGCCCCACCCTGCACCTCCCAAACATGGAAGCACCTGTCACGGTCGGATCGCAGCCCGGGTCCCAACGGGGGACCCAGGACCACCCCCTGCAATGAAATCCCAAGTGACAACCCATAACAACGGGGTTCCCACTCTGTCCCACCCACCCACTCCTACCGGGGTAGGCTACCAGTCCTCAATACCTGTGCACCTGAGCGTTCATAAAGTCCATCCACAATGTTCCAAACGAAAGTTCAACCCTTCAGGACCCCTCCTGTTGCTGTTGGTTCGGTTCCCGACCTCGAGCTGCGACCAGAATGCGATCTCCTTCGGCGGCGCTGCTGACTCCGGAGGCCCCCCGGGCCACTCCACGCGATGAGGAATCCGATTCCCCCCCTTGGGCCGTGGTGACACGAAGTTTCACTGTCTCATCTGTCCACTGGAAAACTTACTCGGGGGAATCAAAGAACAGCGTGCGGGACTTGTAGATGACACGCAGCCGTGCCGGGTATAGCAATGCATACTGGATGTTGAGGCCCCGGAGACGGGCCTTGGCAGCGAGGAAAGATTGGCGCTGCTGTTGCACCAGTCGTGTGTAGTCTTGGAAGATAAGTATGGTGGCGTTATCATGAGTGAGAGAATCCTTCGCTCTCGCCTGCCGCAAGGTGATATCCCGGTCAGGGTAGATCAGAAATTTAGCGATAATGGGCCGCGGGCGCGCTCCGGCAGAGGGCTTCTGCATGAGAGCCCAGTGGGCCCGCTCCACCACAACAGCGAGATAGAGCGTCCGGGGGGAGCCAGCTCTCCAGCCACTGGGCCAAGAAGCACTCCGCGTTGTCGCCTTCGCAGCCCTCCGGAAATCCCACAAAGCGTAGGTTGTTCCGCCGTGCGCGCCATTCTGCATCTTCGACTCTCATGGCGAGGCACCTTAGAGTCTTTTCCATGGCTGCAACCTTCTTCTTGAGCACTAACATGTCATCTTCTACCTCGGAAATGCGAGTCTCCGTGCCTGTGATCCTCTCTACTGCATTCCTCAAATCTTGTCGGAGCAGCATTACGTCGGATCCGACGGCCCCAATCTTGGCGTCCAGCATGTCCCTTGACTGTGTTATGGCCGCCAGCAGCGCCGCATTGTCAGGCACCGAGTTCTGCGGCCCCCCACCACCGGCCGCCTGGGCCGCCTCCGTGAATTTATCCAGCGTCCCTTGTTTAGAGTGTCTGCCACTGGCGCCACCCCGTGTCATTGTGTCCATAGAGGATATGGTAGGCGGTAGGGTCCCGTTCCCCAATACCCGTCAGCACCGGCCAACCGGGGACCAGACGGGCCAATAGGGTAGGCCGCGGTCCAAGTCTCTTCCTCCAGCAAAGGGCCCCACACTAATCCGTGCACTGTGGCCCGTTCCGACCACGATGCACTCTCGACAGGCCTCCAGATTACAGCCCTCGACCCACTCCTGGACCAGATCACAAACACAGCCACGCCAGTTCCACGGCGGCCACCGCTCCCACAGTCACCGCGGCTCGATTAGGCTGCCGAGTGCACCAGAGTCAGGGCCACCACCACTCCACTGGAGGTCCAAACGTTATATGATGGGGGGGCAAGGAGCAGGCACCCTCACCCCCGCGACCACAGCCCCTCACCCGGCTGCCACCAACTCACCACTGCAGGCCTGGTATAGAGCGTCACCAGCATGCCCTTCCAGGTCACCGAATACGAGCGACTCAAATCACCGAGCTCCACCAACCGTGGAGGGGGGTGGGGAGAAGATATGACCAACTCGGGCCCAGGAGATCTCCGCGTGGCCGTCCTGGTGAGCCTCTCAGCGCCTGCAGGGGCACAGCAAGCCGTCCAGGGTGCGCAGAAATGGCCGCCGTCCCTGGGCCGCACAGTCTGTTCCCTCCGAACGTTGCTCCCAACCCGCAAGGACAAGGGCCTCCACCGCTAAACCACACGGGACCACAATCAGCTAGGTCCAAGGGGTGGGTCGCCGCAAACACCACCAGTAGTCCGGGGCACTCAAGATGGCCGCTGTCCCTCCAGGGCCGGCCAACTACTCACGCCCGTTCTCTCAGCGCCTCCCGGCCGGCCCAGCCACTCCTGGCCTCCGTAGCAGTCTCAGGGAGCGCAGCCGTCCGCCACAGCCTCCCTCCGATCAAAGGATATGCGGGGGTGCCACGTGGGCAGGCAATCCAGCTCCCCACCGCCGGCCCAAAATCCATGGCACCGGCCAGGCACGGAAATCCAGGCCCCGGCTCCGGCCCCTCGGGGAAGCCCTAGGCCGCTCTCCCGCTACGGGTTGTCTCGCAGCACTACGGGGGGCCCCCACCGCTCTCAGGGGATGCCAACAGATAGCGAGGGGTCTCCGACAGCCTGGTAATGAGTTTCAGCACTCAGGGCAGGATATTGAGTAGGATATTTACAGGGCTGGCCGGTGCGAGCCTAAAACACAGCCGCCATCGCTGCCGGCCAAGCCACGCCGTTTGTTTTTTAATTGCCGCATTGTTCCAGACCCGGTCTGGCCTGAGGGGAGACTCACTTCCGGTTTACAGGTTAGCGGGCTAGTCGCCACAGAAGGCAGACTATTTAGCACGCTCGATGCTGCGTGCGCACTGTGCTGGTCTCCCTGGGCGAAGCTGCGTTTAACGCTCACCAGGTGAGACAGAAGCGCAAAGAACTTTGATTAGGAAATCATTGGAGGTACTTTTTTTACGGGGTAAACTGACTGTTTGTTTGTTTTTTAATTGCCGCGTTGTTCCAGACCCGGTCTGGCCTGAGGGGAGACTCACTTCCGGTTTCCTGGTTTACAGGTTAGCGGGCTAGTCGCCTCAGAAGGCAGGCTATTTAGCACGCTCGATGCTGCGTGCGCACTGTGCTGGTCTCCCTGGGCGAAGCTGCGTTTAACGCTTGCCAGGTGAGACAGAAGCGCAGGGAACTTTGATTAGGAAATCATTGGAGGCACTATTTTTATGGGGAAAACTGACTGTTTGGGGGGCTGTTTGTTTGTTTTTTAATGGCCGCATTGTTACAGATCCGGTCTGGCCTGAGGGGAGGCTCACTTCTGTTTTCTCGGTTTACAGGTTAGCGGGCTAGTCGCCACAGAAGGCAGACTATTTAGCACGCTCGATGCTGCGTGCTAGCAGCGGGAGCGCCACCGGCGCGCCAAAGGCAAGCCCGTCTGAGCCCGTCCGCGCTCTGGCCGGGCGCAGGGCCCGTCCCCTGGTTGTGGCATGGTAGGTGGGCTACACTATTCTAGTAGGGTTTTACACGAAATCAACCCTGGCAGCAGGCTACCATAGTGTACCAGGCTGTCTTTAGATAGTTGCAGCAACTACACCGAGGGCTCTCACTGTAGCTGCTGCCAGTTGCCCCTTCCAACCATTCTCTACCAGCCGATCAGTAATTTTAAGACCCTTCAGGAAAATCAAATTATAAAGGAACATGGCATTTGGGGTTCGCTGAATTGTATAATGCTTAATGCTAGATCATTAGTGAAACATAGCCTGGAATGTGCGCTCCTTTTGAGGAGCATAAGATTAAACTGGCTTTTATCACTGAGACCTGGACGGATAGTAGTTCTGGGCCTGATCTGGTGAAAGCAACACCCTCAGGATTATTTTGCCATACACTGGATCGGCCAAATATGAAGGGGGGAGGGCTTGCCATTATCCATCATGAAACACTCTCCCTTAATTCTGCCGCAGCCTCTGACCTGGCGTGTGAGGCCCTAGCTTTTGACATTTACTCTCGCTCGCATAGACCCTTTAAAGGGTTTTTTTTTTTTGCAGAGTTTTATATAGCGCGAACTAGACCCGAACCGAATCAGGTATCAGAGCGCTTTACATATCACCAGTTACGTTACATGAGGACGGACACACATTCATTTTAGGCACGGAGAGATTAAGTGATTTGCCCAGAATCACAGGAGGTTTTCTGGCATCGTTACCGAGACTCGAACCCAGATCCCCAGGTCCGAGGTCGAGCGCCCTAGCCGTTAGGCCAACTTTGGTCAAGGTCGGTCAAGCCAAGGTCGCTTATATACCGTCCCCCCGGGCCTAAAGGTTGTTTTCTGGAGTCCCTGGGTACGCTACTGGAAGAAGGACTGTGTTTAGTGTCCTTCTCGGTGTTGGGGGATTTTAATTTCCCCTTTGAAAATTCCAATGATGCTGAGACATCAAGGCTGAACCAAACCATGGGTGCCGGAGTTCTGGTACAAAAGGTGAATGGGCCGACTCATGATAAGGGGCATACTTTAGACGATATATTTTCCAACAGTAAGAATGTAGATGAGATCTCTGTCCTTCCGATCTTATAATCAGATGACTATATGATTAAGTTTGCTCTTAAGTGCTCCCTGGTACTCGGAGGAGCAGGGCCAAGAAATTGGTCTGTAAGCGTGCAGAGAGGATTTGGAGGAAATTCTATGACAATGCCGAGAGGGAGAACTATAAAATCTGTATCTCCAGTTACAAGCAAACACTTTTGGAAGCTAAAAGAGAGTACTTCTCATCACAAATTACTATGGCCAAGTCCAATTCCAAAGAACTGTTTATAACAATCTCTAAACTAGCTAACCCTTCCACTCCAAAGAATCAGGGGGATGCAGAATTCTGTAACAAAATAGCTGGTTTCTTTAAAACCAAAGTAGAAACCATTTTTACCTCACTCACAGGCAGGCTTAATAACACTGACTGAGTTCAATCCATCGGATCCAGGGAGCCTAGGTGCCCCGGCAGAAGTAATGGAACTCTTCTCACCTATTGAGAAAGCAGATCTGGTTAAATCTTTGCTTAAGATAAAATTGGGTGCTCCCAGTGTTCCGTGTCCTGCTGGAATTGCTAAACAAATCCCGGACACTATTGGAACGGCTCTTACCCCTCTGCTTAATGCAGTTTTACGGTCTGGTATCTTTCCTAAAAACTGGAAAAAGGCCTTGGTGCTTCCTCTTTTAAAGAAGCAATCCCAAGGACGTGAACAACTACCGTCCTATCTCTAGGCTCCCACTACCTGCCAAACTATTGGAAAAAGAGATGAATACTCAAATAAGCAATTTTATCTCTGCCAATAATTCCTTGGACCCATCGCAATATGGGTTTAGAGCTTTTCACAGTACGGAACTGGCGCTAATAAAATCAACCGAGGAAATCAGAGAAGCCGTGGATAGGGGAGGAAATGCCATCTTAATCCTCCTGGACCTATCAGCAGCCTTTGATACGGTCCACCATAAGGTTCTGTTGAATAGGCTCTCGGACAGTGAGGTGAGGGGCTCAGCATGAAAACTGCTAAATTACTTTTTGTCGGACAGAGTTCAGACGGTGGATCTAGACGGTAACATCTCTGAACCCTTCTCACTCCCCTGTGGGGTGCCACAAGGCTCGGCGTTGAGCCCCACGCTTTTTAACAACTATGTGGCACCCCTGGCCAGTGTCATCCGGTCATTTGGTTTCCAGTTCACCTCCTACGCTGATGACACACAAATTGTGTTGTCGCTGACGGAGGGAGCGGAAAGGGATGCGGGGCAGAGGTTCCACAATTGCATGAGCTCTATTTCCACCTGGATGTCGTCCAACTGTTTAAAGCTCAACTCAGCTAAAACTGAGGTGCTGCAATTTGGAAATCATCCCCGAGTCTGGACTCCAGACTGGTGGCCGGAGGACCTGGGATCGTGCCCTACACTCTCAAGGAAAGCTAAGAATATGGGAGTCATGGTGGACAACAAACTTTACATGGGGGACCAAGTTAATCAGGTTACCTCAGCATGTTTCATGGTCCTCAGAATCATCAAAAAAATTAAGCTTTTCCTCTCAGCAGATAACCTAAGGACAGTCATCACTGCACTCATTATGTCCCGTCTGGACTATTGCAACAGCCTCTATCTTAATGTTCAGAAACAATACATGAACAAGTTACAATTGGTCCAGAACGCGGCAGCGAGATTGCTGACGGGAACCCCTAGGTTTGTTTCGATCAAAGGAGAACTGAAGAAGAAACTGCATTGGCTCCCAGTCCCACTTAGATCACGCTTTAAGGCACTTTGTTTCGTCTTTAAGGCTGTCAACGGGGTTGGCCCTGAATTTCTTAAAACCAGACTCACATGGTATGCTCCAAGCAGAATCTTGCGCTCCTCCGGATCTAAACTAGTCCAAACTTCTACCTTTAAGAAAATGAATTGGGGAGGTAGATGTTTTCTCCACTGTGCCTCCAAAGCTTAGAACGTACTTCCCTTCCATCTTAGAAATGCTCCAATCCTTGCTTCCTTTCGCAAGGATTTGAAAACATGGTTTTTCTCCCTTTAATCGGCTGTTGCTCCCCAAGTTACCAGTACTCAGCGCCAGGACACCCCAGGGTAACAGTGCGCTTTATAAGTACTAATAGCATAACATATATTTCCATTCTCTGTGTATCCAACAAATATAATCTCAAGGGAGTCTTTTTATAATTGGAAACCCAATTCCAAATTTATTATCCAATCAAATTTTTCAACACAAAAGTACATTATCCAATTTATCCAGCCAACGCGTTTCGTCCTAGGCGGACATCGTCAGGGCTGTAAATTGAAAACAAGCCAGTCAATAATCGTTTTTTCACATACATATTCACACTTCAACATAACATGAATTTTAAATCAGTCACTATGAATATATTCGCTTAGACTTCCTACCTATATCCAATCTAAAAAATAAAAAGACATGCTGATTCATGAGTTTAAAGCAATCCAGTTGCTATTTCCAAAACATAGAACCCAATGTCCCCATTTTGACCATTATAATTGTTTCATCCATTTTAGATCATATACAAAGTGTACGTTTTAGACCCTCTACATTACTATATTTCATCAATTCTGCACCATATGATGAATAATATAGTGTTACCTTTGAATAACATGATAGTCATATGACTTTAAATTCCATGTTGTGCGCCTATCCATCTTCTAGTATCAATCTTTGTTTATTGCAAGCGTCTAGAATATGAGAGAATACACCAAGGGGCCCTTTAGGATGGCGGGCAGATCGCCCCGCAAGGTAGGCGGTATCCACCGCTGGCACGGCGGGGGCGATCCGCCCGCCATCCATGCCTGATTGACCCCCGCCATATTAGTATGGCCTGGTGGTCCGCGGCAGACAGAAAGACCGTCCGCTGCTTTTCCGCCGGTCGACTCATCGACCGGGCGGAAAAGGGGAATAATATGGCAGCAGTGTCTGCAAGACACCACCATCCATATTATGATGCAGGCGGAAATCAACCTTTCCATGGCGGCGTTGAGGCCATGGAAAGACAGGTGGTTCTTGCTTTTGGGGGCCTGTTGTGGGCCCCCAGGGTTTTGGGAGGGGTGGAGGGTGCACATGGGGGGTACCTATGGTAGCCCCCTGCATTTGCATGCACAAGGTGGCAGGCATTACGTGGTGGCAGGCATCGCGTGGTCCCTGTCACGTTGTGCATGCAAATGCACAACATGCATTTTTTACATTGCCACGGGTGCTGCTTACAGCACCGCCCGCTGCAATGTAAAAAATACGGGATGCGCCCGCCAGTGTGGCGGCGCATCCTAATTTGAATGGCGGGACCGCCGCAACATCGGCGGTAGGTCCCATGCTCTGATGAGTCAGGACTGCTTTGTTATATTCACAAATGATTTAATCGGAATTAGCTTGTTTTTATATTGCCAGTTTTTCAAATGTTGCTGTTAAGTAAAGGTTGTGGATGGATTTTTAATTGTGTTATATTGAATGTCCTTTTATGGTTTTACTGACACTGAAATAAAGAAAGAATAAAAGAAGACCTCCATCTCTGCTTGTGAGGAGTCTACCAGCAATCCCTGGTAAAGCAAGAGTAGTCCCAATAGTAACATTGCGCTCACTACCTTGCTCTCCATGGTGTGTATGGGCCATACTGTACCGTCTGGTATATTTATTAAAGTTGTCCCAACTCTAAATATAGCAGCTATTTACTAAAAGTTAAAAAGGCCTATGAATGTACCACCCATTTAAATGCTATAAAATATACCTGTATGTGCGCTGTAAATGGTGTTCTATGGGGCACAGTGTTTATTCTACAATTGTTGTTGCTGTCAGATTGTTTTTTTACAAACTGCATGCTGCAGACCCTGGGCCCACATGTTGTAGACCACATAGGTTCTTGGATAGGTTGGGGAATCCGCATCATGCCAAGCCCAAGATTTCTGCCAAGAAACATCACTCTAATCCCTGCTACCACTCCCCATTGTAGTGCTAGCATCTCTGAGCAACGTAGAGAAATAACCTGCAGCGCATGGCAGACCTCTGCCTTGAATTTGTAAATGTTTAAATGTTCACCCTTGCCACCTTGTGCTGCAAAGGCCTGCTAATAACGTCCATAAAAGGTGTCTTCTACCCAGATTGATGGACGAGTTCAAATAAACTTCTTTTTGGTTGACTATTGCTTCCTGCCAGTACTCCTAACTCTTGATAAATACTGACGACCTTCAGCCAATAGTTGTGCTTTGTCTGTCTTTCTAGATTCTTGATGTGGAATCTGTTCTTTCATCCCATTAAATGTGTGGAAGGTCCATGTTTCCAAACTCTAGCTCTTCAGCAACCATTCTGTTAGCTGTAATGATGCTGGGATGTGGTAACTGTGCATTTAAAATGAAGTTTGTAATCTGGCTCTGTATGTGATCAAGGACCCTGCCGAAACACGTCATAGCCTGGATTAAAATAAATTAAGATTATACCTGATGCTTGGAGTCTTGGACTGCGGTGTAATTTTCTGGTACAGCAAGCTGATGTACCGTAATTGGTTTTATATATATATATATTCACTGAAAAAACAATAGGTTTCAGGGACGTTATAGTTAGTTGAACATTTGACTCATATAAAACCAGAGAAACTCCAGTTATAGTTAGTTGAGCTAACTATAACTCGCGTGCCCGCAATACACTGCTGATGACGTCAAATATTACATCATTCATGACATGGTCAGTGACATCACTGGTGACATCTCAAATGACATCACTGATGACATCATCCAGTGACTGTGTTTCTGTAAAGTTTAAATATGTTTTATATATATGCCATGGTGTATTGAAGAATGAGTGGGTGTATGCGTGTCTGGATGTAGGATTTAGTAGGTGCGTGACTGGCTGTATAAGTGAGTGATTAAATGTGTCTTACTGAATGCATGGGTTAGAGACTAAACTGTCTGAATGTGTGCATCAGTATGTCTGTTGTTGTGTAAGCTGCTGCATGTGTTGGTCAGTAGCTACACGAGTGTCTATATGTGTTATTGATTGGTTGCCTGAGTATTTGTATGGGAGACTGAGTGTATGTGTGGGTGGCTGGGAGGTGTGTGACTGTGCCTAGATGTGTAAGTGGTTCATTCACTGGGTAAATGGGTTCAAGAGTGCATGTGTAAACAGCTGTATGGGCGGGTGAGTGTGTGTATGGGGGTGTTGGTGAGAAATTGGATGTCTCAGTGTCATTGTCTAAGTAACTACATATGTAAAAGGCAATGTATGTCAGAGTTGGAGTATATAAATGAATATACGTGAGAGTCAGTGATTGTGAGAATGGCTGTATGGATGAGTGATTGTATAAGAGAGTAAGTAAGTGTTAGAATATGTTTTAATAAGTGAGGTGGTGTGTGTATAACTGTATAGATAAGGAAATGGGAGTGTGATTGATTCTTTACATGATTGACTAGGTGTGTGAGTATCTCCATGGATGAGTGGCGGTGTGTGAGTGTCTTTATAGGTGTATGAGTGCATATGATAGTGTTGTATTAATGAGTGACTGTATGTATGAGTGATTGTATGTGTGAATGAGGGGATGTGTGTGTAGACCTAGGAATCATTGAGTGCGTATGTGGTAACTGGTATTGGTGTGTCGAAGGTTTAGAGAATGGTTGTCTGTATTTTACAGTGGGTGTATCAAAGGGTGTATCAAAGGTTATATTAAAGTGTGAGGAGGTGCATGAGATTTTGACGTGGATGATGTCATTTGAGATGTCATCAGTGATGTCACTGGCCATGTCATGAATGATGTAATATGTGACTTCATCAGCAGTGGATTGCGGGCGCGCGATTTATAGTAGCTCAACTAACTATAACTGTCGAATTTCTCTGGTTTTATATGAGTCAAATGTTCAACTAACTATAATGTCCCTGAAACCTATGTATTTTTCTGTGAATTTCTAAGGTTTTTTAAATGCTAATTCCGAACTATAACGTCTGTAAAACCTATGGTTTTTTTCAGTGAATTTCAAAGGTTTTTTAGATGTTAATTTAATATTTTAATGTTTATAAAACCTATATTTTTTCTATTATATTTTTAAATATTTTGGAACTCTATCATACTTCTTTTTTTTTTTACTTTAAAAATTATGTAGAGAGGAGGACCTGCGCAGCAACCAAGATGGCTGCATAGGCTCCCGGCTCCGCCAACCTCCGTCTGCCGCTTGATGATCCTGCCAGATATCCTGATTTTACGCCCGACCCCCGTGTGGATGAACTGTTGCTGAATCTGACGGTGCGGTCCCGAGAATTTTATTGACCGGATTGACGGAGTTGTGTCGTGTTTAAGATCTCGGCCTAACCCAGCTTCTGAGCCGGGGCCTCGAGTACTTGCCCAGCCGGGTTGCAGTTGAATAACATCGGCCTTGGGATTCAGACAGGGTCCGGTCTCTTGCAGTGGAGGTTATCCTGGCCTGTTTTTGGTGGCGAGCATCTGGTCTGTTTTATACTGAAGGAGTGGTGATAGGCTTTGTCTGTGGCTTTGGGGGGGAGTCCCCGTCCCTGGCGACCCGGTTGCCACCTCCCGGGTCTGCTGGGCCGGGGCCCTCGCTCGCGGTGGCGTACTGCTGACCGATAATGCACCCTCCGTTGCCGTCCGCTCCGCTCTTATCTCTTCTCCCGGAGAGACCCGGCTCTCTGAGGAACCCACCCATGCTTGGAACCGAGTGAGTGGAGGCGGATCGGACGAACTGTGTGCCGTCTTTGAAGACCGTAATGGCCGCCATCGGGGCACTTCAATTGCATCTGGAGACCATTGTCCATAAAATGATCGCTGTTGACATCGAAACTGGGCGACCGAGTCTGGGCTCTGTTCTATTGCTTGACTTTCAACGAACTGATTCTCCCACGATGCCCGTAGTGAAGGAGGTTGGAGACCCCGTGCGCGATAAAGTTTTGACGCCATTGACCTGTTTGCAGAATACTTGCGGAATTGTTTCTCTGGGGGTATCGCTGCATTCACCATCGCAGCCGATCATTGTGGAGCTACCTGGTTCTTCACTCCTTGAGACTACGACTTGCAAAAACCGAAAGTCACTACCGTCCCTTCCCGCCCTTGTGGTTCTTTTACATCTACGGAGGAAAGGATATCTGGACTGCATGTTGGTGAGGGAGATCTTACCGGTGGCGGATGTTTGCAGAGACTCAATCTGTTCGACTGGTCTCATATTAATCTTAATTGAACTTTTTACGAACTTTGACTCTCCTGGGGCGGTGTTGGTGTTACTGGACAGAGTCCGCATGAAAGATCGGAGGGGTCAAGGATGAGACTGTTGGTCTGGGTCTGATTTCGGGGCTTTAGAGGACAAGGGATTCGCTAACGTAATGCTTGCTGGAGGTTGGGCGGTGTTCAAAGTCTCCCCTGTCTGGCTCTGTCTATAATATTTTTGAGGACTCCGTGGTTTTAGGACAGGGGTTGTTTGTTTCAGGCAGGGGGGAAAGGATCCGGGAGTTTGTATGACATTCACCTCCTCCATTCTTCTTTTACTTTTTGTAGTTTAGTTAATCGGGCGACAGGCACGCTGCTAGTTGGGGTTAGGCGAAAGCCACATGCAGGGGTGCAGGGTGGGGGGGATGGGTCTATTGTTTTGTTAGTTAGTTTAGTTTTTATGTTTTTTTTATCTCACGCTTTCCTTTCGCTCTCCTTTCATAGCATTGGGGTATTCTCCTGATTTCGTATATCTTCCAGTATCTGGTAACCGTACTTCTTTTTCTTTCCTGGCGTCAATGGATGGGCGGGGTCTGTGTGCTGGCGACTGCGTTGGCCTATAGATTGCTTTGTCGTACATCCTGTTTTTGTGCTTGCTAGCGCAAGCATCTCGGTCGTTCCCATTAAATTGATCTGTGATTATTCTATTTTTGTACCTGCTCACTTTATCATAGTGTTTGAATGTATGGCACCAGATATGTCTGTTTCTTTTTTCCTGCTTTTTAGGTCGGGGGGGGGGGTTAAACATAAAATGAAACCTTCGTCTTATCCTTTAACGTGTTGTGAGTTCAATACAATGTTTATCCTGATTCGCTGCCGGACCTCAGGGTTGTCGGCTGAAGAGCTGTGTCATTTGATACTATAGTGGGTCTTATTCTTGTGTTGCGGCCGGCCCCTGCGGTTGTTGGCCCGTGATTGTAATTTTATTGAACTGTACAATAAAGGTTTAAAAAAAAAAATAATAATGTAATTTTTTATATCTTCCCCCAAAAATATGTATCTCTTTTTTTTATTAGAAAAACTACAGTCCTGTACCGGTAGTCTACCAAGCTTGATCAGCACTTGAATCCTATCCACCACATTTAAATGAAGCGCATTTCGTATCCGACGGGTTTGTGGCACCGCGTCCCGCATAACAACATATGCATATGAGGTCGCGTCAGCTACTACTTTGGTATGCGACGGGTACGCACTACCAAGCCGTGCATTACGCCATGTACGTATAGGGTCGTGCCCGCTGCGCGTTGCGTATACGACGAGTGCATGCTGCCACACCCTATGTTACATCATAGACGTACGGTGTCGCGCCGCGTATGCCTTTCCCTAATTTTTTTTGTGTCTCAAAACTATATCTAAATAACTTTAAAGTGTATATGACAACAAGCGATAATCAAAAATATTTTTAACATTTATATATTTCTAACTGTAATAAACTTATATTACAGTAAATATATTTTCTCAAAATCACGTCGGGTGCGGTCTCCTTACCTGCTGGATGCGCAATTGCCATGTGACCATAAAAAAAGCATTTCATTAGTTCATCACATTTCCCATTGTAACATTTGGAAAACACCACCCATTTTAATCAATCTCTGTACTCTATTTGATGAGACACACCTCTTCTGCTTAGAGAGTTTTTTTCTTAACTTTTTGCTACGTACACATATCTTACACTACACACAACATGCAACCATCATCTTCATCAATGTTCATACTTTGTAAAGTAGCCTTCCACCTGTGATAGCCATACACCTAAAAGTTACATAACCAAAGTTTTCTCCACTACCAGAGGTAACATGGTTGCATACGCTGCCCACAGCACAATGTCATGTGGTACGGCCCTGGGGCAGTATCATGCATTGATAATGTACACAATGACAGAGATAGATAGTGGAAGTGGGTACGGACACATGCGCTCGACACCTTTTTATTACCAGGGCCACATATCCAGTGACGTCTGTGCAGGATGCGTGTGGAGTGAGTGTAAAGAAGCCCTCAGGGAATGGTTGCTGCTAGCATCAACTACAACAGTAATTATTGGATCACAGACAGAGATTCAATATTAAAAGAATCAATAATTTGTGCTGCAGCAAGGTAGGGAAAGTAGATGTGAAATAATACAGAAAACATTCTATTGTAAAAGAACCACAACTTGTGATATATGGAGACACAATAAATAGGTCTGAAATAATACACAAAAAGATTACATCATAAACGCTCCATCAGTTCTAGTGCACTCACATAGCGACATCAAAAGCATTCAGCATGTGCACAGCCAGCGATGATGCGTGCTGCGTGGGGCCGTACTAGGAGCAATATCTGTTGCCATCAACACTGCATCATCTGCAATAGCGACTCGATCTGAATTGTGAACACTGCTGTCTGCAGTGTAGGCCAGAGAAAGCGTTCAGCAAGGGCCCACAGCCACGTGGCATTCACTTGTGCTGCCCAGTTTGTCATACGCGAAGCAAAAAAAACAACGTGTGCAGATCCTGCAATGATGCGAGTGCGTGGTGCGGACAGAGCACACTGGAGCGTTGTCTTTTCCTACAGGACTGCGTCATCTACAATACCGGCTCAATCTCAAATGTGAACACTGCTGTCTGCAGTGTTGGCCAGAGACAGTGTTCATTAAAGTAATGGGGTGACCCAAAAAGGTACTGGACCTGGGTTATTTGCGATACAGAAAAAATGGTCCAAGACCTCTATGTTTTTATTGATGCCTGAATTAATCAGTAAATTTTAAATCAAGAGCTTGTCATTGCAGATCAGCTCAACACATTCAATGTATCTCACTCTACAAGACATGAGAACTTAAAAAACATTCAAAGAAGGGCAGCAGCAGAAAACAAGTGTATATTCAAACACAAGTAATATTTAATATTACCAGGTCAACAAATTACTCATTACAAACATTTGTTTTTATAAATAACAGTGGTTGCCCCAAATCGAGCGTGCAGATAGGAAAGCTCTAGGTGAAAAGGTGTGTGAAGGGTTAAGATAGAAAAGGAATTCACAGAAAATATTTGTGACAAAAATAATCATAACTGTTTCTTATAGACCATACGAAAAATTAATTGATCGTAGTGTACAACCTGGCCAAAATCAAACAACAAGTTGCCTCAAATGTTTGTCTTTAAATGTTCATGACTCCTCAGTGTCAACACTAGAATCTGCACATCAATATACAGAGACAAAAATGGTCCAGGTATTGGTTACTAAGGGCGTCGACGTTTCGACTCGTCTTTACGGCCTATCGGTCATTAAAGCCTTGGCCATGCGAGTCTTCATCAGGACAAAGAACTGGCGAGGCAACCAAGGGTAATAGATGACCCCTTTCAGAAGAATGGGGTGGCGATTATTCCCACGCTCCCAAGAAGATTTCTTCAATGCAGAATGGTGTTGAGAGGAATGGCTTCTTCCGTAAATTATTGAATCCGAATATGTAGTCTCAATAATGAGTATAGCACTTAAAGTGTTAGGGTGTCCTTATCACTCAATTCCAAGGAAGAGGTGAAATTACTGGAAAAATGATAATGATTCAAGCCTGAATCTCCATAGTCAAACCCTGCGTTTATTGAGTGCAATCAATTGCTCCTCATCCATGTGTTATTCATCAACATCCACTGTCGGCTTAATACTGTCCCATCTCTCATGTCGTGTGTGCACTACACGTTGTCAATCTGTGGGCTAACTCGGAGTTGGGACACAGAAATGATCACCGACTTTAACTTCTAACATCCTCAATCAAATAATCAAGTCCCCGTTTCACTGTTCGGACCTGCTGTACCGCGGTGTACTCCACAGGCTGGTGTCAAGTAAGCAAAATAATCATATGTTAGCTACGCAAGCACCAAGTCTGTTGGACCTCAATGGAGGGAGTTATAAAAGCCAAGCAGCATGTAATATCGGACATCGTCCATTATGGGATCAAGACACCGTTCCACTGTTGGGACCTACAGTTGGTTGCACCTGGCCGAAGGGAGTACCTTCATCTCCACTCTCAGATGCAGTTCTAACATCGTCCATTGTGGGATCAAGACACCGTTCCACTGTTGGGACCTAAAGTTGATTGCACCTGGTCGAAGGGAGCACCTTCATCTCCACTCTCAGATACAGTTCTAACATCGTCCATTGTGGGATCAAGACACCGTTCCACTGTTGGGACCTAGAGTTGGTTGCACCTGGTCAAAGGGAGTACCTTCATCTCCACTCTCAGATGCAGTTCTAACATCGTCCATTCTGGGATCAAGACACCGTTCCACTGTTGGGACCTAGAATTGGTTGCACCTGATCGGAGGGCGTACACAGATTTTAACTTCTGACATCCTCAATCATAGAATCAAGACCCCGTTTCACTGTTTGGACCTGCTGTACCGCGGTGTACTGCACCAACTGGTGTCAACAAAGCACAATAAGTATGTGCTGCAGTTAGGTACGGAAGCAAGGAGTCTGATGGACCTCAATGGAGAGAGTTTTATGAAAACCAAGCAACAAGTAATATCGGACATCCTCCATTGTGGGATCAAGACATCATTCCACTGTTGGGACGTAGAATTGGTTGCACCTGGTCGAAGGGAGTACCTTCATCGCCACTCTCAGATACAGTTCTAGCATCATCCACTATGGAGCTTCGTTATCTACAATAGTGACTCAATCTGAATTGTGAACACTGCTGTCTGCAGTGTTAATTGAAGGCAGTACTCACACACACAACCATGAATACTTTTTCTCACTGCCTCTTCACAAAATATGACAACATAAATTAGAGAAAACTCTGCAATAAATAAATCAACACAATTCGAATTGCGATTTCATCTGTCCACAGTCTAAACTATTCCCTGTTGCTTTTGACTTGCAAGATGAAATTGGTCACTTTACTAAACCTATAACTCATCTAAAAAAAGTTCTTCAAGCAAGTATACTAAAACAATATTGTGTATATTTCAATTGAAGTTGTAGTTACTTGACTACTGGTTTCTGTAACTATCACCACTCGATCTAAATTGTGTACCCTGCTAACTGCAATGTAGCCCAGAGGCAGTGGTCATTAACGCCTCACAGCCACGTACCGTTGGATTCGAAAGCACGGACTTAGTTGCACCTGATCGGAGGGGGTACACAGAAATCAACACACACTTATGACATCCTCAATCATAGAATCAAGACCCTGTTTCACTGTTTGCACCTGCTGTACCGCAGTGTAGTCCACCGACTGGTGTCAACCAAGCACAATAATCATGTGCAACAGTTACCTACGCAAGAACAGAGTCTGATGCACCTCAACAGAGGGAGTTCTATGAAAACCAAGCAGCAGATTGTATCGGACATCTTCCATTGTGGAATCAAGACACCGTTCCACCGTTGGGACCTAGAGTTGGTTGCACCTGATCGGAGGTGGTACACAGAAATGATCACAGACTTTAACTTCTAACATCCTCAATCAAATAATCAAGTCCCTGTTTCACTGTTCGGAACTGCTGTACCGCGGTGTACTCCACCGGTTGGTGTCAAGTAAGCACAATAATCATATGCAACAGTTAGCTACGCAAGCACAAAGTCTGTTGGACCTCAACGGAGGGAGTTATAAAAGCCAAGCAGCATGTAATATCGGACATCGTCCATTATGGGATCATGACACCGTTCCACTGTTGGGACCTACAGTTGGTTGCACCTGATCGGAGGTGGTACACAGAAATGATAACAGACTTTAACTTCTAACATCCTCAATCAAATAATCAAATCCCCATTTCACTGTTCGGACCTGCTGTACCGCGGTGTACTCCACCGACTGGTGTCAAGTAAGCACAATAATCATATGCAACAGTTAGCTACACAAGCACAGAGTCTGTTGGACCTCAACGGAGGGAGTTATAAAAACCAAGCAGCATGTAATATCGGACATCGTCCATTATGGGATCAAGACACCGTTCCTCTGTGGGGACCTACAGTTGGTTGCACCTGGCCGAAGGGAGTACCTTCATCTCCACTCTCAGATGCAGTTCTAACATCGTTTATTGTGGGATCAAGACACCGTTCCACTGTTGGGACCTAAAGTTGGTTGCACCTGGTCGAAGGGAGCACCTTCATCTCCACTCTCAGATACAGTTCTAACATCGTCCATTGTGGGATCAAGACACCGTTCCACTGTTGGGACCTAGAGTTGGTTGCACCTGGTCAAAGGGAGTACCTTCATCTACACTCTCTAATGCAGTTCTAACATCGTCCATTCTGGGATCAAGGCACCGTTCCACTGTTGGGACCTAGAATTGGTTGCACCTGATCGGAGGGTGTACACAGATTTTAACTTCTGACATCCTCAATCATAGAATCAAGACCCCGTTTCACTGTTTGGACCTGCTGTACCGCGATGTACTGCACCAACTGGTGTCAACAAAGCACAATAATTATGTGCTGCAGTTAGGTACGGAAGCACAGAGTCTGATGGACCTCAACGGTGGGAGTTCTATGAAAACCAAGCAACAAGTAATATCGGACATCTTCCATTGTGGGATCAAGCCACCATTCCACTCATGGGACGTAGAGTTGGTTGCACCTGGTCGAAGGGAGTACCTTCATCTCCACTCTCAGATACAGTTCTAGCATCATCCACTATGGTATCAAAACACCGTTCCACTGTTGATACCTGTTGAACTACTGTGTTAGTTGTATACGGAGCACTCCTCGCTGCTGGGCCTCAAGCTGGGCGATGTGTGCCTGTGTCGTGGTAGCCAGCGTTAATCTCAGGAGCCTTCCGAGCTCGCAGACCTAGGCCCAGGAGCTTCCGCTGGCACGTGTTGGACCCTCTTTCACATACGCCGGAGTCAAAAGGTGAACTGTGGGGCATATATGCGTTAAAGCGGTCCCTTAGGTATCGCTTTGTTTGCCCTAAGTTGGTAGGGTATGCCCAGATGTGGGCCCCTTGCTCACTCTACCACTTGATTCAAGATAACCTGGCTGATGAGGATTATGAATCCGAAACCTGTCCCAGGATGCTTTTTTCCGAACCAGGGAAGACATGGCTTGGCAGTTCGGGCTGGACTGTTCCTATGAGGCACAGGGTCAGAAGGAATTGCATATTCCCTTGTCTGAACTGGGGTGGTGGAGTGAGCTAAGGAATGATGATGGATTAAACCCAGATCAGTTGACTGGGGTGAGTGTTTGAGTTGCTCAAATGCTCCGCCCATCATCCCCTTTGGTTTCGCTTTGTTCGCCCTAAGTTGGCAGGGTATGCCCAGACGTGGGTCCCGTGCTCACTCTACCACTGGATTCAAGATAACCTGGCTGATGAGGATTATGAATCCAAAACCTGTCCCAGGATGCTTGTTTCCGGTCCAGGGAAGACATGGCTTGGCAGTTCGGGCTGGAGTGTTCCCATGAGGCACAGGCTATCTTCTATCCCTCTCAAACCTGATCGAGGTCACATTATGACTCCACTTCATCGCACCTGGTTCCTGTATGTTCTGACTCGAACAACACACTTCTTCCACCACAGTCTTCCTCACAGAGGCTCCATCACCTTTTTGGCTCACACTAGAGTTTGCTTTTTGAACCCCACCCCCACATCCCCCAATGGGAAGAGACTGTTTAATTTGCCACAGTGATGGAATGTGTAGCTCAAGGCATAGCGTTACAACAGCCTTCTGTAGAAGTCAAGACAAAAGTCCTTACTGAGACTTTGCGCCCTGAGTCAACCTCATCTGAGCCCTTGCTACCATTTAATGAAGCTCTGATTGTCACCCTTATGGGCAATCGGGCTAAGTCTGGTTCTTGCCGACCAGTGCCATGGTCTGTTACCTGGAGACCTGAATTTCCTTATGCAGCATCCTATTCTAGAGAGTCTGTTGGTTGTCCAGGCTTCTACCAGCAAAGTAAATCCAAATTTGTTTCTTGCAACTACTCTAGACAGGGAGACAAAAAAGACTAAGGAATTTGGGAAGCGGCTAACCTGTCATCAAAGTCAGTCAATGCAGGGGGTGTGTTCTGCCAAGCTGCGGAATTGCCACTCCGTGAGCGAGCTCCGCCGGCCGAGAAACAATACTTCATTTATCCTCACAAATGGAGAGCTAATGTCGTGCTAAAATCCACTCACTAACAGTGGGCCATCTATGTGCCCTGCTCCAGCGCCGAGCTGTGTGACCTGCTGGACGGAGGCCAGCGGCGGAGGCAAGTTGAGACGCGGCGTGGGCGGGCAACCCTCAAAAATGGAGCCCGCGGCGGTCGGAGCAGTGCGGGCCGCGGCAAATGTGAAGTGCTCCCCTGGGCTTGGTGCTCCCGAATGCGAAGCTGGCTCCAGCACTGGTGATGTGCGGCCCCCGCTGACTTTCACATCGAATATACTCTGCTTTGATGAGGTGAGACACGGTGCGGAGGAACGATAGAAGCGCCCCGAGAACTGCAGCCGCCATTTTGCAGACGCGCCATGTGGGAGCTTGACTCAGCTCACTTTGGTGCGTGTTGGCCCTGTGATTGCTCTTCCTGGGCCTGCGGGCACGCCACTGAACCACATCAGCTAAAGTCCCTGCCAGACGTGTTCCCTACTCCCCCGCCTACGAAGTGCGAACTGAACTGCTCCCTGCGCAGTGGCCATCTTGCCCTAGGGGCATATACGGCAGAGTGCTGTGAGGTGGCACCTGGACTGCGAGGAACGTGGCAGAAGGCCACTTTTGGCACACTGTGGACTACTGTGGTACAGTATATACTTACTGTGAGGTGGCGATCCCCACAGGTGTGTTCACTGGCTGGTGGCGTTGCAGGTGATCCCCTTTGCGGCCCCATAGGCTGGGACTGATGCCAAGTCTGCCCACAAATTCGCAAAACACATCGGGGGTAAGCAGTTGAAGCATGGCACCAGGCCAGCAGACTCGGCAGATACCCAGCTAAATGACATTGACTGACAGCTATTCCGCCATACCATGTTATATGCTCTGGTACTTTAGTACTGTAATTATTAGTGGGAGCCATGTTTGACGCTCTAGGATGTGATGGCACATATATGCTATGCCATGTGCTCATATGCTCAACGTGTTTTTTTCATAGCTGGCTTCCCCTGGGGTGGATGTGCAAGTCCTACCTCTGCGAGGGCCTGATTATGTGGCGGCTGGAGTCTAGGGGTCCCGTGCAGCATAGCACTCACAGGGTTGTCACATTAGACTGCACGAAGATATGAGATTTGTTGGGTCTCCAGCCAGACCCTATTGTTATTTGGGTGGTTTCCTTGATTCCTATCATTGACTCTGCTCTCTACAGTATCTTGGCCACCCTGCCTTGGTAGGGAAGTGTGCCGGTGTTCGCACATCCCTATGGGAGGATTCCCGGATGCCTACTGGTTTTTAGGTCTCGCCTGTCGATGCGCATGCGCATCGAGCAAGGCGAGAGTATTGCGAGTTATCCACTCTTTATCCACACTGCAAGGAATCGTGGCGATTCCTTGCAGTGCCCGTGACTTTTAAGGTCAATGCGCATGCGCATTAAGCTTATGCGCATGCGCATTGACCTTAAAAGTCACGGGCGCGTGCATGTCCGTCTTTGTTTACCCGCTCCGCCCCCTCCCGCCGTGTCGCCTTGCCTACTCTCTTCCACAGCCTCCCCCAGCTCCGCCCCCTCACTACTTGATTGCACGGCCGCTAGGCCGTGCCTCCCCTACTCTCCTCCCCCCTCCTCCACTCCAGGGCACTTTTCGGTTCTCTCTTGGCAAACAAAGTTCACTTCTTGCAAAGTTACGGACACACAATTTCAGCGATGTTCTCACTGTGGCCGCCAGAACTCAGTAACCGAACAGTTTTAAGATGCTCTTCAGCTCTTGCAACAAAAGACTAGACGACACGACCCTGGCAAGCACCGGAGGCGCATCGGTTAAAATCAGACTGACAACAGCGTCTCGTTTGTAACAAACGGGGCTTCTAACAGCTGAAAGCGCCTTGACGAACAGGCAGACATTCAGCAAACACATCTGGTCCGGTTTTCGGACCCCAACGAATCATGCTCCCCGCGCGCAGCGCCCTGGAAAGGGACAGGTCACACCAGGTATGTAGGAGAGTCTAAACTAAAAGCGAGTGCTAAGCAAAAATAAGACATTAAAATCGTAAATCGCACGTGCTCAGGTGATTTATTTCAGGGCTTGCATGCGCTTCTTAGAACAGGCTTCGGTCTCAGCCAGCGTCTTGGCAATCGTACTGTTTGTTGCAAAACATGGCAGCCACCCTGTGTTTTCTCTTGAGTCATGCCCCCTTCCACCTCCCCGGTTGCCATGCCAATGGATTCTCCCCCCATCCCCCCCGGGTGTTCAGGCAGCCAGCGAGTGCCAGTACATTCTGTGTTCGAGGCAAACATCACACACCTCTGTGGGTAGGGGGCATCCATGTGTGTGCGCGGGAGGGAGGGGGCGGTGCTGCACAATACAGACCGAACTTGGTCAACACCTGTCAAGGAGACCGCCCCCACGCAGCGTGCTGCATGTGGTGTCCTATGCAGGGGTGGTGGTTGGGCCAATGCAATGTCTTCCAAGGAGGGCGAAGCCTGATGCGTAATCAACACAGCCGAAGCACTCCACCAAAACAGTACGTACCCACCCAAAATAATGCAGATAAAAATGCTTTGTACTGGGGAGGGCATTTTATCTAGTCAACAGAAATACTTAATACACCGTTCTATACGGAGATGTGCTATAACGCCGATGCACCCCAGCCTCCCCACGTGCAAAACGTGTAATCCTGCGCAAAACACTGTTCTGCCTCAAGAACCAGAGGCAATGCAAGATCAGCAACTACCACTCAAGCAATACAAGCTTGACGGGACAATCACAGGATGTGCACTGCACTACACTTAACCGGTCAGAAACCCTCCAATGAAGGCAAGCCAGCAATCCCCTCGAGCGATCACTCAAGCCATCACTCAAGCCACCGACAAAAGCAGTGACCTGCAGGCCATGAGTCGAGCCTCGGCAAAGACTAGCCACCCTACCATCAGGGCCACAGTAATTAGGAGATGTGGCGTTTTCCGCATAATTATGGCATACAATCCTTCACTAGATACATATTTGGTAAAATCTGCAAATAAAATGTGTTTCCCAATCAAATAGATCAAAAGTTACTTAAAAAAGCATAGAGTGTTGCAGGTCCTTGCATTAAAAGCGGTCTGTATCTCTAGTAACAATACTATGAGTCTACCCAACTAGGCAGGCTTACTTTGTAGAATACAGGGTCAGTCTTAGTCCTCCAAATAACACCCCTAGAGGGGAGCGGCTGGGTTTTGCATCACTTTAACAGACCTACTCAACCACTTATCAATTCAGTTTTGATAGAATAAGCCACTATTAATCACATTAGAACGTTCACACCCTCACTCACCCTCACCCACCCTCACCCTCACTCACCCTCAACCCCTCACCCTCACACAGTGCAATAGGTCTCGGAGCATTTGAGTTAGAGCTTTTAGAAATGTTTATGGCTTTTTTTTTTTATTCTTTAGCATTGGCTACAGGAAACAAAAATGCTAAAGATTTACACAAAAACCCATAAACAATTCTAAAAGCACTAACTCTAATGCTGCGAGACCTATTGCATTTCCAATGCTTGTTCTATATGATCATGGGTGGGTTATCTACATCCTGATTGGGGAAGTTGTAGTGGGTGTGGGGTTGAGGGATGGGAATCTTGTTGTATTTTTAGCCAGTATACTTATTCACTACTTGTTTGACTGCATGGCCAGGTTTAAACATAAGATGTGCTGCCCTTGCCTCATTGCTCACTTGCACTTTGCACAGGTCAACACCACGCTGCCAGTCTAAACTTTCTCACATGGAACATCAGGGGATTGAACAATGGCAGGAAGTCCAGGCTCGTGCATGCATACCTATTGAGGGACAATATAGATATATGTTTATTGCAGGAAACCCACCTTAATATCGTTCCCTCCCCTAGGCTGAAGCACAATAGGTGGAGCCACGTTTACTCCTCCATCTATTTCAACTACTCTCGAGGCGTGGAGGTGCTGGTTAAGTGAGGTTTGGACTGTAGAGAGGAGGTAATACACAGGGATCCTGAGGGTAGGTTCATTATCATATCTGGCACATTGGGTGGGGCTCCTGTTGTGCTGGTAGCGATATACAGTCCAAACATAGATTCCCCTAGTTTTTTTCAAGACATCTGGGCTAGAATAATGGCGACAGGCTACAGCACCATTATCTGGGAGGAGATTTTAACGCCATATTAGACGATGACTTAGACAGAAAGGGGGTGGCCCGGGCACAACATCCCTCAGCAAGCGATGCCCTAAATGCCATAATCTCAGATGGAGAATTAGTAGATATCTGGTGCTGTAGATGCCCAGCGATTAGGGAGAGCGCTTGTATTTCCGAGCACCATGGTGCCTGGTCCCGCTTCGATTTTTGGCTGGTTTCTCGTGATGTGGTTACCTGGACCACTGAGATGGCACATCTGCAGAGATCTCTGTCGGATCATGCCCCATGCCTTTTGAAATTAGCACTTCCTATGTCCCCTCCACGCATGTTCTCTTGGCGGCTCCCACCACATGCCCTATTAGACGAGGCGTTTAAGGAAGACATAAGGACAGATATCACTGACTATTTCACTCTTAATTCCGGCTCTGTGGAAACGGCAGCCTCACTCTGGGAGGCATTTAAGGTGTTCATAAGAAGTCAGTGTATTGCCCTCCAAGCAGGAGTGTTAAAAGCCGTAGTGGGTCACACTTACTTCCCTCGAGTCCCAAATTAGAGGACTGGAAACACAGTTTTATTCCTCCAATGCCCCTAACACTCTGGCTCACCTAAAGACCAAACTGCTTGACTATGATGAGGAAGCGCAGCGTGAGGTTAAGTTTCTTGGAAAATATGCAGAGGCGAGAAGATACGAGGAGGGTGATAGGCCGGGAAGGACGTTGGCTAGTATGATCCGGACCCTGCGCTCCCACACCTTCATTCCCAAGTTAAATGGCGCGCAGGGAACTGTTAATAGGGGTCAGGCGGATATCCTAGACAAATTCTCCTCATTTTACCCCAGTCTCTATACTGCCACCCAGGAGATGAGCCCAGAGGGTATGCAAACTTTCCTCGATTCCTTGGAGTTAATTTGGTTCAATCAATGACACAGGGAATACATGGACGTCCCGTTTAATGTAGAGTATATCATAAAAAGCTTGCCTCTAGATAAGGTTCCAGGATCTGATGGCCTAACTACCACCTTCTATAAAGCGTATGTGGAAGAATTAGCGCCATATCTGTTGGCACTGTATGAGGAAGCCCAAACTACTGGTATATTGCCACCATCTATGCGTGAGGCAATAATAATCACTCTGCTGAAACCCGAGAAACCTGAGACTGAGCTTGATTCCTATCGACCATTGTCATTGATAAATGCGGATGTTAAAATTCTGGCCAAATTGATAGCCAATAGACTGCAGCCTTTGCTTTCCCTTATTGCTCACCCTGACCAGTCGAGCTTCATCCCTGGGCGGTTTACCTCCCACAGCCTCACAACTGTTTTGTTTTTTCAGTGCTATATAACCTTCACCCTGATGTACTGGCCACTGTGGTTTTTCTAGATGCTACCAAAGTGTTCAATATGCTCGTATGGCCATATGTGTTCGTTATTTTAGGCCGCATGGGGTTTAGCCCACTTATTATTAATCTGATTCGGTTGCTATACACTAAGCCCACAGCTCTGATCAGAGCGAACGGCCTCCTGTTGGAACCCTTCCATATTTCACGTGGCGCTAGGCAGGGATGCCCCCTATCCTCCCTGCTTTTTGCGATAGCAATGGAGCCCCTCGCTGCGCTCATCAGGCAGCACCACATGGCCAGGAGGATTGGGTTTAATACCAGAAACCTCCTCATTTTGTTATATGCTGATGATGTCACATTATATATCACTGATCCTGTGACCAATCTGGATCCCATTTTGAGAGAATTCATCAGGTTCGGGGGGCTAGTTGATGTATCCATCAATTGGTCTAAATCCGTTGTGTTCCCCTTGACAGAAAACACGGTCCTGGTGACTTATGAGTTTCCTTTAAAGTGGGAGACCGAGGCTGTTAAATATCTAGACATCTGGATCACCCAGAATTTGCAGGAGGTATGGAACTTTAATTACAGTTGTGCCATTACCTGGTTAGAAAAGAAGGTCGCACTATGGGCTAGACTCCCGCTATCCCTGGCAGGGAAGATCGCCCTAGCTAAAATGGTCATATTGCCAACATTTCTTAATTTATTTGTTAACATCCCGATTCCCCTTACACACACCTTTTTTAAGTTCTTGAGATCACTGCTGGTTTCTTTGGTCTGGGCAGGCGGGCAGGCTAGTGTATCATGGGATTTACTGACACTCCCGCTGAAACAAGGTGAGATGGGCACTCCGGTTATGCAACTATATACTTGGTGCGCTCAGGCCCAGTTCCTTCACTACTGGGCTCACCCAACGCCCTTCCAACCTCATGTAGCCGTGGAGACCGACCCCGTGGCGCCTGTCCCTCTTCGGGTGGCTTTGTACCTGCCATATTGTCAATCTCGGGACAGCATAGATACCATGGAACCCTAGGCTGGGCATGGGATGAGCTGCGAAAACGGGCATGTGCCCCTGTACTATATGCTCCTTCTATACCGCTAGTAAATAACCCTATGTTACCAAGTATGAAGGACGGTATTAGTAGAACAATGGCACAAAAATTAAGCCTCCGCACTTTTGCAGACCTTTATCCAAAGAACACATTCAGGTCCCCCCCGGTTGAAGATGAGGGTCAAACGGTGCAGGTTTCTGAAATCTGCCTATATCATAAGCTACGTGCCACTTGTCGCTCCCTGCAATACAGTTTTCCGTCATCCCCACCACCTTTGTCAGCATTGGAAAATCTGCTGAGTTCACCCTCACCCCGTAAGCTGGTCACACGTCTTTACACACATGCAAAACACAGCTCCACTGGTGAAGCCCAGAGCTTTCCAGGGGTGGAATGACAAGCTTCCTGCTCCGCTGACTGAGGATCAGTGGGCGTATTGTTGCGGCCAACTCACTGAGCTATCCTCCAATTACTGGCTTCGCTGATTCATTTCAAGTTCCTCCATAGATTTTATAGGACGCCTGTAGGTCTACCCCTATGGGGTTGAGGGACGATGAAAGCTGCTGGTGCTGTGGGTTCACTCCCGCATCCTTCTTACACCTGGCATGGGACTGTCCAGGGTTGGCGGCATTCTGGTCCACAATCTTCACACTGATCAAACGGATCGTTGGTACATCCACGTCTCCCACCCCCCTGTTGTGATTGCTGAGCTAAGTCAAAGACACGCCAGTGAAAGTACGCAAACTACAGGCACTACTTCTTTTGTTCGCCAAACGCTAGGTTGCAATACACTGGGGTAGGAGGAGGAAGCATGTTATTAAGGAGTGGATCAGGGACGTCATGTATGGCCATTCCCAACTGACCATATTCTGGGAATTGATGCCCACTACTTCAAGACCCAGGGATATCTGGGAACCATTCATTACTTGGGCCAGGGAGAGACAGGGGCCAGACGGGGACACCTCGACTTTTCCAGGGCCAACAGGTGGGCTATTGTGAAATGTTGTATCTGCATAGTTCTACAGTTGGCCTGTCTACAGTACATGTAAGATAAGATGAATTCCTAGATTTGTGGACACGTCCCCCATGTGATTATTCCTTGATTGGTATCGGGTTGTGGTCCTACATCTATCCGTTTAGTTTTGGGGGAAGGGCGCATACTGTACAATGTTTACAATGAACAGACTGTGCAGACTTTATTCCTGTAAATGCATCGCTCATGTACTGGCTTGTCGTTTTGTTTGCGGTTTTGTATTTCTTTTTGAAAATGCTAATAGAAATAAATAAATAAAAAAGTTAGTCAATGCAGTGTGCCTGTTAGGCTAATACACACATGACCTATGGGACATGGCCAGAGACATCTTGCCGGTGGCCCCGGAGGAGTTTGGGACTTCTTTGGCTAAAACAATTCGAGACCGCTGGGATGCCGACAAGTATGTAATCAGGGATGGCCTTGATACTACGGATTGCTTGGGGCAAGAGGGAGTGGTCCCTGCAACATGCATACATGCAATCCACCAGCTTTTCTGGAGATGGGCAGGCATCCCTTATGGATATGCTGTTTGATGGGCCCTGCCTATTTGGTGGGAAGGCTGACTCTGCTTTCGAACACTTTAAGAAAAGCAGAGCCACAGAACTTTCCTTTGACCTCTCCACCCCTGCTCATCAGTTTTACTCCAGAAGGCTTCTGTTTAGACATCAGGCCCTGTCACCCTATAAAAGCAGATATTGTGTAGAGGGTCAACGTTCTTATCAGTCCATCACCCATGTGGCATCAGCCTCCAAACCACTTTAGTTTCTCCTTCGAGGCACACACGAACCAGTTGGAGGCAAAATATTCATTTTTCCCCCCCGGGATGCAGTCTATTAAATGGGTCCTCAAGATCGTCAAACTGGGGTCTGCCCTTCTATTTCTCTCTGAAACACCACAACTTCATCACACATCAAAGCAGCTTTCAGCGAGCACCTCTGTATCTTTCTACAAGAGGTGCAGAGATTATTGGCAAAAGGGGAAATTGATTGAGAGGGTGCCAGCTTTGGAAGGGAGGACGAGGTTGTTGCTCATTATTTGGTCATGCTGAAGAAGGACGGAGGCCTGCTTCCAATTTTGGATTTTTGCACCTAAGAATGTCTTCCTATGGAATGATAAACTCAAATTGACCCACGTTCTGGCCTGGATCTGGGTGACAGGAAGGCTGCCTTGGATACGCAGGGCATGTACTTTCATGTTCCTGTTTTGCAGCCCTACAGACTTTATCTGTGGTTCAAGATAGGCCAGGAGTATGTCCAGTGGACGCTTCATTCTGTGTCATATATTTGTATACCTCAGTGGTAGAAGTAGGCGGGGACGGAAGGGCACGGCGTGCCCCTACTTCTAAAAATTATTTCAGTCCGTTCCCCTACTACTTACTTTCAAAAAAGCATCCCGGGACGGCAAGAATAGTCCTACTTATTCAGTCAGCTTCCAGGGGCTGCTCGCACTTCTCTGTTGAACTCCAGAGGCTGCAGCAGCCCCTCCCGAGCTCGCACAGACCGAGGGCAGGCCCATTGTCATGCCGATTGAGGCAGATTATCCCCTTTCGAATGACAATGCGCCCGCCCTCTGCCTTTAGCATATCAAGTGCCAGTGAGATTGGAGTTGGGGACTACAGAGGAGCTTTCCCCAAATAGAGGACTGTGGGGAACTTGACATCTTGTGTAATTTGTCAATGCTGTACACACTACAGAGTGATCTGGGCAGGATCAGTGACTGGACAGAGGAGACGACAGGAAATGAGAGGTACTAGGGCAGGAGAGGTGACCGGGAAAAAGAAGTAACTGGGCAGGAGAAGTACCAGGGCAGGAGAAGTGACAGGGCAGGAGAAGTGACAGGGCAGGAGAAGTGACGGGCAGGAGAAGTGACGGGTAGGAGAAGTAACGGATAAGAGAAGTGACGGGGCAGGAGCAGTGACGGGACAGGAGAGGTGACAGGAAAGGAGAGGTGACGGGGCAGGAGAAGTGATGGGGCAGGAGAAGTGATGGGGCAGGAGAAGTGAAGGGGCCGGAGCTGTGATTAGGCATGGGCAGGAGCGGTAACCGGCAGGAGCAGTGAACGGATAGGGGCAGTGAACGGATAAGAGCGAGTGAACGGAGCAGGAGAAGTGATGGGACAGGAGAAGTGATGGGGTTGGAGCGGTGATCGGGCAGGAGTGCTGACCGGACAGAAGCAGTGAACGGCAGGAGCAGTAAACGGGCAGGAGCAGTAAACGGGCAGGAGCGGTAACAGGGCAGGAAAAGTGACGGGGTAGGAAAAGTGACGGGCCAGGAGCAGTGACGGGGCAGGAAAAGTGACAGGGCAGGAGAAGTGACGGGGCAGGAGAGGACAGGGGGCAGGAGAGGAGATGGGGCAGGAGAGGAGAGGGGGCAGGAGAGATGATGGAGCAGGAGAGATGACGGGGCAGGAGAGATGACGGGGCAGGAGAGATGACGGGGCAGGGGAGGTGACGGGCCAGGAGAGGCAACAGAAAAGGAGAGGCGATTGGGCAGGAGAGGTGACGGGGCAGGAGAAGTGACGGGGCAGGAGAAGTGATGGGGCAGGAAAGGAGAGAGGGCAGGAGAGGAGAGCGGGCAGGAGAGATGACGGGGCAGGAGAAGTGACGGGCAGGAGAGGTGACGGGGCAGGAGAGATAACGGGCATGAGCTAGAGCGGTAACTGGGCGGGAGCGGTGAAAGGTCAGGAGCAGTGAACGAGGCAGGAGCAGTGAATGGCGCAGGAGCAGTGAACAGGGCAGGAGCAGTGAACGGGGCAGGAGCAGTGAATGGGGCAGGAGAAGTGACGGGGCAGGAGAAGTGACGGGGCAGGAGAAGTGACGGGGCAGGAGAAGTGACGGGGCAGGAGAGGCGACGTGGAAGGAGAGGCAACAGGGCAGGAGAGGTGTCCGGGCACAAGAAGTGACGGGCAGGTGACCTGACAGGCAGGTGATGTGATGGGCAGGAGAGGTGACGGGGCAGGAGAGGTGACGGGGCAGGAGAAGTGACAGTGCAGTAGCAGTAATGGGGGCAGGAGCAGTGATTAGGCATGAGCAGGAGTGGTAACCGGGCAGGAGCAGTGAACGGACAGGAGCAGTGAACGGGACAGGAGCAGTGAACGGGGCAGGAGCAGTGAACGGGGCAGGAGCAGTGAACGGGGCAGGAGCAGTGAACGGGGCAGGAGCAGTGAGCGGGCCAGGAGAAGTGAACGGGCCAGGAGAAGTGATGGGCCAGGAGAAGGGAGGGGGCAGGGGAATTGACGAAGCAGGAGTGTTGATCGAGCATGAGCAGGAGTACTGACTGGACAGGAGCAGTGAAAGGGCAGGAGCAGGCGTTTCCCAGGGCGACTGGAAGGGTAGGGGGCCAGTTTAGTTTGGGGGGGACCGGTTTTGTACAAGTGCAGGAGTTTTAAAAACACTGCAAAGTTCTTTGTATATTCAGCAGGTTTTGGTCAACAATACAAGTGCCAAGATAACTTTGGTGATCAATGTACCTGCTGGAGAGAGATGGGAGCATGTTTTGTCTAGTGTCTGTTTTACTCATCTAAGGTAGCGCAAAGGGGTAATATGCCTGCTGCAAAGAACATGTACCATGCATATCAAAGAGCAATATGTTATGTGCATAGTTCAGTGGGTACTGCTTTGTGTTCACTTCCCGAATGAAAGGACACTTGAATACATATGGCCTGGCAGTTCGGGCTGGACTGTTCACATTGGGCGCAGGATCAAGACTGATTTGCATATGGCTGGGTCCAAACTGGAATGGCATGGTGAGGTGAGCAAAAAAACAATGGATTTAGGCCTAGATCTCTGTACTGGGATGAATGTATGACATTGTTCTGCATTCTGTCCATCAATTGTTCTTTTTGCATTTGTCACCTCGAGTGGGACAGGTATGCTCAGACATGAGTCCTGTGCTCCCCATGCCACTGGAATTAAGCTATCCTGGCTGATGCGGGCTGAAAGCCCGAAACCGGTCCTAGGATGCTTGTTTCCAGTCTAGGGAGGACCTGGCCTGGCAGTTCGGGCTGGACTGTTTCCATTGGGTGCAGGATCAAGACTGATTTGCATATGGCTGGTTCCGAACTGGAATGGCATGGTGAGCAAAGAAACAATGGATTTAGGCCCAGATCTCTGTACTGGGGTGAATGTATAACATTGTTCTGCATTCTGTCCACCAGTTGTTCTTTTTGCTATATTATGATTGAGCAGCTAGCTGGCTGACATGAATATGAAGGAGCCTTTGTGGGTTTCCGTGAGTCTAGATTCTCCTGAAGAGTCCCTTTCTCTTCTGAGCCCTGCTTAACACATGTGTACAGGTGGAGCCCTGTATTCATGACCTCAATGTTGGAGACCAAAAGAAATCATGGGTTTCTGAGCAATGAGAGTAAAAGCATTAAGGTAACATGTTGTTCCTGCTTATATTTCACACGCTTTACATAAACTTGTATTCCCTATGAGTGTTTGTTTTTCCTGAATTAAACCTCAAATAAACATGTTTATACATTGTTTTAATTAAATAACGTTATAAGCTGGAACTGGTCAGTGAAATGCTAAACGTACAAAAAATTGGTATGTTTTGCTATTTCTAGCCACACCCCTGACTCCGCCCAATGATCCAATCTTCGGTTATTCCCGCCCCCTGATTCTCCACCCACAGTTCCCCTACTTTTTTCCCCACTTCGACCACTGGTATACCTCTGTATTATTGGAACCTTTATGTTGCTGCTGGATCCAGGATTGTCTGCACTTTGTTCACGTTGTTGGACCTGCAGTTCTGCTGGAGTTATATTTGTGCAACTGCTTTTGATTTGCATTACATCTTGCAAGCACTTGTAGGGCTTCGGCCCATATCATGCCAAGAAAACCAAATAGAATTTGTTATAAAAAAAAGATAGGCCAGGAGTATCATAAATTTGCTGTACTCTACTTTGGCCTTACTAGCAACTCATAGATGTTCACGAAAGTGATGGCGGTGGTCGCCACTCATCTTAGGAAGATGGGATACCTGTTTTCCCTATCTTGACGGCTGGCTGTTAAAGGTGGACTCACCATAGTCAGTCGCAGACAACCTCAAGGCAACGGCTAACCTTCTGATTAGGATTCTCAATTAATGAGCCAAAGTCTCACCTGACTCATTTGTAGAGGCTCAATTTCATAGGAGCTGTTCTGAAGATTATACAGTTCCAGGATTTTCCTCCCATGCAATGAGTCTGGGACATGGAAGCTATGGTCACCACGTTTCAGGCTCGTCCTTTGTCTTAGTTAGAGCAGCTCTAAAGCTTATCGAACTGCTGGCCTAATGCTTCCTGCTTGTCCATTTTGCCATGTGGTATATGCAGACTCTACAGCGTGATCTGAAGTCTAGATGGGCCTGGCACCAGGGAGATTCGTTGACTATCATTCAGACTTTAGAGGAGACTACACAAGAGCTGCAGTAGTGGCTGCTTGGCTGCAACCTGACCCACAGCAGACCACTCTCCTATCCTCACCCAGAGCTGATGGTAGTGACAAATGTGTCCCTGCTGGGCTGGGCAGTCATATGGGAGTGGTGGAGATCAGAGGGCTTTGATCCCTGGCAAAAACCCAGCTTCACATAAATCTGTTGAAGCTACAGGTCCTTCACCTGGCGTTCAAGGCCTTCCTGCCATCCAAGGGAAGGCGGTTACTGGTTCCCACAGACAACACCACAACCACATGGCACTGCGACAAGCAGAGTGGAGTGGGGTCCTAGGTGTGCCAAGAGGCATTGTACCTTTGGAATTGGCTGAAGCCTAAGGGCATCTCCCTAAATTGTGAAGCACCTTGCAGGATTTTTAAACACCAGGGTGCACAAACTCAGCTAGTAACACCTGGCAGTTCACGAATTGCGGTTGCATCCCAATGTAGCGCAGGACATCTTCAGACCGTGGGGAGAGCAATAGCTGTATGTTTTCACCGTCACTGAGAACACGCAGTGTCAAACCTGTGCGTTGGAGTTCCCAAGAATTCAGTGTCTGGCTGATGCATTGAGGCTGGGGTGGAGAAAGAGAACTCTCTTGCCCCGAATTCTGAAGAAGATCAGGAACAACGCTGTCGAAGTCCTTCTAGTGGCTCTGGAATGAGCCAGATGAAAGTACCCAGAACGTCTAGGCATGAGAATTTGTCCTCTAATCAGGCTACCGCTTCCGGAGGAACTTCGGTCACAGCATCAGGGTTGGGTTCTGCATCAGAACCTGCTCAATCTACAACTTGATGCACTGAGATTGAGAGGTAGCAGTTGACTTCATTTGATTTACCTCCTAAGTCGGTGGATGGCATCCAATTGGCAAGGCATCCCTCTGCAAATTCTACTTTTGCAGGATACTGGGACAAATTAGTAGCCTGGTGAGGGGCCAGACCAACCTATCAGATGTTTTGTTGTTTGTTTTATTTTGGACCAGCAACGTCTTGCATTGAGCGCCATTAAGGTTATTTGTCATCCTTTTTGGCCATTATTTGTGTTTGCCGGACCAACTGTCCTTTAAATAACCTGTTCTGATGATTTATTTTTAGGGTTTCACACATGTTCTCCCCCCGTACCATTTGTGATACCACTGTGGGATCTAATTTGGCCTGACCTTCCTAGTGTGTGTATTAACTTTCAGCCAATGCACAGCTGCTTGGTGCGTTTACTCTCAAAACCATCTTCCTTATTGTGACCACTTCAGCTCGTCGCATGAGTGAGCTTCAGTCTCCATCGGTTCAGCTGCCCTACACCACTATTTTTTCAGAGCATACTAGTGTTGAGGACCAGGACAACCTTTTTGCCTCCAGTCGTGATGCCTTTCGGCATTGGGCAATTCATCACGGGGTGCAGGAAAGGACACTGTCGAGGTGGATAGTCCCCTGCATTGAGATCTTTTGAGGAAAGTTTGGTTGGGTTTCGGAGAAACATATTTTTAAATAAAACATAAATCTCAGCTTTTCACTCCAAATGTAAACAAGCATTGGTAACTACCATGGTTAGTAGAAAATGTGTAAAACTTTTGTAAAGTTGTGTTTGGGTATTGTGGTCCGCTTTTGGTAACCAACGCTGGTAGAGAGCAGGCCAAGGGAGCGAGTGAGGAGTTGTGGGACAGTTACCTTGTCATCACCACAGTCTCCAGTCCAGTTCCAAGCTCTATGGGAGAACCGATATAGACTTCAAAGGAGTGGTCGGGAAGCAAGAAAAAGGATGCTAAAGATGTGGTCAACGGGGGGCTTCCTGGGACTACTTCTAGCTCTAGGACACCCCCGCGCCGCACGGCCACCAGCTGCTGCGTGAGCCTCCCTGCCCGTGTGCCTCGATTCCGTCGCGTGACCACGCCCCCTTCCTTAGAGCGGCGTGGTCCGTGCTCGCTCGAACTGCCCTTGTTGTTTCTGCATTGTATGGTATTTTCTGTATTTATTGTTTAGTAGTTTTGACAGTCTGTATTGCCTGTATTTTTCCCAGTAATTAGTTGTTTCCTTCCTGTGTGGCCTTTCTCTGTCCCTCGTCCCCCCTCCCCGCTTCCCGCCACCGCCGCTAACCCCGCCCCTTTTTCTTGTGTACCCTCCCCGCTCCCGCCTCCCAGCTGCTCCGCCCCCCCGCGCACTTGGCCATATATGGCGACCGTGCGGCGCAGGTGAGTGTGACCTAGCTCTAGGACACCCCCGCGCCGCACGGCCACCAGCTGCTGCGTGCGCCTCCCTGCCCGTGTGCCTCGATTCCGTCGCGTGACCACGCCCCCTTCCTTAGAGCGGCGTGGTCCGTGCTCGCTCGAACTGCCCTTGTTGTTTCTGCATTGTATGGTATTTTCTGTATTTATTGTTTAGTAGTTTTGACAGTCTGTATTGCCTGTATTTTTCCCAGTAATTCGTTGTTTCCTTCCTGTGTTGCCTTTCTCTGTCCCTCGTCCCCCCTCCCCGCTTCCCGCCACCGCCGCTAACCCCGCCCCTTTTTCTTGTGTACCCTCCCCGCTCCCGCCTCCCAGCTGCTCCGCCCCCCGCGCACTTGGCCATATATGGCGACCGTGCGGCGCAGGTGAGTGTGACCTAGCTCTAGGACACCCCCGCGCCGCACGGCCACCAGCTGCTGCGTGCGCCTCCCTGCCCGTGTGCCTCGATTCCGTCGCGTGACCACGCCCCCTTCCTTAGAGCGGCGTGGTCCGTGCTCGCTCGAACTGCCCTTGTTGTTTCTGCATTGTATGGTATTTTCTGTATTTATTGTTTAGTAGTTTTGACAGTCTGTATTGCCTGTATTTTTCCCAGTAATTTGTTGTTTCCTTCCTGTGTTGCCTTTCTCTGTCCCTCGTCCCCCCTCGCCGCTTCCCGCCACCGCCGCTAACCCCGCCCCTTTTTCTTGTGTACCCTCCCCGCTCCCGCCTCCCAGCTGCTCCGCCCCCCCCGCGCACTTGGCCATATATGGCGACCGTGCGGCGCAGGTGAGTGTGACCTAGCTCTAGGACACCCCCGCGCCGCACGGCCACCAGCTGCTGCGTGCGCCTCCCTGCCCGTGTGCCTCGATTCCGTCGCGTGACCACGCCCCCTTCCTTAGAGCGGCGTGGTCCGTGCTCGCTCGAACTGCCCTTGTTATTTCTGCATTGTATGGTATTTTCTGTATTTATTGTTTAGTAGTTTTGACAGTCTGTATTGCCTGTATTTTTCCCAGTAATTCGTTGTTTCCTTCCTGTGTTGCCTTTCTCTGTCCCTCGTCCCCCCTCCCCGCTTCCCGCCACCGCCGCTAACCCCGCCCCTTTTTCTTGTGTACCCTCCCCGCTCCCGCCTCCCAGCTGCTCCGCCCCCCGCGCACTTCGCCATATATGGCGACCGTGCGAACGCGCAGCGTTGACGCGCAGCGGGCACGCCGATTGTGCGCCGAAGGCGCGCCAAAGGTAAGCCCGTCTACGCCCGTCCGCGCCTGGACCGCGCCCAGTGCCAGGACTCCTGGCCCCCACCGACGGAAGCCGACCCGACGAGCCTACAACGCCGCCGAACTCATCGCACTCAACACCGGCGTCATCCCGGGATGTCACCGAGCCACCCCGAAGCACACCCACGGACCCTTCAGCTGCCACGCCTGCAAGTTCACATGCATCCGGACCAACCCCGCACCAACACCCGCCAAGCCTAACACCAGCAGCAACCACCTCAAGTGCATCCTGCTCAACACCCGCTCCGTCCACAGACACGCCATCGAACTCTGGAACCTCCTCGACACCACAGCCCCTGACATCGCCTTCCTCACGGAGACCTGGATGAACGCCTCCTCAGCGCCCGACATCGCCATCGCCATCCCAGAGGGCTACAAGATCACCCGGAGGGACCGCACCGCCAACCAGACGGGAGGAGGCATCGCCATCATCCACAGAGACACCATCCGCATCACGACCAACACCGACGACACCCTAACCACCGCCGAACACCTGCACTTCCAGATCCACACCGACCCGAAGACCACCCTCAGAGGCACCCTGATCTACCGACCCCCGGGACCACGCACACGATTCAGCGAGGACATCGCCGACTTCATCAGCCCGCATGCCCTCCCCTCCGCCGACTACATCCTCCTGGGGGACCTCAACTTCCACCTGGAGAACAACAGCGACCGCAACACCATCACCCTGCTCGACAACCTCGCCAACCTCAGACTCAAGCAGCTGGTGTCCACCCCCACCCACCTCGCCGGACACACACTCGACGCTGTCTTCTCATCCAGCAAAGACATCGCCTTCAGCCACGCAACAGGACTCCACTGGACGGACCACAGCTGCGTCCACTTCACCTTCAAAAGAACGACGATCCACCACCACCAGCAACAGGTTGCCCGAAGAAGCTGGAACAAGATCACAGCCGACCAGCTCACCGCCTCCCTGAGCCAGCACCCTCCTGCCAGCTCAGCGAACCCCAGCAAGGCCGCCGACAACCTCACGAAGTGGATCAGCAACTGCGCGGACGAACTCGCCCCTCTGAGGACCCCGCCCAGCAGACCCGGCAGCAGAAATACCCCATGGTTCACCGACGAACTCAAGAGCTCCAAGAAGAACTGCCGAGCCCTCGAGAAAGTATGGAGAAGGGAACCAACAACGGACAACATGACCACCCTCAAACTCGCCACCCGGAAACACCACCAACTGATCCGCGCCACCAAGAAAAACACATACAAGGACCGGCTGGACAACAACGCACACAACTGCAAGGAACTCTTCAACATCGTGAAAGAGCTCTCCAACCCCAACGCCGGAAACAACGACATCACCCCGTCGCAAGACCTCTGCAACTCCCTCGCGTCCTACTTCCACAACAAGATCGCGGACATACACAACAGCTTCAGCATCCAACCAACGCACACCACAACCGCAGCAACGCCACCCACCACCACCCTCCGCGCCTGGACTCCGATCAGCACCGAAGACACCATCCGCACAATGAACTCCGTCCACTCCGGATCTCCGACTGACCCCTGCCCTCACCACATCTTCAACAAGGCCGACGCTGTCATCGCACCCCACCTGCGGGACATTATCAACACCTCCTTCGACACCGCCACCTTCCCGGAGAGCTGGAAGCACGCAGAACTCAGCGCTCTTCTCAAGAAACCTACAGCGGACCCCACCGAACTCAAGAATTACCGTCCCATCTCGCTCCTCCCGTTCCCGGCCAAAGTCATCGAAAAGACCGTCAACAAACAGCTGGCCGCCTTCCTCGAGACGAATGGATCCCTCGACCCCTCACAGTCTGGCTTCCGAGCCAACCACAGCACCGAGACCGCCCTCATCGCTGTGTCACGACGTCAATGGCGTGTACCACTAACCTCTGAAAGATGTCAGCAGGAACGATGGATGGATGACTAGTCCCCCTCCTCTCCGGAACGCACAGTACACAGTGTAGGGGTAACACAACTATGTATGAATGCCTCCCAGGGAAAAAGGGGAAGGGGATAAACAATAAAGGTTGTTCCGAAGGGCTTCTGGGAACTGTATGGATGCCGTCCACCCACTCTCTCGCCAGTCTCTATGTCCTCCCGGTGTTTGCTGCAGGTAAGGAAGGAACAAGAACCAACAATTAGAAACCAAGCACTGCACAGAACTCCCGGTAACAAGTATTCACAAGATGATAGGTACTAACTGTTGAGGTGGACTGGAGCGCTTGAAATGCCCTCAGGAAAACAATACAGGAAACAGCACTTCGTCGAGTGTAACCAAGCCTTCGCAGGAGCAGCCTGACAACTGGCTGCAAAGGTTTCCAAAAGTCGACAAAAATCAGCAAGGAATGTTCAAACATAAAAAAAAAAAAAAAATCAGCAAGGGTTTTCTTCTTGTAGCGCGCACCGGTACCGGCACGCCTGGATGCACCAAAGGAATTCCCCAGGACGAGTACAGTGACGGAGACGACAACGCGCTCCTGCGCGGGTCTCACAAACGCCACTAAATATAGCGAGAAAGGAATTCCCCAGGAAGAGTACAGTGACGGAGACGACAACGCGCTCCTGCGCGGGTCTCCCAAACGCCACTATCTTTAGCGAGGCCGCCCGTCTTATTGATGCGGGGACTCGCTGAATGTAAATAGCACCAAAAACAGTATCGAGGAATGCGGGGAAGCAGAATCCGTTCTGCTCAAATGACAAAAGTACCTGACTCTCTGCTCCGGCTACACAGGCAAGGCTCCGTCCTGAACAAACGCAAGGTCTGGATTGACAAGCCCCGAGCCGTTACCTCGGAAGGCTTTTGTCAATCCAACACTTCCGTTTCCGTGTCTGCTGGGTCTCTGGGGAATGTAGTCCCGCAATCGCCAGGCTCCCTCCAGTGGCGATACGCGGGAACCACATCTTCTGACCACCGCTATCCGTCCCTTCCTGTGCCTCACACCCCTGGTAAGCGCTACAGAGCCCCCTCTCAAGGACCGACGTCCCGGCGGTCTACCAGGCTTGCCAGGATGAGCCGCGTGAAACCGTTCCACCAACAGAGGGCAATGCAGGTTGGCCACAGGTTCCCAGGTCCTGTCCTCAACTCCATACCCCTTCCATGACACCAGGTACTGCAACCGCCCACGGGACAAACGGGAATCCAAAATCTCCTCCACCTCGTACTCATCCTCCCCATCAAGATCAATGGGGCCAGGGCGAGAGGGAAGACGCATACCCACCCGACAGGGACGAAGCAGGGACACATGGAACACGGGGTGGAGCCGCCAAGAAAGGGGGAGGGACAAACGGACAGCCACAGGGTTGATGATCCCCTCTATCCCATAGGGCCCTATGTACTTGGGAGCCAACTTACCCCTCCCTTTCAGACGCAGGTTCTTGGTGGACAACCAGACCTTATCCCCCACCTTGTACTCGGGTTCAGGGACCCGCTTCCGATCAGCACATCGTTTTTGGGCTGCCTGTGACAGAGCCAACTGGTTTCTAGCGTCTATCAATACAGCCCTGAGGTGAGCATGATGCTCCTGAATGGAAGGGTGTGTGGAGGTGACTGGCCACTCGAAAGGGAGCATATCAGGATGGAACCCATAGGAACAAAAGAAAGGCGAGCACCCTAATGTGGAGTGTTCGGCGTTATTGTAGGCGAATTCTGCCATCCATACCAGAGGAAACCAGTCACTCGCGTTCTGCAATGTGAAGCACCGTAAGTATTGTTCCAGGGACTGGTTAAGCCGCTCGGTTTTGCCATCTGTCTGGGGATGGAAACTGGTCGATAACCGAGCTTCCATATGTAATGCTTGACAGAGAGCCTTCCAAAAACGAGAGGTAAACTGAGATCCCCTGTCGGTGATTAGGACTCTAGGTATACCATGAGCTCTCACAACATGCTGGAGAAACACTAAGGCCAACTCAGAAGAGGTAGGCAGTTTTTTCAGGGGAATGAAATGACCCATTTTCGTCAAATGATCTATCAAGACTAGAATCGTGGTATAGGTCTCACAAGGGGGCAGTTCAACTATAAAATCCATTGATACTGTATGCCAAGGTGAAGGGGGAATTGGAATGGGGCGTAGCAATCCCACAGGCTTGGAATGACTGGATTTACTCTGAGCGCAAACAGCACATTTCTGTACGTAGTCTTTGGAATCTTTTCGCAGCGAGGGCCACCAAAAGGAACGTTCGATATTAGCGATGGTCTTGTATTCTCCCAGATGTCCTCCCAGCGTAGAATCATGACACCAATGCATTATCTGCTCCTGGAGTGTGCTCAAAGGCACGTATAAAGCATGATAATGGTACAGTAGATCATCCTTGGAGCTTCTATGTTCCGGTTCTTCCTGTATCCATGCAGCGCCATCAATTCCTGACACAGCTACTTTGACATCTTCCAAGAAATCCTGTGATACCACAAAGGCCAGCGTTGATTCCGGAAAAGCCGAGGGAGAAAGGATGGCAGGCGGCTCTGTATCGTCCTTCTGAAAGGGTCCTGTGAGGTCTACCCTACGGGATAGAGCGTCGGCCTTGCCATTCTGGGGTCCAGGCCTATACTTTATGATAAAATCATAGTCCGAGAAAAAGAGCGACCACCGTAACTGCCTGGGAGTTAGTGCTCTTGCCGTTTTCAGAAATAGCAGATTCCTGTGATCCGTATACATTTCGACTGTATGAAGAGCCCCTAACAGATAATGCCTCCATTCTTCACATGCCCGTTTGATGGCCAGCAGTTCCTTATCCGTGATAGAATAATTCACCTCACAAGGTGTGAGTTTGCTGGAATAAAAGGCCACTGGATGTAATTGACCCGTATCAGGATGTCGCTGGGACAACACCCCACCCACTGCATACTGTGAGGCGTCCGTCTCAACCACAAACGGCAGATTGGGATCCGGATGCCGCAGAATAGGAGCTTGAGTGAATCGCCTTTTCAACGTTTCAAAGGCTTGATTCGCTTCTGGAGTCCACTCAAAGGGCACGTTCTTTCTCAGTAGTCTGGATATGGGAGTGATAATGCGAGAGAAATCCTTGATAAACCGTCTGTAGTAATTAGCAAACCCAAGGAAACTCTGTACAGCCTTAACATGTGAAGGGGCTGCCCACTGGGTGATCGCTTCTACTTTGCTCGTATCCATTTGGAACCCCTGGGCGTTGATTACATACCCCAAAAAGGCCACCTCACCCACATGAAAGAGGCATTTGTCCAGCTTGGCGAACAGGGAATGGACACGGAGGCGATCAAGTACTGTTTTCACGTGGCAGATGTGTTCTGTGATGTTACGAGAATAGACCAGTATATCATCGATATACACGATGCAGATGGTTTCCAACAGCCCTCTTAATACCTCATCCATGAAGTACTGGAAGGCGGCAGGGGCGTTGCATAGTCCAAAAGGCATCACTTGATATTCGAATAAACCGAACTTCGTACGGAAGGCGGTTTTCCATTCATCACCGGGCTTCACACGTACCAGGTGATAGGCACCACGTAGATCCAGTTTGGTGAACACCTGGGCCCCTCGAAGCTGGTCCAAAAGGACGGGTATGAGGGGCAACGGGTATCTGTTTTTTATGGTCACTTTGTTGATAGACCTATAGTCTATACACGTTCGAAGTTCATCGCAGTCTTTTTTCGATATGAAAAAGAGAGGAGAGGAAGCAGGGGAGGTTGAATGGCGAATAAACCCCGAAGCAAGGTGTTCCTCCAAGTATGTCTTCAAGTAACGTGTTTCAGGCTCGGTGAGGGCATAGACTCGACTGCAGGGAATATCTGCTCCAGGAACGAGATCGATACGACAATCGTAAGGTCTGTGTGGTGGTAGCCTTGTTGCTTTCCTTTTATCGAAGACGTCCAGGTAAGACGAGTATTCGCTGGGAAGCGAGGTAGCACAGCAGTACTTTCCGTCTATGCATCCCTGGGCAAGAAGTGTAGCCTGTGTTTCATCGGATACCACTGGAGGGCAACAATGTTCACGACAGTACTGGGATGTCAGAGACACCGAACGTGCAGCCCATTTCACAACTGGATCATGTAATGTCAACCAGGGCATTCCGAGGATGAGGCGGAACTGGGGAGCGTCTATGATGTCGAAATGAATGATCTCCTGATGGTTCTCACCTACGTACATCATAAGGGGTACTGTGTGAAAACGAACAGGGCCAGAGGTCAGGGCCTTTCCATCCACAGCTTTCACCATTTCAGGGATCTTTTTCTTCTCATAGGGAACGCCCATTCTCCGGGCATACTGTTGATCGATAAAATTCCCTGTGGCCCCCGAATCCAGGAGGGCAGACACTGTAAGCGTATTGTCCTCGGTAATTCTCAAAGTAACTGTAATATTCATGTGAGCCAATGCAGGCTGCATGGTATTTGCAAGGTATAATGGGATCCTTTCCTCTTCTTCCAAACCCAAGACGGAGACCCCGTCCGTACTTGGGCTCTTTAGTTTTCCGACTCCTGTGTTACGGCTACTTGTTTCCGGGGACCCGGACTAGGATTGGACGTTTTTCCTCTCGCTCGGCATTCTCTGATGAAATGGCCACTTTTCCCGCAATAGTGACACAGCTTTTGCAGGCGTCTTTTCTCTCTTTCTTCAGGAGTCAAAGGACCCCTCAATCCTCCGATTTGCATGGGCTCTACTCCCGCCCCAGGTTTGGTGTAATCCTCTGGTGGAGGGCGAGACTTCGGAAAATACGAACGTACTTCTCCTCTGTTCTTGTCCCCTTTTCTATCTTGCACTCTGTGATCAAGCTGAACCGCAAGTTCGATCATTTCGTCACATGTCTTGGGTAGTTGCACAACTTGGGAGAGCACGTCTTTCAACTCCCCCCGTAATCCTTGGTAAAACAAAGAGGTGCGTTTCTCAGGGGGCCATTTTGTTTCCACGATCAGCCGATTAAAGGTGGTGATGTAGGTCAACAGATCTTGTGATCCTTGACGAAGGGTCATCAGTTCACGATCTAGAGACAGCATGTGTGTTTTCCGATCGAACAGCTTTCTCATTTCACTACAAAAATCCTGGAAGTTGTGTAGCACTGGGTCATTCCTTTCCATCAACGGAATAGTCCAGCTGGCGGCATTTCCCCCCATGTAGGACATCATGAATGACGTTTTTGATGCATCATCCACAAAAATGGTTGGTTTGCAGAGGAAATGGAGCCTACACTGATTTAAAAATGTCTCAAACTTCTTGGTGTCCCCATAGAATCTCTCAGGAGGCGCTAATGGTATACCTGGATTTTGAATGACATGGACTGTGGGTCCGGGACCTAGAGGAGAGGGAGTAGAGGGTTGAGAAGCAAAGAACCCACCCCCCATAGACGCCCCATCCGGATTTTGGGTAGGGGGGGGAAGTGTTCCCTCTCTGATATAACTCCTCCCCTTTCGTGATATGCCTGCCACCTCCTGTCTTAGCGAACTCACTTCTGTTCGGAGGTCCACATTCTCCTGTCGTGTGGCATGTACCTCCTGTTGGAGAGCGGTTATGCTTTCCAACAAGGAAGCCAACACAGTATTTGTATCCATCGCTCAGGCTGACGAATTTCGTGGGCTTGTCAATCTGTCACGACGTCAATGGCGTGTACCACTAACCTCTGAAAGATGTCAGCAGGAACGATGGATGGATGACTAGTCCCCCTCCTCTCCGGAACGCACAATACACAGTGTAGGGGTAACACAACTATGTATGAATGCCTCCCAGGGAAAAAGGGGAAGGGGATAAACAATAAAGGTTGTTCCGAAGGGCTTCTGGGAACTGTATGGATGCCGTCCACCCACTCTCTCGCCAGTCTCTATGTCCCCCCGGTGTTTGCTGCAGGTAAGGAAGGAACAAGAACCAACAATTAGAAACCAAGCACTGCACAGAACTCCCGGTAACAAGTATTCACAAGATGATAGGTACTAACTGTTGAGGTGGACTGGAGCGCTTGAAATGCCCTCAGGAAAACAATACAGGAAACAGCACTTCGTTGAGTGTAACCAAGCCTTCGCAGGAGCAGCCTGACAACTGGCTGCAAAGGTTTCCAAAAGTCGACAAAAATCAGCAAGGAATGTGCAAACATAAAAAAAATAAACAAAATCAGCAAGGGTTTTCTTCTTGTAGCGCGCACCGGTACCGGCACGCCTGGATGCACCAAAGGAATTCCCCAGGACGAGTACAGTGACGGAGACGACAACGCGCTCCTGCGCGGGTCTCACAAACGCCACTAAATATAGCGAGAAAGGAATTCCCCAGGAAGAGTACAGTGACGGAGACGACAACGCGCTCCTGCGCGGGTCTCCCAAACGCCACTATCTTTAGCGAGGCCGCCCGTCTTATTGATGCGGGGACTCGCTGAATGTAAATAGCACCAAAAACAGTATCGAGGAATGCGGGGAAGCAGAATCCGTTCTGCTCAAATGACAAAAGTACCTGACTCTCTGCTCCGGCTACACAGGCAAGGCTCCGTCCTGAACAAACGCAAGGTCTGGATTGACAAGCCCCGAGCCGTTACCTCGGAAGGCTTTTGTCAATCCAACACTTCCGTTTCCGTGTCTGCTGGGTCTCTGGGGAATGTAGTCCCGCAATCGCCAGGCTCCCTCCAGTGGCGATACGCGGGAACCACATCTTCTGACCACCGCTATCCGTCCCTTCCTGTGCCTCACACCCCTGGTAAGCGCTACACGCTGCCACCGATGACATCCGAACCCTGATGGACAACGGAGAAACAGCGGCCCTCATCCTCCTGGACCTCTCCGCGGCTTTCGACACTGTCTGCCACCGCACCCTAGTGCAGCGCCTCGGCAACATCGGAATCCAGGAGAAGGCACTGGAATGGATCACCTCCTTCCTCGACGGAAGAACACAGAGAGTCCGCCTACCACCGTACAAGTCAGAGGCCACCAAAGTCATCTGCGGCGTCCCTCAAGGATCCTCGTTGAGTCCCACCCTCTTCAACGTCTACATGAGCCCCCTCGCGGCCATCGCACGCCAACACAACCTCAACATAATCTCCTACGCCGACGACACCCAGCTGATCCTCTCCCTGACCAACGACCCCGCCGCCGCCAGAGCCAACCTGCACGAAGGGATGAGAGATGTAGCCGAGTGGATGACGACCAGCCGCCTGAAACTGAACTCAGACAAGACGGAGGTCCTCATCCTGGGCTCCTCGCCCTCCGCCTGGGACGACTCCTGGTGGCCCCCCGCCCTGGGCACCGCACCCAAACCGACGGACCACGCACGCAACCTGGGCTTCATCCTGGACTCCTCCCTCTCCATGACCAGACAAGTCAACGCCGTCTCCTCGTCATGCTTCAACATCCTACGCATGCTACGGAAGATCCCCACCGAGACCAGGAAGACTGTCACCCAGGCCCTCGTCACTAGCCGACTGGACTACGGCAACGCCCTCTACGCCGGAACCACCGCCAAGCTCCAGAAGAGACTCCAGCGGATCCAGAACGCCTCAGCCAGACTCATCCTCGACATCCCACGAAACAGCCACATCTCCGGACATCTGAGAGACCTGCACTGGCTCCCCGTCAACAAAAGAATCACCTTCCGTCTCCTCACCCACGCACACAAAGCCCTACACGACCAAGGCCCGAGCTACCTCAACAACCGAATCAACTTCTACGCTCCCAAGCGCCACCTCAGATCAACCAGCCACGCCCTCGCCGCCGTCCCCCGCATCCGAAGAGCGACAACAGGAGGAAGGTCCTTCTCCTACCTGGCCGCCAAGACCTGGAACTCCCTCCCGACCGACCTGCGCCTGACCCAAGACCACCTCGCCTTCAGGAAGAAGCTCAAGACCTGGCTGTTCGAGCAGTAACGGCACCCCCCCCCCCCCCTCCTAGCGCCTTGAGACCCTATGGGTGAGTAGTGCGCTCTATAAATGTCTTGATTGATTGATTGGTTCTCGGTCCACAGTCTTGTAAATAGCTTGAGCACCTGCCACCGCATGAATAAATACTAATACTCAGCTGAAGGATCAGAGAGAAAGAGTAATGTATAAATCTGTAATCAGAAAAAAATTGTTTTTGTAGCCCTGATGAAGTCAACGGTTGAATTACCATAGGATGAAACACGTGTTGGCTTCAAGTTGGTGTTGTATTTCCATGGGCGTATATGAAACTTGAAAATAAAGACGGAATTGCAACAATTACATTGTGTGGACTACCCATTTTGAATTGAATCGTTTTTCAGGACTATTTTGAGACTTATGTTTTGGGGATTTCTTTCCTCAAATTTTAAAGGGTTTAAGTGGCACCGTCCGGTTCTTGGAGCACTGCCACGTATACAATATAGGGTCACTATAAATATATTTTTTGCGCACCTCTAACCTAGAAACTTTCTTTGGTATTATTAATATAGTGGCTTTTCTGCATTAGGTGTGTCAAGTCATTAGACATATAATTTAGAAAAACTGAGTTAAAGAGAGGATAGGGACAAAATCGCAGAGGATTTATTCAAGAATCTTACTGCAGGCGTAACAGTAAATAAATCTATCACACAGGGCAAACCCAAATCCATAGATGAACTTAAAATTAAATTTATCAGGCTACAAAGGCTAAAGCAAACAGAGATCTCAATATTTTCCCTAATGTTGCACTCACTGGAGTAGGAATAGTAATTTTTACCCCTTCACCATCCAACCCTTTCCCATTGTTGCACACACTGGAGTGGGAATAGTAATGTTTACTCCTCCACTATCCAACACTTTCCCTACTGTTGCGTTCCCTGTAGTTGGTATAGAAATTTTTACCCCTCCATTATCCAAAATTTTCCCTACTGTTGCTCTTTTTGAGTGGAAATAGTAATTCTTACCCATCCACTATCCAATACTTTCCCTACTGTTGCACTCACTGGAGTGGGAATAATATTTTTCATCCCTTCACTATCCAACACTTTCCCTACTGTTGCACTCACTGGAGTTGGAATAGTAAATTTAATTATTCCGCTTTCCAACATTTTCCCAACTGTTGTATTTATTGTATTGCAAAATGTATGTTTTAATTTTTTTTAATAGTTAAATGTTTTAATTAATTATAGAATGGCTTTTTTATTTTAAATTATTGATATATATATATATTTTGTATATAATTTAAAAGTTTAAACATTAAATAAAGATATTAGTTAATACATTATTTTAAAGTTAATATATGTATATGTAAAAATTATTATGTTTGTGGGTTTATATTTTTTTAAATTATGTTTATTTTTTATATGTAGTTAAAATATATATTAAATGTAATTAATTTTGTTGAATATTATATTAATATTTTATATATTTAATATATATTAATTTATTTCATTTATATTTTCAAATCGATATTTGTTACATCTATATTTTTAACTTCGATATTTTTGATTCAATATTTTTGTACTTACCTATTAAGGTATTGCAGTCGATATATTTGTAGTCAATATTTTTCTCTTCAACATTTAGAACATCGATGTTTTTAGCATCCATATTCTATCACTGAACAAAATAGATAGTTGGATCGACATGGTGGTATGCAATAAAATGGGGCATTACTATAATAACCTTACTCTGGACAAGGAGGAGGCACTGAGGAAACCTAGATCAGATCACAACTTGATAATAGGAGAAGCGGATAAGGGAGGTAGCATAGTGGCCATGAATAAATCGAATATGATAAAGAGATCTATAGTCAACTCAATGACTTTGTATGTTACTAAAGACTAGACCATAATTCTGTCCCAGGTATATCTAACCTAATTAATACTGACTTAAGACAGCGGCAGAGTCTTGGATTGCTGAGTCAAAATGAGTATTTGTACCTGGTAGTAGATCATCCAAGATTCCCCTGTCTCTACACATTACCCAATATACACAAGAACCCAATTTCCTCACAAGGTAGACCAATTATTGCAGGAATTGGGGGCCCGGCAGAAAGACTGTCTGAATTTGTTGACACCTTTTTACGCCCTTTCATGTCAAATCTCCCATCCTATATTAGGGACACTATACTTCTGCTTGATATCCTAAATTATGTTACATGGGAAGACAGCATGACACTTGTCACCATGGATGTAGTGTCACTTTATTCCAATATATTCCATCAATATGGTATTGCGGCTTTGAAACATTTTCGCTACAAGAGACCTATTGAGTATATGGCTCACTCTGATATGTTGATCACAATATCTTAGGTAACTCAAGAATGATGTATTCTTATGCAATGGAGAGTGGTACAAACAGAAGTGTCGAACAGCGTTGGGCTCTAGATTTGCGCTTTCCTTCACCAATCTTTTCATGTATTGGGTTGAGGTGGTGCATATCTGGGGACCAACGGGAGCTAAATGGAATGATAATATACATTATTGGGGTCAATACATTGACGACTGCCTGTGGATCTGGACGGGCAGTAGAACTGGGCTTATGGTGTTCTTTAGGTTCGTGAATGATTATAGTTTAAACATTACCTTTACAATAGAGCACAACAGAGTAAAGATTGTGTGCTTAGATTTTGAACTTTACATTAATGAAGATAAGATTGAAAGTAAGATATACAGGAAGGCTAAAGCCTGCAACTCTTGCTTCAGGCCAATTGCTCTCACCCAAGATGTCAAGTTAGCTCAATACCGTATGGAGAAATGGTGAGGGCTAGATGAAATTGTAGTAATGATTCAGAGTTCCTTCTTGACACCACAGACATAGGTGAGAGACTGAAGGTATGGAGATATGACAAAGACGTAATTTTCAAGGCAACTTGTAAGTCATGTACAGTGAGACAAACTGATACACTTAAGGAGGTGAAGAGAGACAACAGAAGTAAAAAAAAAAACTAGTGAGGCTGACCACTAATTATCACTCATACTCACATAAGGGGGCCGATTCTGATCCTGGATTTTTATTTTCCATACAAATAGGATTTGTATTTTTTTCCATACAAATTGTACAAGTCCCTTCCAACCCTTGTAGTACGATTCGTACGGGAAAAATACATACAGATCGGCCCGATCCTTACAAATAGGATCGGGAAAAGCTGTACGACACGGACTTGTAAAAAAGACCATACAATTTGTAAAAAGGCAGTCCAACCCGTCAAGTACGATTGGTACAGGGTTGTCAGCATACGATTTGTATGGAAAATGGCCTGGAATGACTCGTACCGGGCAACGAAGCGAACCCCTATACGCCTCGTACCCTGGTATGACTCATTCTGGGGGTACGACTCATACCGGGGTACGGGTCGTATAGGGGTATGAGGCGTACAGGGGTCCCCCCACATGCGAGGCGTGTGTATGGTGCGAACCCCAACATCACGCATGTACGCACCGTACATACGCGATTTTGGGGTACGGTGCGTACACAGGCGATTTTGGGGTACGGTGCGTACATACGTGATTTTGGGGTACGTTGCGTACACAGGCGATTTTGGGGTACGGTGCGTACATACCCGATATGGGGTACGGTGCATACACAGGCAATTTTGGGGTACGGTGCGTACATACGCGATTTTGGGGTACGGTGCGTACACAGGTGATTTTGGGGTACGGTGCGTACACAGGGGATTTTGGGGTACGGTGCGTACATATGCGATTTTGGGGTACGGTGCGTACACGGGATTTTGGGGTACGGTGCGTACATACGCGATTTTGGGGTACGGTGCGTACACAGGGGATTTTGGGGTACGGTGCGTACATACGCGATTTTGGGGTAAGGTGCTTGTACGGTGCGTACACGACCAGTACCCCTTCATCGCGTATGTACGCACCGTACCCCACTTTCCGTGTCATCCGTACGCACCGTACATACGCACGGTACCCCTGTGTTCTTGGGGTGTACGACGCGTACATGGGGGGGTCTGTCTCGTACTGTTTTCGGGGCGTACCAGGTTTAGGTGGCACTTTTTGGCTCTTGTAAAAAAAGAGCCGTACGGAATGCCGTTTGTACGAATCGTACTTGCCGGGTTGTAAACTGCTGCCGGGAATACATGGGAACGTCGCGTATAGAGCAATCCGAATCGGAATCGCTTGTATATACGAGTTGTATGGTCTTTTTTACAATTTGTATGGAGTGCGTCTATTTGTACGGATCGTACTTCCTAGGTTGTAGGGGCCTCCTTACAAGTACGAGTTGTATGGGGAAAACGCTCCATCCCACAATTTGTACAGCATTTTTCCAGGATCGGAATCGGCCCCAAGGTGTACAATGTTCTAAGGATACACAGGCATTTATTTACAGATGATCAGACATTAAGACCATTTTTAACTGATCATCCAGGGATCACAATTCGTAGAGGTAATACAGTACGTAATATTATCAGTCCTAGTTACCGCAAACAACAGATAACTGAGACATGGCTACATAGGAGATCCATAGGATCGTACAAGTGTGGGCATTGTAATATACGTAGATTGGCCATTGATGGTATGGTTGAAGTTTCCTGTAACAAAACTAGAAAATTAAAGATACAAACACACAACGACTGTACTACCAAATTTGTTGTATATGTACTAATCTGCAAATGTAACAGTATATATGTGGGAAGCACCATTAAGTCTTTTAAAGATCGAGTTTCAGAGTATTAAAACAATGTGTTGACAGATATCCTATTGCTTCAAATGGAAAAGTTTGTGAGGCTCAAGATACACATCTGATCTTTAGGTTTCATGGGATTTAATCGATTCAGAAGGATGTGAAAGGAGACAACCGAGAGTTGAGTTTGCAACAATGTGAAGCACATTTGGTAATGAGAATGCATGCAGTGGAACTAAGAGTAAACTCTGATCTTGAACTTTGATACTGTCTAGGTACATAATATTTATAATGATTATTGGGACCCCAAAGATATCTAATACTCACCCCAATTCATTACAACTCAGCTGTACCTTTATTTCCTCTTGCTGATTCGATAAGACTGGCTATCAATGGGACTAAACTATAAGATGTGTGTGATTTAAGAATTTGAATTTAGGGGGTCATTACGATGGCGGAAGGCCCGCCATCACCAGCAGTGCGGTGGTTGACCTTCCGCCATCGGAAAGCAATTTTCCCACCACCACATTATGAGGGCGGGGAATCTGACAGTGACTGTGGCAGGCAAAAGGACCACCTGCCACGGATCTGCCACAGGCAATTATTACAATTGCCTGGCAGAGCAGTCAGCATCAGTAAAATGGTGGCGGTGCCTAGCAGGCACCGTCCGCCAGATTAGGATGCTGGCCACAGCCAGCCTTTCTATGGCGGGTAAACCGCCATTGAAAGGCTCGGGGGGAGTTTTGGGGGCCCGTTGCAGGCCCCTTCATGTTGGGGGGGAGGTGGCTGTGCACTGGGGGGGTACCGATGGTACCCCTGCATTTCCCTGCACTGAGTGGCAGGCACCACGTGGTGCTGCCACGTAGTGCAGGGAGAGGCACTACATGCATTTTTATTATTGTGCAGGTGCGGCAGCCAGCAGCACCTGCCGCAATAGTAAACATGCACGATGCGACTGCCACGGTGGCTGTTGCATCGTAATTTCACGTGTGGGACCGATGCCATACAGGCGGCCGGTTCCACTCACCACCTCAATGGCGGGCGGACTCTCATCTGCCCGCCAGCGTAATGACCCCCTTAGTACTTAGATATCACTTTGAAGTACCCGTCCTGAGATTAGAACTAGAGAGTACTTGGGAGTATATCTCTCTGTTTTACAGTTCTGATGGTACAATATGCTGTTTCCGATGATGTACTGTCTATAGGATACTTTGTGGTTCCTAAATTATCAGGATGAATCATTTTGTATATTGCTACTATTTGTTTTATAATATGATATTTAGTTATTCTGTGTAAGGAGATGAGAAATGGAATAATCTGCCAATCTTGGTACAACAGACACATTGACCATATATGGTACCGATATAAGATATCATTCTATTCTACTTTGATAGAGATTGTAAGTCATAATGGGTTCGCAATTAACTTAAATTATATAATCGGAAATATGTGAGCGATTTGGATTTTATTATGAATAATAATTCAATACAATTATGAACATGGGATGATTATCTAATTTCAGTAATAATTCCATTTAACTTGAAGGCCATACCAAACAGTATGAATTGAATTGAGTCAAAAAGGTAATGTAGTTCATCATACTTAAGTTAACTTTGTGTTCACTGAGATATAGACTCACAATCAATATTGTTGAAAGATTGACAGATTAAGGTGTTTTAATGTATAGTAATAATGGCTTCAGTAGGTATAGTATTGCATTACTAATGGATATAAAGGAATTTCACTTTGCGATATTTTTTGAGGCAATATATTCGATTTTAAGCTGGCGGAATAAGAGAGATATGAGTGATTACAGTTTGTTTTATATTCTAACTTTACCCCATAATAAGTATAAATTGCTAAATTGGCACAGATAAGCATGCCAACACTGATAGCAACTGTGGAGACATATGGTCATTGTAGTCCGTCCTTCATTAGTATAGTTTAAGAGATATGATATACAGACTCTGTTGACCGATAATCACAATATTGTGTCTTTGTACAGGGATATTGGTTTTAATCAGTAATTTATCATATTACCAAATATATGCGAGGTATCTTCTTTAGGTAATAATCGCTTGGGAAGTAAGATATACCATTTAAAGATAGCGCTACCAAAGAAGAACGAGAGATGACGAGACCATTTTCTATTCTGCATACCTCGAAAAGAGTATAAATTGCTATTCAAAGATGACGCAGATGTATCATGCCAACACTGGCATCTCTGCAGTTTGCTACACGGATACAGGTAAGATTATAGGGAGTCCTGAATCTAGGATTTGTTGTATGGGCATCTGAGCCCGTATTTTGGTATAGGGAAGTCTTTTTTTTGTCTTCGTTGTGCAATGAACAGGTAAGAAGATTATAGGTTCCCTCTTTTGGAAAACTTTACCAGCCAACTCTCAAATTAGAGTAGGGGTGAAAAAGAAACCCTTTCATGAGGGCCCGTCCAGCGGAGAGTTTGGCTTGTGAAGCACTCACAGCAGATACTCTGGATTATGCCTTATTGCCATGGTACATAATAATTTGTCTTTCCACCCTCCTCAAAACTTCTCATTGGCTATGTAATTCCTTAATTCTATTCCAGTTCCATATGCCCCGAAAGTCAGTTCTCTTACTTTGCCCTCTACCACAGTCCGAATTATTGATCCTCTGCACTGATAATAACCATTCATACAGCGTTGGGGGACTACTATGTATCCATTTTATACATATCTCCCACCTAGCCAGTAAAATTAGTATAAATAGTAATCTTTTTTGTCTATTGTTTAAATGTGGTAGCCCGGCATCCTCAGTAGTTTCACTAAAGACCACAAAGATAGTTAGTTCTGCACTTACCTCAATGTCTTGACCCATTACCTCATTTAGGACCTACCCACATTAGGCCAGAATCGCTGGAGTTGGGGGCTTTGCCAAAACATGTGGATGTCGTTTGCTCTTTCTTCTCCACATTTTGGACAGACCTTCACCTCTTGACTATTCGTCTTCGTTGGCTTTTTGGGAGTCCAATATGCTCTGTGTAATATGAAAAGATTTTTTTCTGAGAGGTGCAGATTTTGTTGTATACCATAATGTAGCCATAGATACTTGCCATAGATGTTGTACATCCCCCGTCGGCAGGTCTCTCCCCCAAGCTCCGTAGACAGTAGTCCTCCTCTCCCACCTGAATCATAGACCAGTACTACTTGGACACTTCTTTCTTTAATGGGCATCTTTGTAGTTCCTCCTCTAACTCGTTGTTTCCCACCGCATCTTTCCCTAAGTCCTTCCCCCAACTTGTCAGTTTACAGGGCGGGAGTACGATGAACATGAGACAAGTACCTCATTCGTTTGTGACTCAGCGGTAAATCCTGTTATTTTATTCTCTTCATTTACAGGGTGTGCCATTTTGCTACCACCCCCCTCCCGAGGCCCATGGTGCTCTAATCGTTAGCACTTTCTGTAAGGACGCTTTTTAAGTGTTCCTCTATTCTTTTGCCCAAAAGCACTAAGGCAGCTTAGCGGACCGTCCTCTATGTGTGACACATGATAGCTTTCAGCAATAGATAGGCATATCAGTCACCATTTTTGCCCGTTCTTTTTATCTTAACCACGCTATTAAGCTTGTTAAGGACTCATGTCCCAATAGCTTCAGAGGGTTAATGCTAATCCTGTATGTGCACGAGGTCACTCATTTCACTCGTGAATTCGATATGGCCACAAGCACACCCCAAGAGCACACAAGCATGTTGTTTTTAACCTCATGACAATGGACATTGATATATCTAATTTTTCCTGTTTTTCTGTGTCTTGTCTATTGTTTGTCATTGTCTGCGTTTCACAGAATAAACTTGGTTCCACTCCAATGTGTCGGAATCTTGAGACAGTGTTTTTATGATATAATCTCTTTTAACACTTGTAACCCCAGGCTAGGGTGGGCCTTAGCGCGCCCATACCACCGGGGCTCATCACTATATTACATTACACTTTATTTCACTGGTCCTGACGAATGCCTGATATACCATTATCACATAGGCAGAAACATGTTGACCACACATTAGGATAAATCTGGACTTTTAATTTTGGTCCTTTATCCTACATCTTTGTTTTTATTCATGTCCAATTGGCAAAACGATTACATTTCCTTTTGTGACACAATTGGGACAGTTTTAACTCACTTAAACTCACACTTCACTCACAAAAAAACCAGCTCCGCAGTAACCTGGCGTTGCAGCACTCTAGGGTGGCATTCGGCCACTCCTGGTGGGGCCCGATGATGAAGCATGTCACCAACTAGGTTGGTGAGTGAGTGCTTTCTGAACAACCCAAAGAGGTTCCCCTCACAGTTGACTGAGACTGTGAGTGTTGCTCCATTCCTGCTCTTTTTCTAGCCTACATAGGTATAACACTCCTCTGTTGTTTTTCTGATTTCTCCTGAGGGGAGTAGGAGCGCCAGTTCTGTTCCCTTCCTCTATTGTTGTTACGAGAGTATTAAAACTTAGACAGGTTGCCTCTGACTGTTTCTGACAGGTATTCCCAGCCTAATATGGCTCCTTCTTCTACCAACTGACCCCACTTCAGTATCATTGCCTCTTTCAGGGAGATTGATAGTTTACCTCTAAGGCATGCTGGAGTGCCTGGGGATTGCCAAACTGGGGCGTAGGTGCTACAATGTGGGATATTTAATGTTCTGATTTGATGTCAGAATTTAAACACTGATAATAACATCTTCAGTTTGATTTTTTTGAAGTACTTGGGAGGACCAAACTTATAGAGAATGAAACTTCTTTTTATCATAGCCTACTGGTATAATGGATAAGAGGAGTGTTCCTTAAGTAGTGATCTAACATTTTTATGCTGGACAATATAGTAGGAAATCCGGACTTGCAATCTCTCCATGTTCTTTGTTCCTTCTCAACTTTTTCCATGCTATTCTTACCACCCACCCAACCCCCCGGCTGCCCAAAGAAATTATTCAGTTCTCCCTGGAACTTTTTAATCCAGTCCGGGTGAAGGTGAATTTGGGAGATATAGTCATCTTTATCGCATTGGATCTCCCCATAAAAGAGCGTGGTAAACCAGCCTATACTTTTAACAGCTTCCTCATCTCCGCCATGTTAGTATTAAGATTTACCTAAGGTGATTCATCAATATTTTTCGTCACCACTAACCCTAAGTATCTTATCCTGTCCTTTGACAGGGCATTACGGGTTAGGGAGTTCCACTCCATCATTTCTGTTCTTTTATGATTAATTTGATATACCGAAACTTCCCCAAATCTTTCCAAAATGTCATTAGTCTTTGGTGATGATATTGCTGAATCACTTGTGCAGATCATTAGGTCAACTGCATATAGTGCCTCTTTTTTCTGACACCCTTGAAACTGGAAAGGAAAAACCTCCCGAGAAGCTCTGATTACGTTAGCTAGGGTTCTATATATAAGTTAAAAAGCAACGGTGAGAGTGGGCATCCTTGCCGCGTGCCTCTTTTAATGCATATTTCCTTTGTTATGTTCCCATTTACCCAAATCTTTGCCTTAGAGTTTTTATACATACAGTTCACCACCTTTTAGAATCTATCTCCTAACCTGTTGTAATTAATAACTTTGCGTAAAAAGAGCCAATTGACCCGATCAAAAGCTTGAGCTGCGTCAAAAGTAGGTACCGAGAGTGGAATTTTTTCCTACGTGGCTAGGTCTATTGCTCCTGTTAGTTCTTGGGTCAATTTATGCAGTTGTCTTCCTCTTATAAACCCTTTCTGATCCCCATGTACTAGATTGCCTATCACCTTACTGAGTCGTCTAGCCAGTATCTGAGTATATATATATTTTTTATAATTCTTTTTATTGAAAGAAAACATCAGCAAAAGAGACATTGTACAGAGGTTCTTTCAAAGTTACAGATTCCACAGTGGGGGGGTTACGGGATAAACAATACAATTACATGAAAGGGAATTTCACGGGGAGGGGAGGTCATCAAGAGGAACATGTCTGGGTGGTGTAAAAACTTCCCCTCTGAGCAATTCCAGTCCCCCAGAGCAACGACCACTTTCGAGGGCAACCCCTTGCAAGATATGTCGTTTTCTCTCTGAACATACACCAATCTAAATAGTTTTTCCACGCTTCCAAGGTGGGAGGTCGCTCCTCACCCCACAACTGGGCTATGTTCCTTTTAGCTAACATGAAACCCAGAGTGGCCCATTGTGTCTGCGAGGTGCTTAAGTCAGTGGGTTCCCAAATATTCAAGAGGCACCTCCTCGCCTCCGGTGCAAGGGAAATCCCCAGTACCTTATGTAAAGTGTCATGTATTTTGCGCCAGTAGGTGGTATTGTGTGTACACTCCCAGATGATATGCATAAAGGTACCTGCTAGACCACATTGTCATTTGCATACCCCCATATCCGACAGTCCCATGCGTACCAGTCGGGGTCCCGTGATGTAGATCTTATGTAGAATCTTAAGCTGGACTAATCTCAGGCGGGCTGGGATGGCAACTTCATTTGGGGATGACACTGCTATCTGCCAATCTTCGTCATCCAGCTCTACCCCATCCTGTACCCATCTCTCTCTCAAGGCCTCAAGTGGATTGGCTTTGTGGTTGATTCGTTTTTTATAAGTCAAGGAGATTGTTTTGTCAGGGATGTGGCCATCCAGTACCCTATTTTCCAGAGGTGAGGTCTCTGGGGGCACCATGTCCCGGGGCAACACCGATAGAAGCGAATGCCGGATTTGCATATAGCGGAAGTATTCGGTGTTAGCTAGTTCATATTCTTGTTGCATTTCCCCAAAGGATTTAATCCTCTCCTTCCCCCAGATATCCTTAACAGTGGAGATACCAATAAGGTCCCACTTATCGAAACCCTTTGTCCACCAGAGCTTGCCCAGTCTCTCAGGGTCCCAGAGCGGGGTGGCCATGGTCAACTTATCTCTCCAACCCAGGGAATTTGTGGCATCATGCCAGATCTGGACTGCATGCCTCGTTGGCCCCGTTAACGCCAGTTTCTTCGGTCGGGTATACAGGGCCCTGTGATACCTACCCCCAGGGAGAAGCTATCTATCCATGGCATACCCGGGATCGCCGACAAGACCATGTGTGCCATGATTTATCGCAGCCAGCTGCGAGGCCCTATAGTATCGTCTGATATCTGGGAGGCCGATACCCCCATCGTACCAAGTAAGTGTCAGTTTATTCAGAGCAATGCAGGGCCTGTCATCCAATAGCAGACTCCGGTGAAGGCCCACGATCTCACGAAGGTAACTAGCAGGCACAACATCCAAGGTGTTTTGCAAGGCATAGGGAAAGCGGGGCAGAGCCATCATCTTAAAGAGGGCTGCCCTACCTAACAACGAAAGAGGAAGCTTCCTCCAATGGGCAATGTCACTCTTAAGCCTCTGCAGGGGGGGAAGGTTTCGGTCGTACCTAACCGAGGGGTCCAGCGAGACAAAGACTCCCAAATATTTGAACCCCTCCGTGTTGACCTGACCGGGACAATTTCGTGGAGGGACAGGGGGGTCCCCCCTTTATAGAAATATCAAGGATTTCTCCCAATTAATCGAGAGTCCCGAGTATTTCCCAAAGGAGGCCAGGACATCTAGGATCACAATAAGGGACTTACGGGGAGAGGTCAGGTAAAGCAAAATGTTGTCTGCATATAAAGATATGCGATCCTCGAAATTAGGGGGACCACCGCATGCCCCTAATCGATGGCTCCCAACGTATCCAGGCTGCCAGAGGCTTCAAGGCCAGTGAAAAGAGAAGGGGGGACAATGGGCAGCCATGACGAGTTCCCCTAACAAGTAAGAACCGAGTCGAGGCTCTGTTGTTCACCACTACTTGGGCCAGTGGTTCCGAATATAGCAGACGCACTCACCCGATGAATTCAGGGCCAAATCCAAATTTGGCCAAGACAGCCCACAAGTAGGGCCATTCAATCGTGTCGAAGGCCATTGTCGCGTCTAGCGACGCGTTTATGGCTGGCTCCCGCAGAGTGTGAACCCTGTCTATTACTCTCTTCAGTCTACGCAGGTTTAGAGCCGTATTTCTATGGGGCATTAAGCCCGACTGATCAGGGTGGACCAGACTACTGATCACCTTCACCAGTCTATTTGCAAGGAGCTTGGCCAGGATCTTTGGCTCAGCATTCAAGAGAGAAATAGGCCTGTATGAGGCGCAGTCCGTTTTAGTCTTGCCCTCCTTATAGATCACAACCAAAGTAGCCAGTCTAGGTAATACCCCTTTATCCCTAGATTCCACAAACATTGCTTTCAGATAAGGTGCCAGTTTGTCTGGCTTAAGTTTATAGAGTTCAATTGGGAGCCCGTTGGGGCCTAATGCCTAACCAAAATTCAAGGACGAGATCGCCAGGGCAATCTCGTCTACTGCTAGGGGGCTATCCATGTATTCCCGATCTTCAGAGGAAAGACACAGGAGCTATATGTCTCAGAGCATTTCCTGGGATCCAATTTCTGAGTGAGGGGACACTGATGCGTAAACCATTCGAAAATGGCTTGCAAACGTATCTACAATGTCCTGTGGTTCGGTAAGTGATTCCCCTTCCCCCATTAAGAGCTCCGGGACAAGGCGGCTAGCCATACAATAAGTTTCCCAGCCTTGTCCCCGAGGTCATAAAGTCTGCCCTGCTGTTCCCTACCAAGAGATTTGGCCCTGTATGTGACCAGTTCTTTGTAGTCGTGTTACTTTAGGCTCAATAGATGAAGTTTAGCCTGCGTTTCCCCGGGTTCCAACTCACCTTCCAACCTACTTATTTCAGTCTCCAACACCATCACCTCCCTCTGCCCCTCCCTTTTAGAGCCCGCTATCATGGACAGAGCTTGACCCTTGACCACAGTTTTGAAGGCTTCCCATAGGGACTGGGGAGATGACACTGATCCCACATTATTTGTGAAGTAGTCATCTAGCGTTGCAATGAGATCTTTGCGAATTTTTGGGATCCCGCAAATACCAGGGATTGATAGGGGCCACCCTCCCTGCAGTACCCCGATTTACAACTATGTGAACCCAAAGAGAAGAGTAGTCTGAGATGCCCCTGGCTAAGTGTGTGACCTCTGTTATGTAGGACACTTGTGCGGCGGGGACTAGACAGTAGTCTAGACGCGAAAGGCTGTTGTGGGCCCCCGAGTGGAATGTGTATTGCTTTTGTTCCGGATGTAACAATCTCCAACTATCGACCCGGCCCATTGCATCAATGAAATCCGGTAGCCATCGTGTCGCCCGCCCTGTTTCTCGCAGGGGATGCCTGCCCATCACGCCAGAGGCGACTGCGTTAAAGTCGCCACCCAGGATTAAAAGTCCCTCAGGAACGGTAAGTAGGACCGCCATCAAATCTGCAAATGTTGTACTCTGTAGCCCCGGAGGAATATATATGTAGATAGGAGTGTAATGCATTGACCCTCCCACATGCCCGTAACTCCAGTATACCTGCCTCTCCCGTCTTCCCACGTGGAAATTACTGCCAATGGAAACGCGTTGCGAATCAAAACGCCCACCACCCTGGAACCCGATGTGAAGCCTGAGTGTGCGACTAATTTGTATCCCATTTTGTGTAGAGCTTTGCACGAATTCCCAACTAGATGTGTCTCCTGAAGCAGGACTACATCTGGCGCCTGCCTTTTAAGATACTGTAGAACCACACTCCATTTGATTTTGTCCCCCAACCCGTTTACGTTCCAACTCAGAACCCTCACTTCCCTACCCCCCATCGTCTACTTGGTAGAATTGACAAACCCCTGCTTTACCTTCGTCAAACAAGTGCACTGTGCTGATGTCACCAACGACCCAACCAACAGATGAACCAAACAACCCTCCCCAACACCCACCACCCCGCTGCCCTGCCCTCTGGGCTCCAAACTGCCCATCGAAAAATGCAAAGTGCCTGTCGCCCCAAAAAGATTCAAAGAAAGAACAAAACTTAGGGGGTAGCAGGTCACGAGCTCCAGCCCATGCCCCAGATCCATACAATAGTCAGTCCTCATAAAGTGAGTAATAGAAATCTATAAGACAATTTGTAACCCCATTATCCCAGCGCAAATGTTCCGCCCCTCCCACCCCAGTACAACCAAGATTCACCATGTGGGCAAACCAAGTACTCAACTGTTTCCGGGTGGCTC